>NW_021318533.1:2219677-2389873 GCF_001605985.2 Dendrobium catenatum
CGTCAAGCTCGGCTAAGGCAAGTCCGGGCTGTACGAGAGAGGAAGAGGTGAAGGGGTTTTGGACTTGGGGCGTACGAATAAGAGGAGCGGAAGAGGGAGGCTATCCGTCTGGGCATCCTGCATGAGTTGGAGTCGAAGGGAAGGAGGAGCTTCGGTCTCCTTTGCTTGCGGGAGAGTAACCGAACCAGAGAAGAGGAATTCCGCCTGGGTATGCGAACTAGAGAGAGGCCAATAAAAAAAATCCCCCCACCCCTCCCCCCTCTTACGATCTGCCCGCCCAGGAGATAGGAGATCGGGAGCTTCTTCCCTCAGTTCTAGATGCCCAAAAACCGAAATCCCCACTCGCTTATGCTTTTTCAAATTTCCTTATACTTGAAACGGGGGCCTTCCGCTCGTGCTGCTACTTGATTCCGCTAAAAACAGCCTGCCTTCATTCCATAATTGGGGATTCACACGGATGAACCCCCTGGCCAACAACAGGTTTTGAATCTCAAGGCAATCAGAGCCGTAAAATGCAATTACTTGATTTGGAAGCGTATTCAAGTTGATTAGAAAGTCATTAAATTTTAATTGGGGTTAATTTGAACTACCTGAGCTAAATTGATCCCGAATCAGACCCGATTCAAGTCGATTCAATTAATTTGCGTCAATCATATCGATTTGTTAAAATTACGTTCAATTCGGCGCCAAAGTGCATTGAATTGCATTCGACGGGGCTAACGTGGTTGATCGAGCTTAATTAAACTTCGTTGTGTGCTAGCCTGTAAGGTTGTATGCTAGCCTGACACACACATATTGAAAGAAGTGAGATAGTGAGAAAATTAGAATTTCAAAATTTTTCTAAACTAAGCGTACTGTACGATTAGCTATTCGAAAAAATCATTGAAATGACTAATTAGCATAATTAAAACTATTTGAACTCATCATATTGTATGATCAAGCTCGTACAGGACGATTAGTTGAAATTAAGATCTCAGCTGCCAATCATAATTTAGGCAATATTTTAAAATTCAAAATATGTACTAATCAAACCGTACAATAGGTATCGTACTGTACGATATAATCAAATATTGCCTAAATTAATCATGTAATTAGGATTCAAATTTGGATTAATTCATTCAGTCAGATCATATTGTACGATTGAACCAATCATACTATACGACTCGATCTTTGCATGGGATAATATTTATTTGTCACCAATTGTAAGGGACGATAATCTAATTCGATTGAACTAATCGCACTAAATGATGCATTATATCGTATCAGACGATCAGAACAAACACTTGAACTGATTGTACAGCGCCTCGCTCTTTGTACAGTACTAACAAAGATATTTGAACTAATCGTACTAGATGATCTGTGGTCGTGCTGGAGGATATGTGATCGTACAGTACGATTAATGACGATAGAATTCAATTTTAAGGATTTTTTTAAGCCCTTTATTTAAGCTTTCTCATAAGATTTTGTAAAAGTCTTTTTGGCATTCATTGAATTATTTTCTTCTAAAGAAAGCTTGAAGAGAGAGCCTAGAGCTTGGGATAGAAATGTTGGAGTTTGTGAGAGAGGGTGAAGATCGTTGTGGGTTTTAAGAGAGTGTGAGAGGGAATTCCACACGGTTGCTCTACCGAACTTGCACCTGAGTTCCTTCATATTTCAAGGTTTTTCTTGAGGAAGCTTTGGAAAGAAGTCTTCTTTGGTGTCAAAGGACCCGGTTACTCTATTGCACCGGGAAGGTGAAAGTGATTCGAGATTCTCCTTTTTCACCAGGAGGGTGAAAAAGGATTCAAGGTTTTTTTCCTTCACCAAAAGGGTGAAAAATGATTCCAGGTTCTCTGCCTTCACCAGAAGGGTGGAAAAGGATTCCAAGTTCTCCGCCTTACTAGGAGAGTGAAAAGATTACGGTCATCATCCGCATTGGGTTGGTGGAAGAGATTTTGTAAGGGCTTCTCCGCCTAGCTATGGGGGCTAAAGGAGAGTCATTAAAGGTTTTGTGTAATACATGTAGAGGAGGACTCCGGGGAGTGGACGTAGGTCATGGTTTTATCGAACCACTATAAAATTTTGGTATGCTCATTCAAATTTTTATTTTCTGCTTTTTACTTTTATGCGATTTATTTATGTGAAAAAATTGCATGTATAAAATCTAATAGACCGGCCGATTTGATTGATAGAGAACTAGGAAATTTCCTAATCAAGAGAGCTATTTATGAAGGTTTTTAATCAAAAGAGAATTGTTTAGGAATGTTTTAATTGCAATTAGGAATGAATTATTTATGTCAAGAGATCTTATTTGAATTCAAAATTTAAGAGGGAATTATTTAGGGGAAAGGAGGAGGAATTAAAGGAGAATTATTTATGAAGGTTTTAATTATAATTTGGAGGGAATTAATTAGGAAAATAAATCTAATTTGAATTCAAATTTGAGAGGGAATTATTTAGGAAAAGGGGGCTGATTTGAGAGGGAATTATGGGAGCCTAATTAAGGCTAACAATAGAATTATTTCAGGATTATGTTTGGAGTTTGATGAAATTAGAATTTCTTAGGTTGTGAGGGCTCTAGCCGCTGACTAGGGATTTGGGAGAGCCGGTACTTTCTCTTTAATTGAAGATCCAACTGTATCTTGTTGTTTTCTTTTATATATCATGCAATAAAAAGTGTTTTGTGTATTCTTCCTAAATTTTTTGTGCTGTTTGATTTCGTTGGAATTGCATTTACTTTCTATCAAATTGGTATCAGAGTACGATTCGGATATCTATGGCGGGAAGAAAGGTAGAAATGTTGGAAGGGGAGTTCAGACAATTGAAATATGATTTTGTAAATATTTCATATTTTGAAAAACAATTTTTAGTCATCCATGAGAAGATCGATGGAAAGTTTGTCATTATGAAGGAGATGATTAGGAAGATGATCGAGTTCCAAACCAAAATGGTGCCGTCGAAGGCGAGGGAAGCCACCGCAGAGCAAATAAGTTGGGAAAACCCTAATCCTATAAGGAGAGGGGAAAATAAGGTGGAAATATTGGGGGAAGAAGAGGAGATGCCACATTTGGAGCCACTTTCAAGGAGATTTGGATTTTTGGTGGAGGTGCAAAGTTTGGAAGGAGAAAAAGATGGTGAGAAGATAGAAGCGCCAGACATAGTTCAACCACCCCTACAGTAGTATCGAGAGGTGTTCCAGCCAATTCAGGGGTTGCCTCCTCCGTGGCAATGCGAGCATGCTATCATCTTGAAGGAAGGAGTCTCACTTATTAGTATTCGTCTGTATCATCATCCCCAAATTCAAAACGAAGAGATTGAGATATTAGTCAAGGAGATGCTCGAGGCAGAGATCGTTGGACCCTATGTCCCTCCATTTTTTCAGTCTAGTGCTTAGGTTAACTGGAAGAGATTTTGCTGGAATTAGTTTTACTTAGGTTGACTGGGATCTAGCCGATGACTAGGGATTTCGGAGAGCCGGATCTTCCTCTCCAATTGAAGATCCAATTATATCTTGTTGTTTTTTTTCATATATCTTGCAATAAAAAGAGTTTGGTGTATTCTTCCTAAATTTTTTGTTCCGTTTGATTTTGCTGAAATTACATCCACTTCCTATCAAAATCTGTAGTTGATATTTTGTTGTGTTGATTAAACTATCATCACCATTATTGTTACTTTTGATAAGTGTATTAGCTTCCACATCGGATGATAATTGCTTTCGCATTGGTGTGCCTAGGGATAGTTCACTTAGGCTTAACATCCTACATTGAATTTTCACATTGTGCACTCTTCAAACTTGTCTAAACGTCATCCGTGGTAGACTATCAAATTTAATGTGAACAATTATATAGTTAAGTAACTATCATTGATGAATTGTTCTTATAAGCTACTTTGAATGGGGATTCAAGACAGACATCCACAAGGTAGTTTGGCTGCATCCACTAGACATAGTAGATTAGGCATTTGAGCTTGATAATTAGATCAAAGGCAAACTCAACAACTCCAACTCAAACATCACAAGCTCCTGTACCCACTTCCAACCAAATCTCCATCATCGATCATCCATACTCCACCTAAAACTCTTACCATTTCAACAAAAATACCACCCATTCCTAGAAAAAAGTAATCGCAACACAAACAATGGATAAGAGATAGAAAGGTTTTTGTTACAATTGTGACAAAATATTCCACTGCTGTTTGGTATATAAAACCAAAATGTTTTCATTGCTCCTCAACGATGTTGCCAATAATGCTGATGATGTTGAAGTCAACCTAGAACTTAACACCAACTTACTTGCTTACTCACAAGACCACCAACTGGAAGTGCTTGAAATCAGTCTCCATGCTCTCATCAGGCAACATTCCCCTACTAAGTGAATTAGCCAAATGACAAATCAAGTCCTCATTGATGGTGGATCGATTTGATTTATAACTTTATTTAACTTTATGATGCGGACATCGGCCAAAAGATCTGACGCATCTATCACAGGATGCGTCGTAAATCGACGGCTCTAATTTAAGTTGTCATTAATGAATTATTTTCTGCATTTTAGTTTCTATTTTATGTTATTTCTGTTTTACCCTTAGGTTAATTTATTTGAGTGTTGTAGCCCAAGGGGCAATTTTGTAATTTTTTATTTTCTCATGTTGTGGCCTATATATATGGCCTTTAGCTATTGTAATAGGAGGGTTAATTAATTGATATGAAAAATTGTTTTCCACACTTGTGTTCTTCTTGTGAGAGAGCGTCCTTTTTCTTCCCTCCCCTTATCACTCTAAGACCATACATTTCACATAGACCTCTTTGTCCTGCAATATAGCCATAGGACACCTAAATTGTCTTGGATATCCAATGGCTTTAGCTTCTTGACCATGTTATCACCAACTATACCATAGTATCGATTCATTTTGAGTGGAATGATAAAATTCTTTAACTTCGAGGACATCAGACAACACCTATGGAGAGTATTCACTATGAAAAATAAAAAAAAAATCTTGCAAACACAGGCACTTTTGCATCCTATTTTCATCTTACAATCATCACATCTTTGTATGATCCTATTATCTATGTGAAAAATCAAATACCTACCCTAATACAACAACCCATTTTGGTTGAATTTAACAAACTCTTCCAACAATTAACTCAACTTCCATTGCGATGACTTGATGACCACTATATTTCTCCTAAAATGAGCATAATACCACCAATGTACACCCATATTGTTTCCCTCATTTCCAAAAAATATGCAATTGAATAATGGTCTATGAAATGTTGGCTTACAACATCATTTGACTAAGTATCATCCATTATCAATCTATTTCACGCTGAGATTTCTCATAGACTATCACACATTAAATTAAGCTACAATTCCTCATTAATTCCCTTTTCCCAAATGGATGAGATGTTGGACAAACACTTTGGTTTCATAAATTTTTTTGTTGATGACATTCTAATCTACACACACATAATGCTAGATTGCTATCATCACTTGAGAACCACTTTGAGCTGCCTTTAAACTAATTAGCTTCAGCTCAAATGGTTGAAATGCTTGTTCGCCTTACCATAAGTAGAATATCTTGGACATCTAATCATTGCAGAAGGTGTCAACCCAAATATGAACAAGACTCTTGCTATCAAAGGTTCTTTGGAACCCAAAAATGTCGAGCAATTCTGCAAATTTCTTAGCTTACTTAACTACTATAGAAAGTTCATTTGAGACTTGTAACACTTATAATGCAATCAAGGCTAGTTATTTTATGTTTTCTTTATTTTTCACTTGTGTTTCTATCTCTCTTTCTCCTATGGATGTTCGTTTCTTGCTATTACCCCCTCGGTTTTCTGTTGGCCCTTCGATTTTTCCTGCTGGCTCACTTTTTTCTTGTTGGATTTTGGTTTCCCTTATGCTGGCCCTTCAGATTTCCTGCTGGCTTGGATTCCCTGTTGTCTCGGTTTACTTGTTGTTGGATACTCATCTTTTGCTCATTGCTGATTCCTATGCATGATGTTTTGACTTCCTTTCATTGTGGTTGTGTTGGGTGTATTTAGTGGTTGTTTTGGTGGCACATTTAATTGAGCATTTAATGCATTTTCCCCCTTCATCTCCAATATAAAGTGTATTATTTTCTTTGTGAAAGTGAGAGATGTGATGAATATTTGGAATGTGAAATATGCGGGTTTGTTATAGCTTGCAAGCTATCCCCTTCTACCTTCTTTTTTATATTTCATCTCTAACTTCTATCTATTATTCTCTCCAGGGTTCCCAATCCATCTATCTTTCTTCTCGAAACTTTGATTAGTCATAAGTTGTGTTGTGTCCAGATTTTTATTACAAGTTGTAAGTTATGTTGTTTTTTTTTAACAAGTCGAAATCAGTGTTGTTCCTTGTAAGTTGTAAGGTGTTGTTATTTTCTAAGTTGTGTTTGTGAGTAGTATGTGTGCTATTCGTTCTATTATAAGTAGTGTTTTGTCCTGTTTTATTATTGTGTTTGTTTATGTGTTATTGAAAGGAAGTGATTATTTGTGTACCTAGTGTTTTCCTAAAAGATTTAGGAACTTTAAGTTGCATCAATTTGGTATCTAGGCCTTAGATTTCATCAATTTGGTATTAGAGCTTTAGGTTGTCTTGTGAGTATTCCTTTCTCTCTTTTTTTTTTTTTTAAAGGATAGTCAAAATGATCAACGTGCCAAAGTTTCAATTCAAGAGGAAGATCTGTCATCAGAAAGAAAGCATTTGGAACATCAGGGAAGCATTCCCATTCAACCTAACAAACCAAACCAAGTAATCCATAACTTTTCATCAACAGATTGGCTGTGGAGGGAAACCAAGAAAACAATAGGAAAACTGAGCAGCTATATGGGAAAACCAAATAGCCACCATGGGAAGACAAAACAACCACATGGGAAAACCAAACAACAACAGGAAATTCAAGCAGTTAGCAGGAAAAACAAGTATACAACAGGGAAAATGAGAAGAGAACAAGAAAACTGATGAAATCTAAGGCTATGATACTAAATTGAAATCTAAAAATAACCTTGCTTCTAGGAATGCAAATTACAAACTTCCTTTCAAAATAACTTAAAAAAACACAAAAAACAGAATAACACAACTTCAAACTCACATTAAACAGGACATAACAACACCTTATAATTTACTATAAAACTGGATACAACACCGCTTACAACTTCCAATAAAATATGACACAACAACATCTTACAACTTTCAATAGTTTCGGGAAGAATGATACATGTGGAATGAAAATTGTTGAGAGAAGAAATAGATAAAAGTCCAAGACGAATTAGTAGAGGGAAGGTAGAAGAGCATAGCTTGCAAATTAAAAATCCGCAGGTTTCACATTCCAAAAGTTCACACAAATCTCTCTTTTACAAAGGAAATCAGCCATTTTATATTGGAGAGGAAGGGGAAAAGACATTAAATACTCAATTAAATGTGCCACTAAAACAACTACAAAAATACATCCAAAATAGCCATCATGAAGGAAATTCAAAACAACATTTATAGGAATCAACGAGGAGCAAAAGACGAGCAACCAACAGCAAGGAATTTAGGACAACAGGGAATCTGAGCTAGCAGGGAAACCAAAATCCAGCAGTAAAATAGTGAGCCAGTAGGAAAACCGAAGGCCAACAGGAAGTCGAGGGCCTAACAGCTAGAAACAAACAAACACAAAAGAAGGAGAGCTAGAAACACATGTGAAAAATAAAGAAAACATAAAATAGCTAGTCTTGACTGCATCAATTCTCCCTTGGTGGAAGAATCTAATCTTCTGATGAGAATGCCTCAGTAAGACGCTGGTAGATATCAGGACGACGATGTTGCAACTCCATAGCCCCAATCCACGAACAATCGAACAAAGTACGTCCACGCCATTTAACCAAAAAATGTGCACTCCATGTCTTGTTTGGGTGGTACGGATATCCACGACATCTTGAACAAGATCATCAGTTGGTTCTCCTTCATTAATGATAAGATTATCAACTTTATGCAAAATAAATTTTCGAAGTCTTTACAAAATCTCCATCTTTTCAGCATGAAAATGCTCCTCAGTATCCTGCATTACAATGTCATACTTCCTTCGGATCTTCTCTTCTTCCTGTTCAAACTCTGATTGAAGTAAACACTTCTTATTTTCATGTTTCTCAGCACATAAATATTGTTGTCTTTGTATTATGAGTAGTTCATTCTATATTGGATCAGTAGAACTTGTTTGAAGCGAAACCCATTCTATTGTTGGGAAGTTATTCTCTGGAATTCGATGAATAGATGACTGACTTTAAAAAACTGCAAGCTCAAATACATCTTGAATTGGAACGTAAGCTTGTTGATTGTTTTTGTTGTCTTTTTTTTAGTCGGTAAGGCTTTGGCATGAGGAAACGAGCGAGAAAAAGGATCGCAGCCGTGGGAGAAAAAAATGAATGAAGCCCTGCTCGTCTTCGTTTTATCAACGTGAGCGGAGGTGTGATCGAGGCGAATGTGAAGACTGAAGAGATGGCGTCAGATTGTAGAACTGCGAGATTTGGTAGGATTTTGCGCAGAAAATCTGTATGGGCCGCTGTTTGTGCAAGAATTTTGTCAGGGCATAGTTTTTTTTAATTAAATTGGATGATGATTTTTTTTTGGATTCTAGTAGAGTCAACAATATTAAGCATAAGTATGGATTGGCCATTTGACGCTTGAATGAGGTATTCTCAAGAAAATTCAAATATGATGAGAGTTTGACATGTTGGGTCAACCTTTGTCAAGATTGAAAGTGACAGAATTATCATGAGAGATAATATCCTCACGGGATCTTCATGCAATCCTCATGAATACTTATAGGATTATCGAATAGGAAACTAAGATGAATCGCAGTTTGTTGAACCAAGACGATGCTAAATCAAAGCCTTCAATTAGTGAGAGCTGCAAATCTTGGGAGAAAGTCCTTACAAAATGAGGGCGAAATCTCTGGGTAGTGTTTTATCTACAAACCCATTTGCCTTCCAAAATTTACCTCAGAACTTATCAGTTAAAACTCCCTCGCCGAATAAAAAGAAAAACGGGCAGAGGCCGGGGCCGAATTTTCGGAGCCCACAGGGAGAAAAAGAGATCATGTGTTAGGCGTGTGTGGCAGCACTAGCGACTGCGCGTAAGTAGGCCCAAAAGCAAATCCTCTATGAGGTTTTGACTTTGATGCTATCTTGATCTTGAAGCTGGCACGATCATGACCAGGCGAAGGTTACGACATGTGAAGGGGATCTACATGGGATCTGCACAAAGACAGAGACACTGGCATCGGAGATTAGGAATATTCATAAATTAAGAATATAAATTAAGACAGCTGAGCAAGCAAGCACAACTTTGTATGTATGTTTTTTTTTCTATATAATAAGTAGAACCTCCAAGGAGGGCAGGTAATTTGTGTACAAATATGTTTGTTCAGGAACCTAGACATAGGGATTACTAATTTTGCATAAGGAAAAAGGTGGTGCTTCACTGCATCTGCAATTTGTTTATTCCGTTAGAATATATTAAAGTAGATATTGAAACCATATTCAGAAATACTGACGATAGCAATCTAAACATTGAAACAAACAGTATAAAGTAGCATTGCAAAGCATGTAGATTGGCTTTTCTTTGCTCTTCCTGCGTTCTATTTATCATCCATGACCATGTACCATTCAGCAAGTTAATTGAAGGGACTGCAATGTACAGTTTTTTTTACTTAAGAGGTATAAATCTATGGTGCACTTCTGAAGTGCAAGTTATCCCATGTTTTAATTCATCAGCATCTTCAACCTTATCTGAAAATTAGATAAGGTAATTGTTTCCATTATTGTGGCTACAGGTCTGCAATCCTGCAATTCAGTTCATGTTGTATGAATCCATGTTGAAGAAACTAAAGAAAAATCGTGCCTCCAACATGAAAGGTGCTGAAGGGTTAACTGCAATTGAGGTAGATTTCTAGATATCATCTTGTTTACCGAGGATTTGCTGGAAAAATATAGAGTATGTGTAAATTGTCATTTATTTTTACTGAATGATAAACTATATTTGAAACTTAATTGTATTTTCAATTTTGATCCTTAAGGTGTTAATTTTAAAATTTTCCCGTTATACAAGCTTATATATATGCCATTGTATTGTGCTGCTAAACTATTAGATATTCCTTTTTGGAGCTGTTGCCAAGCTTGGAGCCACCGTGGCAACATATCCCCTTCTTGTTGTCAAGGTATGTTGTTCTATGCTGCCATCCATCTGAAGACGGTTTTAGATGCTTCGCTCCATCTATTCTGTGTCCAAACTTATGTTATTACTGTTATAATTTTATTATGTTGTTGTTTGTATAGCCTGATATTCTTTATGCTTCATCTTCGTGCAGTCAAGGCTTCAAGCAAAGCAAGGTCTTCATATAGATAAGAGGCATCGCTACCGAGGTCAGATATTCTTATTTTTATTTATCTTTTTATTTTAGGGGAACTATTGGTAGTTTATACGTATTTTGTTGATTGGTTATAGTTTTTTTTTCCCCTTTATTCTTACTATTCACTTAGATTGTGTTGATTGGCAGAATTTAAAAGATTCATCTGGTATTGTAAGGAGCATCTCCATTGTGTCATCTGCGCTATTATGTAAAAAACAGTGTAAATATGCACGAAGCTGCTGTCACTGTAAGGTTTAGGTAGAGATTTTCATGACTTGTTTCGAGTCACTTTACTCCATATCATAATGGAGCAAACTATACGCCTTTCCTAGTCTCAACAATTCTCTGTGGCCTTCTTTTTTTTTTTGGTTCTTCTTTTGTTTTCCTTAAGTGTTGCAGAGATGATGATGCCCAGGTGGATGAGTGGCTTTACCCTTAGAGATAGGATACGAAATAAGCATATATATGAAAATGTTGGAGTAGCTCCAGTAGAATATAAGATTAGAGAGAGTTGTCTTAGATGGTTTGGTCACATAAAACGACGGCCTTCCGATGACCCGATTAGGAAAGTAGAGGTTTTAGAGTTGACTTATGTTAAGAAAGGTAGAGGTGGACCTAAAAAGACTTTGTTAGAAAAAATTAGAAAAGATCTTTCTTTATTAGAGTTAAACGAGAATTTAACTTTTAACATGACACAATGGAGAAAAAAGATTCACATAGCTGAACTTGTTATTGTTGTTGTTGTTGTTTTGTTTTCCTTATAATAATACAAAATAGGGCTGCCTTACTGATATTTGTTAGCATCGATAAATTTTGATTTCCTCGTTAAACCTCATGAAGTTTGGGTTTCTTTCTTGTATCAGGTACTTGGGATGCGATAACCAAGATGATCAGATACGAAGGTCTCTTTCAATTTTACAAAGGAATGGGTACAAAGATTGTCCAAAGTGTTTTTGCTGCTGCAGTCCTCTTCATGATCAAGGAGGAACTAGTGAAGATGGCTAGATTGCTGTTGACCCGTGATCTCACACGTAAAAATAGTTCAAGATTGGAACCATCTCGGCCATAACTGGTTCTAATTCTTTTCCCTTCCTGATTTTACTATCCTTAGAAGCATATAATAGTTTCCACTTCTTGCCATTCCTGAAAGCTTACTTTTCAGCCTATTTATCAATGTTTTATACTTGAAAAACAATAATTGTTATCATCACTGTCTTCAATATTCATATAAAACAATTGGAAATTATCCAAGTTGCAAGTCTCATCAACTTAGCCAAGTCAGGCATGTAATCGATCTGTAACAACTTCATATGGATACTTCTAGTTTTATAGAAAAAGAATGGCAAAAAAGTGTAGCGTAGAGATTAAATGTATTTTTGGGCAGCTCAGCTTTTCATGTTTTGGAGGCTATTAATGAAATATAATTATATTTCTTATCTTCAGTAAAACCCTAATTTAGCTGCATTTATTGTGTCAGTTCATAAAGAAAAAAAAAAACTTTGAAAGATTACAAGTTTTCATAACAAAATCTAATGTTAAATTTTGATCAGACTTGAAAACTAGATTTTTCTGCTAAGGAGAGAAAATTTGCTCCGCTCTTGATTATGATTTTGGTTAAGACAAATTTTTTGTTATTTTTTAAAGCAGGTTTTTAGAATAATTTTTTTTTTGAATTAAAAAATTTTGAACTAAAAAACTGTTTTAAAAAACATTAAGAAAGTTGACCCAAACAATTCCTTAAACTCACCAAGTTTCAAGCTTGATTTGGCAGCATATACATTATTGCAAACTTTGATATTTCTTTCCAACTAAAAATTAGTAGGGCAAGTTTTCAAGTTTTCAGTGGACAAATAGCTAAATATTTTGTTTATTATTCATTTACTAATCATTTAGGTTCAATGGTTCCTAATTAAGTTCATTTGATACATACAAAATGATTGTATTAATTATAGATGAATCAAATTTGAGTCATATGCTTAAATTATGGGGGAGTATTTAAACATATTTTATAAAAAAATATTGATTTTGAAGAATTGGTTTTGGTTTTATGTTAAGAATAGAGGTGTAAATGATTGGAGCTTTAGCAAATTTATTGTGTTCATAATCTGCTTATTTGATTTCTAGTCGAATATGAGTTGATTTTGAACATAATAAAATGAATAAATAATTATTTGAGTATTGCTTGGAAACCATGCACACTGTTGTACTGGCGTTTGGGTCCCACATCACGGATATGTGGGCAAAGAAGTTAGTCCATGAATATAGAATTATGATAGAAATTTGGAATATAGGTTTTATTACAGATAAATTAATATAATTAATAAATATCATGATTCATAAGAGAATAAATATTCTATACATTAGGGAACTTAAATGGCTTGAAGAGAATGCTAAAGAGATTGATAGTTTAAGATTTAAATTATAATATTTAGGTAGGAGTTATACTATAGACTTGAGATAGATATGATTATATATAATAGTATATAGTATAATGTGGTAGAAATTAATAGAATTAGAGATAAAATTATAATTTTAAAAATTGATGTTGATATTAAAATTATTAATATCATAAGTTTATGTTTCTCAAGTTAGTTTGGATATGTGTTCAAAATTAAATTTTAAAATGATTTAAAAGAATTAATACAAAAAGTAACTCTTAAAGAAAGTATTTTATTTGAGGAAATTTAAATAAATATGTTGGTAGAGATGTATACAGTTTTAAAAGTATTCATGATGATTATGATTTCATTGTAAGATTATATTAGATTTTTTTAGCTTGTGATTTTATTTTTGCTAATATCTTATTTAAGAAAAGAGAAGAACATCTCATCACTTATAAGAATAGACATAGTAAAACTCAATTTGATTGTTTTCTTATAAGAAAAATAAATCATTTAGATTACAAAGATTGTAAAGTTATTTTGAGTGGAAGTTTATGTACTTAACATCATTTATTAATTTTGGACTTTAAGAAGAAAGGGGTATAATATGAAAAATAAAGTAAAATATTATCATAGGATTAGAAGGAGGTATTTAAATAACTCTAACAAAAATATTTTTAAGAGTAAGATTCTGATTGTGCATGAGAAAGATGATATTTTGTGAAAAAAGTAGCTAATAATATTAATAATGTTGCAAAGGATGTGCTTGAAGTATCAAAATAAAAAGCTCATATTAGCAAAAATAATTATTGTTGCAATCAAAATGTGCAAGAAAATATCAAAAATAATAATAAAAAAAAAATTATACAAATTGCTTTACATGTAAAAACTCAAAAAGTTGAGAAAGATATAAAGGAAGGAGTCTAAGAAAGTAATATGTGATGTAAATAATTTAGTTTTTAATGATTTATATAATAGATTAGATACTCAGAAGAGCGAAAGATGTATGTATAAGTCAACTAAGCAAAGTGATAGGAGAAGCAATGATTTAGTTCAAGTGAAGTGCATTAAGAGGATACAAATCAAAAAGTGCATTTATTAGAAGAAGATATTTATTAAAGATGGATAAGATATTTTAATAAGTTTTTCAATGAATTGTAAGAATACAATTGATTTTAGTGGCCTTAGCATCCCAAATAAAAATAAATATTTTTGTTTTTATCGGCATGTTAGTAAAACTGAAGTTTAAGAGGTTTTAAAGAAAATGAAGTGTGGAAAAACTATTGGACCTCATGCTATTCCTATAGAGGTGTGAAAATGCTTAGGAGATGAATGAATTTTTGGCTTACAAAATTTTTCAATATTATTTTGAAAACTAAAAAGATGTCAAATGAGTAGAGGAGTGTGTTGATTCCTATTTTTAAGAATAAAGGTGATGCGCAGGAGTGTGTGAATTATAGAGGAATTAAGTTAATATGTCATACTTTAAAACTTTGAGAGAGAGTTATTAAGCATAGGTTATGACGTGATACTAATGTTTCTTAAAATCAATTTGGATTCATGTCGAGTAGGTCTACTATGGAAGCTAAACATTTATTGAGAAGTTTGATGGAGAAGTAATGTGAAATTAGGGAGGATCTACTGATATTTATTGATTTAAATTTAAATGAGAATTTAACACTTAACATGACACAATGGAGAAAAAGAATTCATGTAGCTGACCCACGTAGTGCGATAAATGTTTGTGTTGTTATTGTTGAGCTTGATTACTTATCAAATGAATCAAACAAGAGCTACTAATGAATGATGACCTTTTTTGAAAGTCTTAACTAGGAAAATCTTTTGAAACAATTTTTATGTTAGAAAAATATAAATAACAAAGATATGATATTCATCTAATATGTATTGGCCTTATAAATGTATATGATCATCACAAAGATTGATATATGTTTATATCAATGATCAAAATTGAGTTTTTGTCAATTGTATTTGTTATGAAGATGTTGACAAAATATATTCAAAGTGAGGTGTATTGATGCTTATTTTATTGTTGATAAAATTTTAATTAGCAAGACATACATTGAAATAAGCAAAAAATTATAATATTAAATAAAATGATTAGAAAAAAGCCTTAAAATTATGCTTATTAGAAGAGTTATAAATAAATTTAGTATTCCTTTCTTTTATTGTCTTGATCGATAACTCTCTCATAGTCTCATGTATGTCTTCTTCTCTCCACAAGCTTGTGTTTATGGGATGGTCAAACTACTCTTTCTAGGTGTCAAGGCTCTATTTATAATGAAAAATAAGGAATGAGTTTAAAATACAAAAGTTATTAGAAGATTCCATAAAATATGACAAATTTTCTCAAAATCAATAAATAATATTTTAAAAATATTTACGTTATACAAGGAACTCCAAAAATATTTTAAAAACTTTTAAAAAATGATTATCCAAATAATTATATTTAATGAGGAAATTTGAAAATATCACATTAAAATTTTATCTTATTTTTTCTTTGGCTCCACAAGATTAACAAATTCATGATATATATGATAATTGTTAACTTATTTGAACTTTTACATGGCTCAAAATGATAAATATTTGGTATGTTATAGAATTGACAGAATTTATAGTGCACTCATAAATTTTGAAACTTTTATGTTGGCTAAGATTTCATTTGGAATAGCTTTCTTACTGTTTTCTAAAATAATTTTCTACTATAAAAATTTCTAATTAAAAAAACTAACTAAAAAACTGTTTTAGAAAGCATTAAGAAAGTTCTCCCAAATAAAACCAAGGATTTCATTTAATACAATTTTTTTATTATTTTCTAAAGCAACTTTTTAGAACAAAAATTTCTTATTCGTGAATTTTTTTAACTAAAATTTACTTTATAAACCAGTAAAAGCTTTTTCAAACAAAGCTTAAGGTTTCGTCTGGGACAGCTTTTTTACTAGTTCTTAAAGTAGCTTTTTAGTATAAAAATTAAAAATTTTATATTAAAACCTGCTTTAAAAAATCGTAAGAAAGACATCCCAAATAAAATTTAAATCTTTCAATTTATTAAAGAATAGTAGAAAGGTTTAAAAAGCATCTCTCTTAAACCCAAATGGAAAGTACTTAAACAAGATAGGCATAACCTTATAATTGTCCTCATCTTCTGTTTCTTTTAAAGAGAAATTAATTTAAAACATCAAAACACAAATAATTTAATGAATTTATCAATTAATAAACAAAACAAATGGTTTTAAATTTAGATAAATTTATACATTATTTTATTATAAATATATAATAACCCCAAACACGTGCACATTTGAAAGAAGAATGTTTCTTTTTACCTTCTAAAATGAGAGAAAAAAAAAATCCCCATACAAATCCTCAATAAACTGTCATATTTTAAATAATTCTAAATATATAATAAATAACTATTCTTTTTGAAAAAATTTAGATCGCTGCCAAAATATTCTTTTAATGATATTGCACAATAAGCCATAAGATGCATCCAAAATATGGTGCCAAATAGTAATCCAATATAAAATCTCAAGACAGTTATGAATCCCATTGGAATTATCAATTTCTCATAGCTTTTGTACAGTAGTAATTTTAACCTGTAATGAAGTTTTCAAAGCACTACAGTAACGCTATCACATAAATATAAACGAATAAGCACAAAAAATGTATTGGTACAATGAAAAACTTCGATTTTTTTTTTTCAAATTAATTTGTACACTTGCTATGGTGCAATAGGTGAAACTCATAAAAAAGAGTTCTGGAATCAGATCAGTATAGTTAAAATGGAAAATAAGATGCCTTATTGCCTCATAAGAGAAAGACATAGTCCATCTTATGTGATATCAAAGCTAACTACTCTTGGAGAGATTATTTCGTGCGGACACCGGACGGTACCGCTTGATACCGAGTGGTCTCGGTACCAGCGCTCAGTAGAGCTCGGTACCGCGCTCGTTGGTACCGGTACACTTTTGGAGAGACGTGTCACATTTTATTGGTCTTTGAACGACGTCTGGACTCCGCACCGAATAATTTGTCCTAATTAATTAATCTTGAGGATGTAATTACAGCATAGAAATAAGCAACTGTGGTGCTTTTCTTGTGTGCAAATTGAAGAAAAGATTGCTGCATCTTTTACTATGAAAAGATGAACAGTTTTGTCATCTTTATTCATACATATCACACATGCAAGTTTCAAATCTAAGACTTCTTGATTGATAATCAAAACTTCCGCCATGAAAAGTTAACAGGGACCAGCACTTAGCTCAATCTGCATTGACTCTTTCTTCTTTAACAACTTGTGGCCGGCCTTGGGGTCCAACTGATGTGCACAGTGACAGAGATATTTACAGGTCTGCTGATAGTTGTGGCAATAAAAGAAATGCCAATAAAGACAAAAGCCAAATAGGAAGAGAATAGTAACACAAACCATGATCACAACGGCAAAAAAACCATACTGGCAATAATTATTTGGTTTCACTTTTGTCATTTGTGAGACAGCCCGGTAAACCAAAAAGAAACAAGCAACTCTACTGGAGGATGGAAGTGATTTATGTATAAAATTCAGTAAGCTAGATCCAGTAAGACCAATTGGATGAATTAAATTGCCAGGACAAATAATTACATTTGAAATTTTGGATTCATTCAAATCTGGCTATTAGCCCAAAAAAGGAACACTCAATACGTTAGTTAAGACAACTGGGCAGGCCATGGAACTCTAGTGAGATGACGCTTTGTATTATTTAAAGACTGCCAGCCAATCACTGTGTTTACAGGTTATAGTTTTTTTTTTTTCAAAAAGTTTCATATAAGCATTAGATTTATGAGTTTCAAGGATGGTATTCACATATACGGAGTATCGAAACCATTTTTGTTCAGTTAAAGCCAGAAATGAGGCAGTCATGGTGGTTAATTGGCTCCCAGATATGGCTGTCAATCAATGCATTACTAAATAAAGTACTTATAAGATCCTTATTTTAAAAGCACTAGGAATTTTGCAAACAATTCAATTATTAATTTCATTTCGAGCAAGATTCTATATTGAGAATGGTGTTATGACAAATCTCATCACCTTCCCCACCCCTACTGTTTCCCATATCAGCCACGGGTGAGCCATATGAGGGATGTGGGGGGTGGATGAATTATTCTGTGCGGATGTTGAATGCCATCCATAACCCAATGGAAATGCGCCACATCACCTCCTACTCAATACCGCGGCTCAGTACTAGATGACGTGGCTGCACCTGATTCACCTCTGAACGGTAAACTGTGTCCGGTGTCTGCACAGAATAATCTCTCATGGCGTTGGTGGGGGTGTTTATTCTGTAACTATAGTAACTAAAGGTGTCATCATACATTACCCAAAAATTGACTTCTACAATAAAAGCATTTCTGTACAGTATAGCCAGAACAGCATGTTTCATGCTATAGTGACTAATGGCATTTCTTCCAATGAGACCTTTAATGATAGTTTCAAGGAATAGCAGAAGATGCAATGAACTAAATAACAGTAAAACCACAATAATGTAGTGGGTTTGCTGTGCTGAAATATAAAAGGAGAGAAGAATCTTAGGTACGCTGGGTGCATGTTAATGGTGGTTCTGTGAAATTCTGTGTTGCATGGAAGGAGTCATTAAAACAACTCTGGACATTTTCCACTTGAAGGAAGAGGGATAAGTAAAAAATAAGTGGCAAGAGATGCCAAACTAGTGGCATTCATACTAAAGAATGTTTCTCATAAGACATACTATTTTCCTCTTTTTCCTTGTTTTCCTGAACTATTGAATGTACCAGTTGAGTTTGATTGCCACCAATAAATAGACACAGGTTAAGAGACATTATTCAATATTTCATTTTGGATTAAGTGGCAAGAAGTTATTATCATTACACTCTTTCATTCCATTACAAACATTTAAATGAAAGTTAAGCTAAAATTAAAGTTCCAGCAGTACATTACAAAGCATTATTGTGTTCTGTACCATGAACATATACCTACAAACATGTAAACCACATAGAACCTAGCAAAGAGACTTATTAAACCATGAAAATGAGTTCTCCAAAACCTTCTTTAGCTTCTTTTTGGATGGCTTTCTTACTGCTTCTTAAAGCAGCTTTCTAGTATAAAAAATTTAATTTTAAAACTAGAAAGCTATTTTAAAAAGCAATAAAAAAGCCGTCCCAAAGGAAGCCTTTGTCACTCCTAAGCTCAAGCTCTATAACACGCCGTTTATAAAAGCACATACATCCGATGTTTCTCCTCAAAATTTTCTCAGATTTTAAGCTTTGTTTGATATTCAGATGGTTATGATAAGAACCTTATTGAATGACCAAATGTGATCCAACACAAAGGAGGTCCGAAGCAAGTTCTATATTACTTACTCCCTCAACTGATAGAGTGATAGCATCACATCTAAAATAGTACACCGTGGTGTCCAACAATAGAACCGTTAAGATTGCCATTATTCGAATTCCGAGCTTGCAGTTTCATTCCATATGGTTGGATCCCATAAGATGACTGAACTAAGTGAGCATCATCAGGTGATGCACTGAAAGCATTAGCTACCTCATTAGGCTGCTTTGAATCAACTACCACCGAGAATTTTTCGGTGTTGCCTGGAGCAGTTGCCGAACATGATTGCATGGTAACAACGGATGGCTGAGATGGGGAGGGAGGTCTACTATCTTCCACATTAACCATTGTGATGTCATGTATGCTAGCTCTTCTCTTATCTTTGGAACCAGAATTGAGCCTGATGAAATATTTTTGTGCATGGCTGGCCACTTGGGTAGGAGTCCTAGTGACAACAAAATTACGAGATATGTTTCTCCAGTCTCCTTTGCCATATTTTTTAAGACCCAATAGAAATCTCCTACAAAGAATTAATGAATAGAAATGAATATCCAATAAAAACTACCCAAATTCTAGCAGTTTAAGTAAAATTTCAACATGAATTATAACAGTTCAAGTCCTAATCAAACAGTTTTTTGAATTTTAAACGCATAAAGAACTTTTTTTTCTCTTTCACCCACCCCACCGGCCGAAGAACATATCTCATTGGAGCATTTAAGCAAAAACTATGAAGACAGTGCGGAGAAAACTAAATAATTATTAGCAATGAAAGAGATGGATAGGATTGAGCAATACTTGTGTTCTTCTTCAGTCCAGGGTACTCCCTTTTTCCTCTCATGATCTGTAAGCCGGCTGCCTGATCTCTTCACACCGATAGAATAAGCCTGTTTCATGTCATCAAAGTCATTGCCACTCTCCCAATCCAAAGTGAACGATGAAGAGCTGTAACCAGGGAAAGGAACAAGACCAGCTTCTATACAACTCACATCTTCCTCCAAATCCTGGTAATGGGACATTACATCCTCTACTGTCTTCCCAGGAATCATACCAGCCACCCTCATCCATCGATCAGGCGTATCTCTGTCAAAGTGGGCGAGTGCGTTCTCAAATAGCTTGTTCTCCTGCTGAGTCCAATTCCCATTCTTCTTCTCCCCAATAAGCCAATTGGAATAATTGGAGAAATAAGCAGGACTAAGAACTTCCATTAGCGAAATCTCTATCGCCAAAAAACTCCACCAGTTTTTTAGGTCCAATTCAAAAACATAGTAGAGCTTGGTCTCAGATGCAAGGGGAGTGGATCAAAGAAGAGCAATGCAGAGAGAGTAATAAGTCTTCCACAAGGAATCCAGAGAATAACCAACTCCAAAATGTTGAAAGGAGAAAGTTTGTCCACCAGCTTACAATAATCTCGATAACCGGAAGCAAATAAATTGCAGAGTTTGAAGAAAACAAGCAAACAGAACGTAGAACCCTAGAAATCCAATATGGTAATTAGATCTGGTACTCGGCAATCAAGAACCACCGGAAAAGCAAGCCTACCACTTCGAGCTCAAAACCAATAACCCTTCAAAAATCCAGAAAGCCGCCCTTGGAACAAGACCGAGGACCTTCAAAATTCGAACTTTAAGAAGATGTATCCAAAAGTCTGCAAAATCCAAGAACAGAAATGAGAGATGGAGAAGAAGAGCGACTGCAAATAGAACTAAGCTAGAGGAAGACAATCTGCAGAGAATATCATGAAGGAGAGCCCTTTTAAGTTCCAACCTCTCGCAGGAAGCTGCTGGTGGAGGGTAGGAGAGACGAATCACAGAGTCATCGAAGAGTAAATTAATCAGGATTCAGAGCTTCCCCCTTCTCTCTCTCTCTTTCTCCCTCATTTCATTCCTTTTTCGGCTGTTTGGGATATATAAAAAAAAAAGCAACAGAAGAGATGGTGGATTCTGATTGGACCTCGGTGGAGTTTTTTTGAGTTGTGGCCACTCAGCCTCTTAAAGCTTAAAAACTAAGCTCATTTTGGTATATTGGTTCAGAATTATCTATATAAATGTTAATCATCTGAAGTCCGGAGGTTTAGGGGATAATTAGTCGTTAAAACAAGATTAAGGAAGTTTAATGATGATTAACTTGTTCTCTCATGCACCTTAATACGCTTATACGAATTCCTTCTTAGCCCTTCATTAATATTGCACTATGATAGCCAATCACGGCTCAACTACCCAAGTTGGCCAATGGCTATAAACTAATATTAATTATAAAAAAGTGATTATAAAACTATAGTGAAGAAAATAAATTTTTCAAAAGTTGTTGCATATTTTTTTTCTTTTTTTTTTTTATTTTTTTTTAAAAGCTGTTGCATATAGAAGCTTCCTAACACAAATTTTAAAAAATAATAATAATAAATAGTTACTAAATAGAAATTATGGTTATAATATGAAAAATAAAATAATAAAAAAATTATCTCAAATGAATGATTTTAAAAAAAAATCATAAAATAGAAATACTAAATTAGCAAAAAAAACCATTATTAATATGAATAGAAAGATGAGTTTCCAAATACAAGCAAAAATCACATAGTAATAAAAATAATAATAATAATAATCATAGAAGAAACTAGCAAAAGACCAAGAAGGCAGGTTGACTTTTTGATTGGAGCGAATCTTTCCAAATTCAACCCTTTCCAAAAAAAACCTTTGACCTGCTTTGAAGATTATCCACCCATTTGTAGTGTTCACAAAGAAAATATTATTTCAGGTTGATGAAATGGTGTTTGTTTCAATTTATTAGTCCAGTAGGAGACAGAAGAAAAGGTTGAGAAGATTTTTAGAGCCTGATTAGATGAATTAATTACATCAAATATTGTGGAAGTCCTTAATTGTAGATAGTTCATTATTATTAGTTTTAACAAATTTGAAAGAAATTATGTGAAAATAATTATGTAAATGAGCTTAGGCAGGGGCGAAACCAGCTTTAATTTTGAGGGGGGCAAAAATATAGCACAAAAATAATTAAACATTAAAAAATAATATTATATATCTATACATTACGAAAAGTTTTTTAAAATAATTAAGCAAGAAAAATAAAGAAAAAATGTGCAATTAAACTGTTATTAAAAGCATGAAAGAGAATATTAAAACTAAATGTGAATAAATATATATATATTTTAGGACAAGTTAGGACAAAAGAGGGGGGGCAAAAAAAAATTTAAGGAGGGGCAAAAAATTTTTTTACTCTCTTATAATTTTTTTTTTTAATTTTTACTCCTATAAAATTTTTTTTTTTTTTTTTTTTTGAGGGGGGGCTATTGCCCCCCTAAGCTCACTATAGTTCCGCCCTTGAGCTTAGGCCATCTTCAAAATACTCATTTTACACTCCAAAATACAGCAATTCATCTCCAACTGAACTCCATCTTATAACATCAAAAAAGAATATACCAGATATATTTTTTCTCAAACCAAACTCTAACCGAACAAAATGATGAAAAATATGACATTAGTGAACAATGCGATGGCAATATTGATGTCGCACTGTTCACTTGGCACAAAATACCGCTGAATTTGACATTTGGTTGGAGCTCGAGGTGACTACAAACGATCATTTAGTGTTCAGTTGAAAATGACCTTAATGCGCACACATCTGTTTAATTAAAAAAATGTTGAAGCAAAGCAGTACCACTACCATAACATTCTCAACTACCAACAAAGATAGATATTTTTCTTAACTTTAAGCTCTACATGACTAAGGTTTCTTTTTTGCTTCTTTTCAGTAAAAAAATTCTTTAAAGTATTGAAAAAATAGTGACGAAAAGTTATCCCAAATAAAACTTAGATATGAACGTATCAATATCCAATATTTACATAACAATCTGATCATCCCATCTTCCCATAGATTTACACAAATTTATATTTTATTCATGTTTCATTCGCATACAACAAATTGGCCGTTTGAATCTGTCATTTGCGCTTAAACAACACTAACAAGTCAATTCGAACTTGTTAATAATTATTTGAATTATTCATATTGAACAAAACAGATTTAAAAAAAAAAAAAAAAATCGCAGCCTGAGATCGACCACAAATACAAGAATGATGATATTTTTATATAGAGGGTTAATTTGGACTTTTTACTTTTGTCATTTGGTTATTAGATTTGGAGGCATTTTAGAGAGTCATTTGTTTTGGGAATAATCTCAAAGGAAATTTATATGGATATTGAAATGACATAAAATAGTTTTTGTGAGAAGTTTTTTATTGAACACGCTGTGATGAAAGTAAATATATTTTCTTGAAAGATAGAAATAATATTTATTCGTGAATACAGAATAAAATATATATAAGTTTGAGGTTTAGTTTGAGATGGCTTTTTTGTTGCTTCTTAAAACGACTTTTTAGTAAAAAATTAAAATTGAAGAAGCAACAAAAAAGCCGTCCCAAACGAAGCCTGAATGTTCGCTATATAATTCTCTAGACAAGAAGATTTTTAAATGATATTTTTTTTATTCTAAGATTTGGCTCATCTGGTGATTAATTTTGATATCAAATTTGAATTTTAAGTTTAAGTTGAGTGAGTTATGAGACTTATTTTTCACAAAAAAAAAAAAAAAAAAAGACGGAAAAATTTGGAAACAACATATTCGACTTTATATTTCAAAAAAAAAAGTTCCTTTTTAAACAATCAGGCATCTGTCTCATCTTCCTCCATCCAAGTGTCTATCTCATCTTTCTTTGGTGATTGTCGGGTGGAGTTCGCTTGTGGGTCGAGTTCGCTAGATAATAGTAATTCTGAGACTTATATTCTTCAGAGTTTTTTTTGCAAAAGGTATAAAAATATGATCTTTGTCAAGGAAATTTATGTTCTTTAGAGTTTTTAAAGTGGGCTTAGCATTGTCATTAGAGATGCACTCTTAAATTGAGTGATATTAGATTAATATAATGATTCATTTGCTAAGATCTTTTTCCCAACTTAATTGTTTACCTATAACATCAATTTATTTTTCAACAGAAAGCAACAGAACCAATGAATCATGGAGCCATTAAAGCTAACTTTTGGCTTTCTTCTGCATTCAATAAATTAAATTAGGACTGAAGAATCTAGCCATTCATACTAAAGAGCAAAACAAGCTAGCTTTAAGTCAAAAGTGTAGAGCTTTAGTTTCTTCTCAAAGCATTGAGGGAAAGAAGATTGATGGGTACTTATACCAATGCTCTTAGAGTGAAGTGAGAATTCTATGTGACTGCCATGGGAGCGTTTTTCTCGCAAGCTGGTTTTGTGAGGCACATTGAAGGGCCTGAGACTTAGCATCCGCTGAGGCAGATAATTGTGGTTCATTTACCATGAATTGCTTGATTTCTTTCTTTTTTATTTCCTTTTTCTTAGATTTTTTTTAGGTTTCTCATGCCTTAGGTTGTGAAAACAGAGCATGATATATGAGATTTTTACAAAGTATTTCGAAGAAATTAAATTTGTTTATATAAGTTTAACATATTTTTCTAATCAATTTAAGATTAGTTTTGATACGTACTCCAAAAACTATCTTGCTCGGGCACGAATCTTGATGCAAAATCAAGCCGGAAACTTAAAAAATGAAATCAGGGACCATCTGAATTCCAATTTCAGCGAGCTTACAGTCAAACTGAGCGTCTCGGTATATTCTAGCCCGCAACAAGTTTATTTTTTTACAAAATAAGATTAATCAAGAAAATTGAACTAGTTGGGCATGTGAGTCCCCTCTATAATTTTTTTTTGACTTTGCCACTGAGTTATATCATCATAATTAAAGAAATAAGTCTTGAACTTATGTTATCATTCGGATAATACCTTTAAATCTTGATCTTATATATTGAGTGATTATGAGGGGCTTATAATTTTAAATTTTAATGAAGCTAAGGAAAACTAGACTTTGACTATACAATCCCACCAATCTCAAAGAATGTAAGATGGCATATATTATTTTATTGAAGAATTGAATCTTAAGACTTAACCATTGAAGGTTGAGTAGCACCGTGTGAGTGTTAATACTAGTCCTCATCTTCCTCCTCAAACTAGATAAGTAGTTTTTTTTTTTATTTCAAACTCCTTAGATTTTTTAAGATTCATGGTGGAATCCAATGATAAGATAGTCTAAAATAATCATTACATCATGATAGAGGTTATGACATAAGAAAGAAATATAATCATTGTATGTGCATTGATGTCTATCTAAATGAGAAAGAAGGGCTAGGATTTTCAAGACAATCACCTAATTAAAAGGCCTCTGTTTATACAAGAGTAATAAAATCTTCACTTAAATAAGATAAAGGTGCTTCGAGAAGTATGAGTTTCGACCCCTATCTAGTGAGTGTGTTGATCAAGCTCAGTTCAGGTCCAAATCAAATATGCATTCAAATGTAGATTAAATTTAATAATTTCTACCTATTTTTAGCTTGATTATTTCTGTTAATAGGCTATACATGCAAGACTAACCAATAAAATTTCAACATAACTATATTAAAATGCCCATGATGATTACATTTATTATATATTAAATAACTTTTCTTCTTATTTAATTGATCATTTTAAAATCATTATCATTATCCAAGTAGTTTGAATAATATGCTACTATTTTAAACTTCAAAGTCATTAGATTACATAATGATTTAGGTATGTCATTTTGTAGAAAACTTTGTCATTCAATCCATTATTCTTACCTAAATACATTCTCACTAGTTGATGCAGACCAACACTAGAACCAGTCATGAAGCCCTCATGATCGGCCTTAATTTTATGCCAATCCTAAGAGCATCATAGCACAATATAATTTTTTATGAAAATTCTAAGAGTACTTTTACGGATTTGCTGATAAACTATAATACACTTAATCAAAAGGTGTATCAATTGAATAAGCCTTTTAAAGTTGACATATTGTATCCCTCACTATTAGAGATGCATAGGGAGCTAAAATGCCCATCCCCTAACTCTTATAAATACACCCTTATTGGTCAAATTAAATGTGAACTTTTTCCCGTTAAAACTCACTTTTTTTCTTGTTTGAGCGCAATAAGGAAAATAATCCAAAGCTTGGGTTGAAATTCTTTAAAGTTCTCGATCGATCTAAAGTTGTTTCTAGCTCAAATCAATTACAAATGTAAATATATGCATGTCGTTGAGCTTGTTTGAATTGATTAATATTTTAATTAATTTGAATTTTGCTCAAATAAGACTTGACTCATTAGTCAAATCATTGAGTTTGACCAAAGCTCAATCCAAAGTAAGAAAATCAACAAAATTTTTAATGATCTTCGATTATAATTTAAATTCAATAGACACGATTATTTTTTAAATAAACTTTATTCAATAAAAAGGAAAGTACATTGACAGACCAAAACAAGACAGATAAAGAGTCAAAACTAGAGAAAAGGGCAGACCAACAAGACGGACTCAGTAACTGCTACAAACAATAACCCCTTATCAACTAGGCAAGGGTCATCCATTGGAGGTAGAGACAATGTGCCTACCCACAAACGACAGAAGGTCACCAAATAAACAGAGGAGAGTACAAAAGGAATAATACATCAATCCGCAAGGCAAAGTCGGCCATCCAACGGACAACCAAGGTTGCCAACGAGCCACAGCCAACAAGGGGGAAGCAAATTACAACCATATCATTGTCCAAGACTCGGTCCAAACAAGAACCACCCGAGACAAAACCAGCACCATGAAGCCAAAGACACCAAAAACAAACATTACCTCAGACATTCCAACAGCTATCAAATAGAATCCAACGGCAGCCAACCCAAACAAAGAAATCCATAGCAACAGAGAGAAAGACTACTAATATGATTTTTTCCTACCACGTTTACCCCTCCCACGTAAGGAATCTTTAGCAAAAGGATGGCCAATCCTCAAAACATACATATCATTTGACTAAGCCCAGGTTCACCAGAAACTTTCCCAAATGAGGAAACAAACTCTTCTAACCAATCAATTTGATCCAAACAACTACCCTTCAAGTTATCCTTCAAATGAATTTTCAATTCATCATTGGAGATAAGGAAGATCAGGACTTCAATAAAAGGTTCTCCATTTAGTTGCATAGGAACAAAAGACAGAGTCGGGTCAGATGTAAGAAAAGGAGAAGCATTATTATAGTTTCATTAGGTGATACATCAAACAACACCTTGTTTCTAATGCACAGATCCTTTTCCACAACCATAACCACATCATCTAGAGGAGGCTCAACAGAAGAAGGAAAAATATCCAAATTAACATTACGTTGAATCTCTTCATGCACAATAGAATCCAAATCCACAAAAATACAATCTACCTTCTCCGGAACAATATTCCGGGAGGGCAATTGGTTGGACAAAGCATTTTCCACGACATCCATAGTCACTTTATCCAAATGAACTGCAACCCCTTCAAGCTCCATTTTATGCACGGTTAAGGCAACATCACTATTTCTGCTAATACACGTACAAGAACAATGCCAGCTACAGTTACATTATCCCGATTCCCCTGAAATACCCGGGGTTGAAGCTTAGAACATTCTTTCCTAGAATGACCTACAACTTTACAATACTCACAAAAGGATGGAAAATCATCCATCAACATAATTTGAAAATAACCAAATTTCCCAGGACCCACCCACACCTTGTCAGGATATCGTTTCGTAATATCAAGTTCCACCAAAATTCTAGCAACCGATGGACGAGCCCCCACCGCAGTGGCATTATATCAACACGAAGAGGACGTCTAAAGAAGGAACCAAAACCATGTAAGATACGGGGAGAAAAGAAATGTGGCCGTAGGTTCGAGAAAGAGACCCAAACATGAACAATTGAAGTTTCCTCAGAAATGTCCACAATTAATGCAAGCCAAATATTTTCAATTAGGTCTTCTGCCATATTCATTATGGTTCCACTTCTAACCTCTGAGAGCACTAGAGTGAACTCAAACTGATAGCTCAAACAAAGTTTATACGAGCATTTATTTAACAAAAAAAGATAAAAAAAACTTATATCATGAATGATCTCTTTCATTAGCTTTTAGGAAAGGTGCTAATAAGAGATACCTTGA
Organism: Dendrobium catenatum; assembly: GCF_001605985.2. Classification (NCBI taxonomy): domain Eukaryota; kingdom Viridiplantae; phylum Streptophyta; class Magnoliopsida; order Asparagales; family Orchidaceae; genus Dendrobium; species Dendrobium catenatum. Next base: position 2,247,866 of record NW_021318533.1, read on the forward strand.
GGTACCTACAAGATTATAATTTTATAAATTCTTGAAGGAGCTAGCTCAACACTTTTTTCATTAGATGGACTACATTTACTTGCATGGCAACACATACTAACAATAAAGAATTAAAAAAAAAAACAATTAAAAACTTTAAAAAATACACCCACAAATACAAAATCATTAGTGCTCTACATACTAATAGTTCTTGAGAGTTTGGGTGGCTTTTTAAGGGTAAATTATTCTTTACGGACGCCGAATACAATCTAGAGACCAAACAGAATGTGTCACATCACCTCCGTTCGGTACTGCGGCTCGGTACCACGCTCGGTACTGTTGACGTGGTGCATTATGATTGGTCTCCGAACGATGAACTGCGTTCGACGTCGGCACAAAATTATTTCTCCTTTTTAAGACACCCCACTAACACTTTGGAAGGTCACTAGGAGGTGGCAATATTGACTCATTCACCCCAATCCCATTATCCACCACAAATGCCATCTTAAGACCCCAAGTCGTGTGCACCTCAAAATGACAATGCAAGAACCAAACACCTGCAACATTTCCTCAATCAGTTAGAACAACAAAAAATAATTACAAATGATTATAAATAGTTATATCGTGTAGCTCCAACAATTATCATGGAGTACCTGGGTTATCTGCTCTGAATCTCAACGCCGCCCACCCGCCCGACGGAACTCCAACAGTATTCCTTTCGATCGGGTCAACCAGATTAAAAGCAGACGGTGAGACCTTGGGATCATAGTTCCCAACCCCCTTCCCAACAACAAAGAAATTGAACCCATGTAGATGTATAGGATGGCTCTCAGGCGCAATAATCCCCGTATCTTGCAACACAAGCTGCACCGTCGAATTATACTCGAGTCTGTAAATTCTGGTCCCGCTCATGGTCTTCAGATTACTCGGTCCAGCTCCCGTGTAATTAAACGCCACCGGTGGATTCGCCGGGAAGTCAGCCGTAAACACTCCCGACAAATTGAAGAAATGCGCCTGTAACAGCGAAGCACTCGACGGCATGACAAAGCTAACATTGTTTATTGCCGCCACCACGCGGCTTCCATTGACGCAAGTGGCGCAGGGGTTCACTCCTAACCCAATCGTGAAGAGAAGGGAGTGGTCAATCGTTCTTGGGACTTTGCAAGGAAAGTCTTTTGAATTGAGGCTACGGAGAGAGTTGGAGAAGCTGGTGGCTATTGGAGTTGCGTTTCTAGATGGGATTTTGGTGGTGGTGGTGGTGGCGGAGGTGGTGGAAACAGAACCCTCGTAATGAACGGTGGCGGTGGCGGTTTTGTTGTCGACTGCGACTACCATTGTGTCCATGAAAGGGGAAGCGGTGATGAGGTATTGGCTGGGGGATTTGTTGGTGGTGAGGAGGATATTGGTGGTTTGGCCTGGGGTGATGACGAGGGTGTCGGTGGAGAAGGGTTTGGTGTAGATGGCGTCGACTTCAACCACGGTGAGGCTGTGGCCGGCGATCTTGAAGAAGAGGTCTTCGTTCAGTGCAGCGTTGACGATGCGGAGGAGGTATGTCTTGCCGCTTTTTACTTGGAGCTTAAATCCATCTGCGACGGTGACGATATTTAGTGTTCTACAGACTCAAGTTTTTTATATTGAGGAAAAAATCTCATTCTGGAAGTGCTGCACTTTAACACTAACAATGTTTCTGTAATTAAAGCTAAAAACTTGTTAATTATAATTTAAAACATACCACTCTGTGAAGAATTGCAACTAGACAAAGGTCCAGGGTGGCCGTTAATGGTGTGAGCATCAGAAACATTTGGTGCTTGACCAGTTTTCATTGCCTGGTTGATTACAGCTTCTGTGTCAGCCTTCCACCACTCTCCTGTTGAATAAGAGAGGAAACATAGAGGTTTTAATTGAATGCATAAAACTGCTTTAGAAAACAAAACTGACACAAGCTAAGGATTTGTTTGGGACGATTTTTTTATTTCTTAAAATAAAATTTTAGTATAAAAAATTAATAATAAAATCGTCCTAAATGAAGCCTAAGCCTAAATTGGATCTTTGTAGGGATTACCTAAGATGACAACGACCTCCTTGTAGGGTTGGGAGAAAGGATAAGGGACATTAGGCTTGGGCTTGATGACAATGGCGCCATGGACTGTGACCCTTAGCCACAGTATGTGGGCGTGGTACCACAGAGTGCCTCTTTGCCCTGTTATGGTGAAGTTGTAGAGGTAGCTCTGGCCGGGCTGGATTGGGCATTGGGTGATGTACGCCGGGCCGTCCGCCCAGCCCGTTCGAAGTTGTCTTACTCCATGCCTGTAACCATCACCATTAATTTCTGTTTAGGATTTGGATTCGTGTTACAGGTTAGAAGAAAAAAAAAAATAGTAAAAGTGAACTCATCCTACCCTTCGGGTGAAAATTTTATAAGAACTGTGATGTATAGGGTCATTATACCCTATATTAGTGTATTGGAAAATGCTTGTCATATAAATATGGGTGATGTAGAATATTCTAATGCAAGCATATCTTATTCACCAAACGCATTAAATTTTATGATTAAATTATTTGTCTGCATTTATTGTAACAAGCATCTATGACTTTCAAGAACTTGGTCTTGAATGAAGAAAAAGTTAAACTTGAAATAAGTCTGCAATAATGTTGGATGATTGCTTCATGTATCCATCTAAAAAAGTCCTTGAAATTCTAAACAAGTTTAGATCTCAATTTTTTTATAAGCAAATTTTTTTTATTTAAAATATAGTAAAGATTTTGTCGCATATAACTCCGAATCCTCACCCTCTCAAAGAAAAGCAAAACATTATCACTAAGGCTAGGAATGCAAATGAATACAATCCAGGCCGAGTCAAGGTTAAGTCCAACTTAACTCACTCGCATAATAACTAGCTTGAACTTGATTAGCTCAAGTTAGCTCAAGCTGACAAGAGAAAAAAAAACAAGCTCAAGCTTTATACCCACCAGCTTGAGCCAAATTTGAAGGTCACAATTGGAACTTACTAGATAAGATAACAAAGGAATCAACGGTGAAGAAGTCTTGATGAGAAACATCGATGAAATCGACTATTGGAAGAGAGAAGAATGCATCAAGATTTAGGTTTGTGAGGGGACAATTTCTCTAAAATTGGATTATATAAACCGAGATTTAAGTTTTTAATCAAGCAGCTCAATGAGCCAAAGAGTTGTGTCTAGCCAAGCTCGAGGTCAATGTTGTATAATGTAATAGCTCAAATTTTAGCTCAAGCTTATTGCTCAATAAGCTAGAACTTGTGAGCTCATTTGTAAGTTGAGTTAGTGCCAGCTCGTGAATTAGCTCAGCTCATTTACACTCCTAACTTAGACAATCAAATCCACTCAATCATGATAATTAGGATGACAATTATATATTTGCTTTATAACATGGATTACATATATCATCTTGTCATTACATTAAAATACAAATTATTTCTAATTTAGTTTATATGCTCAGAAAATCATAAACAAATATATTTGTGTGAGTAAAGAAGCATATTAGATAGGCAGAGCTGCTGACCAGTGAATGGTAACGTTGTACTTGACTTGGTTGACCACATTGACGAGCACATTGTCCCCTTCTCTAGCATAAAGAGTTGGGCCTGGATATCGTCCATTTACCGTGACAATGGGCTTCGATGAGCAGAGCCGAGAAGTTTTCTGCATAATCACCTGTTCATTTAATGTCAACCTAATTAAAACATAACGTTCAATTATTGAGGAGACTACAACTTTTTATAAAGCTGATTATAAAACTGTTATGGAGAGTAAATTTTTTGAAAGTTGCAGTAGAAAATATCTTCTTAGCATAAAGAATTCATGAAAGCAATATGATTGCGGTTTGAAAAATAATATAGTAAGAAAACTGTCCAAAATGAAGTCTTAGTAGTGTTTAAAGCTGATTTCGGATATAAATACTTTACATTGAAGTTGTACTGACGAGTAATGCCATTAGCAAGCACTGGAAATAAGAACATCACAAGCAAAATTGTATGAACTGATGACTCCATTTTCCCCTCAATTTCCTCTTCTTAGAAAGAGCACACTCTCCTTCTCCACCACCAGCTCTCTAGCTAGCTTTCTTCTAATCTTTAAGTGAGAAACTTGAATTTGGTTTATTGAGGGAAATGGGAGGGGAAATTACAATTAAAAGCAATTGAGTGTTGTAGCTGTAAGGTCGCTTTTGATATTAGGTGAGTTAGATGAAGCTTCATCAATAAGGTTTTGGTAGATATAACCAATTAATCCCCCTTCTCTTCCCCGATTAATCCCCCTTTCTCTTCCCTTGGTCATTTATTTCCTCTAGATTTCTTGATTCCTACATAAAGCTTTCTTCCTTTTTCATTCTTGTTAGAACTCTCGACAAATGCTAAAAAGGTTTTGGTTAATGGATATATGTTGTAGTTTGTACACATTTATCGCATAATGTTATTTTAATTCTATTTAATGTAGGTGGAATGATGAGTGTAATTCAGTGATATGTATTCTAATCATTTCATGGTCCTTTTGAAAGGAATAATGTTATTTTGTTTGATTTGAACGGTTCAAGTGCTCATTTGGTTGCTTCAAGTTAGAGAAAAATATTTGGTTGCAGATCATCACGGTCGTTTGTGTATAACAACCTCTGTATTGTAACACCCTGTTTGTCCCCTCTACATATTTTTTTATGAAGGTGTGGCTATTTCGTTTAAACGTGGCTTGATCAAATAAATAAATAAAGGCACCCTTTTTATATTATGAAGCCTCTTAAGAAATAAAGTTAAACTTTTAAATATGGAGGTGCATGTAATAGTAGGGCTTTCATTAGAAATTTTAAAGCTAAGTGTGCTCATGTAGGAACATTCCTAAGATGAGTGACCTCTTGAAAAGTTACACCAACGGAACAGAATCGAGAGTCTCTTAGGCCAAAATGGACAATATCTCGATGGTTGAGAGACAAATTGTATCAGAGCAATACACCAACGAAAACACAGAAGCTCTATCTTCAAAATCCTATATGTCTAGTAGATGATTATGATTTGCATCATTGATTCAAAACCAAGAAATGGAGGGTGATAAGACATTCCCATCCTTCCTTCACCAATACAAATCATGAATCTTCATAAACACTCATTTGGTAACTTGTGAATAAAAAATATGATTTTATTTTTACGTATTTTATGTGTAAAATCAAAAACAGTATGGGGTTTTGAATATTTCCATTTTAGTTGGTCTCATTGTAAAAATTTTTGTCTTAATAATTGTTGCATATTAAAATACTTGTGAAAATATATATATATATATCTTTAAACATCTTAGCATTGTATGAAAATGTTGCGAATTCATAAATTTTTTTATATGAAAAAGAAAAATCATTGAATTTGATTCTATTGAAATAATTTCACTATAGTGATTTAAGAGTATAATGATCCATTATTCTCCACTTTCAAATGGGGTTGCAAAGCTTGAAGAATGGGGCGCCTTGTGCTTGTCTCGTACAACCATGGTGGAGAATGTTGGAAGGTGGTGGCGCTGAAAATGGATAAATGATTGGCAATGATGGAAGTTTGTATTGGTTAATAGAGGCGATAATTTTGATATCAAAGAATTGAGAAATTATTCCGTGCGGAGTCCTGACGGTAAAAAATCGTTTGGATGTGAGTGTACACAGTGTGTACACTGAGTATAATTTTATACATAATTTAGTTTTTTCATACACAATGTGTACAAACACTGTGTACACTCATATCCGGACGGTTCTTTACCGTCCGGACTTCTCTAAAAAATCTTTTATTAGCTCATTTGAATGCTCAAAGTTCCTACAATTGGACTTGTCAATCATCACATTTTCATCTTTAAATATGATTATTGTCAGTTCTCCTTTGGAATATCAATATGCTACTCATTTGATGGTCCTACCCAACATATTAAAATCTTAAACATAATGCCTGTAAATACAGAGATTGTTTTGGTTGTTTTTGTAAAGATTAGCAATAATTGATAGCTTCTAACTAAAAGGTTTGACCATGCACTCGTTTTGGTTTGTTGTTAGATGAGTCACATCACTAACAGTTGGGGGCTTTAGCTTAACCTTCACGACACGTTGGCCTTTGAAAGAATTGCTCTTACGTACCAATCTGACATCGAAGTGATAAACCAGCAATGTATTTGGCTAATGAAATTTCAAGTGCACTCTCGTACATATGAAAAAAAAGAAACCGAAAAATAATCTTGAAATTTTTTTTCTCCATAACTTTTTTGCTTGTATGAGGAATGAGAGGTTTCATATTCGCTTCTTCACCTTATAGAGAATGAGTATTCTCTTGTCGCCATCTGATTCCATTTGAAAAAGGAAATTCCTTTGATATCTCAAGGTGGGATGAATCTTGAGAAGTGGTGTTGATTCTAAGATTAAGATTTTATTTGAGGTAGTTTTCTTATTGTTTTGCTTTTCAGATTTTAATCACAATTTTTATTTGATCGTTTCTTTTTCTCCGCTTTTAAAAAAAATTATGCTAGAAAGTTGCAAAGGATTGGAGCACTATGATGCTAGGGGTTGGACACAGTGAGGGAGATCGACGAGGCTCGTGGTTGTGAGTTTTGGGGGACCTATGGGCTCACAGGGTCGGTAGCTTCAGCACAGTGGTTGGAGGAGGGGATCAGAGGCTTAAGTTTGGATCAACGACTGTGTTGAAGGGTTTGTTGACAGGATTGATGGGAGTAGATTTTGGTGAGTTTGGTTGGAAGGTGGAGATTAAGAATGTGAAGTGGAGGTTAAAAATGGGAGCTTTTATTGTGGAAGCAAGGGAGGAAGTGCGGGAGGAAATCAACGGGATAGGAGGTCACGAAAGAGTTGTTTTGTGGGAGTTTGTGCGAGAGGAAAACAGACGAGTAAAAACCAACAAGCCTCATTCTCGTTCTCATTTTATCAATGTGAGCTGACTTGTCGCGTAAGCGGGATTTGAGTGTGGCCTGCTCTGATAACAACGCCGAATTGCATAACTATGGCAAGATTTTTGGCAAAAAAGCAAGGATGGGATGCACCTGAATTGTAGAGACTTTGGCAGGGGTATTTTATTATTATCATTATTATTGTGTTGAAGTCAACAACGAAGCAATAAAAAATCTATCTCAAACGAAGCCTAAGTTAGAAGGGATTGAAGGTCACAATTACTCATCTATAGATTTGGGCTTCTGGACATCAGCTCCAATGAGCCATTCACTCTTGTAGGAATTTTTATTTTCTATCTCCATGTAATCGTAAACTGATAAATTAGCAAATGATGCATCTCTTCTTTTATCGTAATGTTATGGGAAAATAAAATCTCTAATATGACTCATTATCTTAGCAATTCAATTGTAGTCATTGATCATCATGGTTTGGCTGCCATCATCAAACTATCATTGATCAATTATCATAATTCATGTGTCGTTGCCAGTCCGACATCATTTAACTATCTTCATCCAACTACTATTATATGATCGTCAATTATTGATTTGGTCATCACCCTTTACGACTTCTCTAATATTTTTAACCACAATTATAAAAAATGAAGTTGGTGCACCAAACATTGTAATCCCTTCTTTTTCAATTGTGAGGAAGTGCATATATTTATAATTTGTACTTTCAAGATTTCCATGTAAAAAAAATAATAATGTCTCTTAAGAATTTTTCTTTGAGCTATATATGTGTAGAATTATTATCTAAATCTAAAATATAAAATTTTTTCTCTATACCATCAAGAAATTTTTAGTATGCAATGATTATTTTCTAAAACATAATTTATATTTATAAATAAGCAAATGAAAAATGCTCCAAATATGTTCATTTTAAATGTTCTTCCACTGTATACTGAACTAGATTTCTGAAAAGAGCTAATTGTAGCAAAACATTCATTTCTTCCCATAAAATATTATGGGATATGAGTACCACCTTTTGTTGATGTTAATCCAAAAATTTTAAAATTTATTCTAATTAAAAATTCAATCATAATTTTCTACTATATATAATAGATCTAGTGATGATATTGTTATGTTGGGTGATCAAATTATTAAAAAGAGTGCTCATTTTAAATATCTCAGATCTATTGTTCAAAACGATGGAAATATTACTTGTAAAATTCAAGTTTGATGGTTGATGTGGAGGAATGCATCAGGCTGTTGTGCGATAGAAAAGTATCCTTCAAACTTATATGAAGATTTTATAAGATGGTGGTGAGACCAGTAATGATTTATAGCACAAAATGTTGATCAATTAAAGAGAAGCATAAAGTTAAGTTATGCGTTATAGAGATGAAATGCTCAGGAGAATGAATGGTTTTACACTTAGGGATAGAATGTGAAAAGAGTGTATACATGAAAAGGTTAGAAAAGCTCCAATGATAGATAAGATTAGAAAAGGTCGACTTAGATGGTGTGGTCATATAAAGAATCAGCATTACAATGATCCAGTTAAGAGAGTAGATATATTAGATTCAACTTATATTAAGATCAATAGTGAAGGACCTAAGAAAACTTAGTTAGAAGTATTAGAAATGACATTTTTTTTATATTTAAATAAGAATTTTACTTTCATATAGGGGATCTCACAAAATGGGATAAAGGCTTCATGTTATTATTGTGGAATATTCTCCTAAAATTTTAATTTGTAGTTATTATTATTATTATTATTCCTGTTAGGCTCTCCAAGCGTCATGTAGTCAGCAATTTTGCTTCAAGTCCATGAGATTTTTTTTTTCTTTGTGATAATTCTATGGCAAAAAAAATTCACATTCATAGTATTCTTACTGTCAAGTTTAGGCAAGTTAGACGCAGAATGTCATCCGAAGATCAGCTAGAATACGACACCTCAAGCGGTATTGAGCAAAGAGGTGATGTGACGCATTCTGATTAGCCCCCAAATGAAATTCTAAGTCCACACAGAATAATTAATCCATTTTAGATGGCAGAGCCTTTGACCATCTTACTTAAAACGTCATCGGCTGCATACTGGACCACTGGTCAACGGTTATACTTTTAAGGCGAGAGGATTTACGGCTTGCGGCAATGGGCCAACGGCCTGCCTCAAGTGAGTCAAACATTGGGTGCGATGGAAATTTAGAGAGACAGTTAGGTGAGCCAACTTTAATGAAAGGAGTTGAGAGTTGAGGTCAGATATAAAACATAAATGATAATAATAATTTAAGATATTATTTTAATTGCAGTCTGTAGTCGTTCATGGTAATGACTCAAATGCGACCATCACTTAATACATCATAATAAGTTTCATCTTACTATTTTTCTTACTTTTTTATTCTGTTATTTTATTTTGGACAATATAAAATAGTTGAAGAAAATTTATATTTAGACATTCTTGATAAGTCTTAAAAAATTATTTTGATAATGCACGAATCTTGATGCATATATGAATTAGAAACTTATCAAATTAAATTGGGACCATCCAAACTCCGATTTCCTGCGGATTATGATCCTTCCGATCTTTATTGCTTGTTGACTAGGTCCCTCCGATCACCATCGCTTGCCAATTGTGGTCTCTATGACCACCATCAGATGCTGACTATGACCCATTCAACCTCTGTAGCCCATCTACTACGATCCCTCCGACCATCGTCATCCGCTGGACTACGGTCTCTCCAACTATCGTCGCTTGCAGACTACAGTGCCTTCGACATCTTTCACCCACCGATTACGATCCCTCCAACATCTATCTCCCGACAACGATCCCCTCTTCCTCATTTGTCCAACTACATACCCTCCGACCTTAGTTGCCCGACTACGATCCTACCAGCCAAAACATTCTCCCAAGTAAAAGCATCAATTGTAATCAACTACAAACAACAATATAATCATTTCAGCTTGGTCAAGCCCTATGATTTTTCCTCTTTCTCGGGGGGTTTTCACGTAAAAATTATAGTGTCCATTATAATTGTTGCACCCCCCATCTCTTACATGTATGTGTGTTAGATCTTTGTATAAAGCTAAGATGATAAACTCTATATATCTTTGTTGCCGCAAATGTTCCCGCATCAATAATCCTAATTAATTTTTTTATCAGTATCGGCTTAAAGCTTTAAACTTTGTTCATCTCAGTATTAGAGGCGCCAAAAACTCTAAAATTTTGTAGGGCGGAGAAGAAATAAATTGAATCGCAAGAGAATGATCTGATTCTTTCTTCATTGTTTTGATGGGTCAGAATTCATTTAAAAAGCACAAGAGAATATATTAAAATAATTAATAAAAGAAATTTTTAAAATAATATATTAATATAAAATTTCTATTCATTTTAATTAAATAATAATAAATTTACTCTATTTCACAATCAATCAAACAACTCTAATAAATTAAATACATTATATTTAAATTATAGAGACGCTCAGTTTGACTATAAGCTTGCTGAAATCGGAGATTGGGTGCTCCCAAAATTAATTTTTGAAGTTTCCAACTAGCTTTTGCCTCGAGATTCGTGCCCAATCAAGCTAATTTTGTGATGATGTATCAATATTTAAATTATACCGTTTTTAAAATACAAACATTTTCTAAGCCCTATTCCATAACGCTTTTAAACAAACGGAGCGTCATTGTATTTTTCTTCGCTTTGAATGGTTTCTTTGAAAGTTGGCAAAGGCGTGAAAGGAACAGCATTAATTAACTCGCATAATTAGGCTTTCATTATATTAACGGCATGTCATTATCTACCAAATTAATCCCATATTTAGTTTTTAATTACGGTTCTTCAACTAATCCCACGTCTCCAAGACCACCATGTCATTATCTATCAAAACTTCTTCAAGACTCTATAAATTTTTGACTCGCTTGATGCCTTTCTTGCTTTATTTAATTATAAGAGTTTATGATAAAAAAAAAAAAAGAAATTTTGCCGCAGGGCGGAATTAGCCTTTTTATTTAATGATTGTGGGCTCCGAAAATTTCCAATTTTAGGAATGTGTGAGATCCCGGGGGAATTTTCAGAAGGCAGATTGGGTTTGTAGATAAGACACTACCCAGAGTTTTTTTTTTAAATGAATACATAAGTCTAAATAAAATTTTCTATTTTATTATTATTGAAAAATTATTACAAGTTTATCAATCTAATTTATATATATTTTTTTTAATATTGCATTATAGTTTCATTGAAAATTTGCATTACAGCTTCATTGAAAATCAAATCAAACTCATCATTTTCAAAGTAAGATATTAGATAGTCGTTGAGATAATCATCATTCATTCTACTACACAATTGATGTTTGACAATCCTCATTATAAAAAATGGTATCTCTATTGTAGTAGTAACAACTTATAAAGCTCATGATATTTGTGACCACTAATGTGTTATTGACAACCAGTTGCCACTTGTCTTAAAAAAATCAAATGATTAATTAGGTTGTGATTTGGTAATCATAAAGATGGGATGGGATAAATTGAGCATTAGATATGATCCCCAAATTGCATCTCATTCACATTTTGTAATTGAGTATGATTGCAAATGATCACAACTAGTTTTCAAAGAAATAACTTTATGTTATTTTACTAAATCAATTGTTGTAATTAGTCATAATCAAAGTATCAACTCATCAAGGTAATATTCATTATTCTCTTGCCATTTCACTAAATTTTTAAAGAGATAAGAGAACCAAATAACTTATTATACACCCAAATATTGCCTAAGTCGGATTCACTAAGTCTCATGACTCTCATTGATCACAATTAGGCAAGTTACGAAGAATTACTTCACCACAAAGAGAAAGTCACCATAGTATATTTGATAATATCCCGAGCCAATTCAGGTAATCAAAGATATTTACGCAACACCAAGTTCATTTGAAGTCGTCAACGTTACTCGCACCGGCAAGGTTATGAAATAAAGTCATTCTAAACTTCAATAGAGTTTGATAAACTTTGGTGAAGCCACTAGACAAGTTCAGTGGTGAAGTCGCTAGACAAGTTCAATAAAGAAAATTTAATGTGGAAAGGTTGGAATAGCTCTAATGGCAAATAAGATTAGAGAGAGTTATCTTAGATGATTTGGTCACATACAACGTGGGCTTTTTGATGACTCGGTTAGGACAGTTGACGTGTTAGATTTGTCTTATGTTAAGAAAAATAAAGATAGAGTTAGATCTGAAAAGGCTTGGTTAAAAAATATTGGAAATAAACTTTTTTATTAGATTTAAATGAAAATTTTATTCTGAATAGAATATAATGGAGAAAAAAATATTCATGTAACTGACCCCACTTAGTAGGATAAAAGACTTGACGTTGTTGTTCTCATTTTTTTTTCCATGATTTATTAAGCTTTTTACATTATTTTACTTGCATTACTTAAATAAAATTTTGGGGTTTTTACTGAATCTCAATTTAAGCATATAAATAGAGCTTAAGTGATGAATCGAAATGTTCCAATCATTTTTGTTAATTTCATACTTTTATGAAATTTTGAGCTTCTTAATCTTATTTTTTTTAGAGCTTAGTAAAAATCCCTAAAATTTTTTAAGCAATATTGAATCTCAATTTAAGCATATAAATAGAGCTTAAGTGATGAATCGAAATGTTCCAATCATTTGTGTTACTTTCATACTTTTATGAAATTTAGAGCTTTTTAATCTTATTTTTTTTAGAGCTTATGAACACCAAAATATAATTATTAGCCATCAGCAAATTATTATTTTTTAACATTGAGAGGAACAATTATTACGTCCTCTGACCGGACGTAGAGCTAAATTCGGCTGCCAATAACATGTCGCCACGTGCTCTTACTCTTTACCGTGCGGCCCGACGACTTGACTCGGACCGGAACTCGGGAATGCTATGTTCGCGTATTGCGAGGTATTACTCGGCATTTGCTCGGTATTGTTCGGTATTGCTAGGTATTGCTTGATAATAACTAGAATACCGCTATGTGAAGACAAATACCGAGTAATACCGAGAAATACCGAGTTGTACCGAGTATTTATAGAAAAACTCGGTATTTGCTAGAAATACCGAGTTGTACCGAGTTTTTCTAGAAATACCGAGTTGTACCGAGTTTTTCTAGAAATACCGAGTTGTACTAAGTTTTTCTTGAAATGCCGAGTTGTACAAACTCGGTATTTGCTCGGTATTGCTCGGTATTTGCTCGGTATTGCTCGGTATTTGCTCGGTATTGGTTATTGCCAAGCAAAATCGACCAATACCTAGCAATACCGAGCAATACCTAGCAAAATCGAGAAATACCGAGCCATCCTGGGTCTGTTCCGGGTCGGGTTGTCGGGCCGCGCGATAAATAGTGAGAACACGTGGCGCGATTCTATTGGCGGCTGAACGTAGAGCTACGTCCTATGACCGGACCAAATAAAAGTTCCATCGAGAGACAAATTATAATATATTAAATTCAATTTTCTAATCTTACAAAAAAATATATATAATATTAGCCAGCGGACCCTTTCTTTTATGGAATCAATGAGATTAGTTTAGCAAGCGACGCATTTTGAGAAATATTTTTATAGGTGTGAACATTCCTGTTTGAATTGATTACCGTAGTTTCTACCGAATCGTTATCATAATAGCTGACCTAGCTAATATACGATACAGCTAAAACATCCAATAGATTCAGCCACGCCTCCCAATGACCAATGTGTTGAATATGCATTAATTAGTTATAAGAAATTCCGAAAGACTCGCTAGTCACTGATGCTTCGTTAAGTGTTTCCCTTTATAAAAATCAAGTTTTTCGTCCTCGCTACGATTTCAATTCCTGTATATGAAAACCTAATTAGTATTAGTTTCACATCCTCCCCATGGTACAGCTCTAGTATTAGTGGAGAGTTCGCGACTGTCGGCTGGGCGAACTTTCTCTCTATCGTTGCCTAATCAGTATGGTTTCATGGCTTCAATTTTCTTCTCGTTCTATAATTTTCAATCGATTTTTTCTTTTTGTATTAGTTAGGGATAGGGATAGATGAGGCGTTGGTGGGATTATTTCTTTTGTTCAATTTTGTTTTTATTTGTTTCAAGAAATTGGATGAATTGTGTTCTTGTATAATTTCTAAACCCGAATTAATCACACTGTGGATGATAAATTATGTTTTTTTTTTAAATAAAGAGAAAGGGAAGTTAGAGTTTTTTTTTGGTTGAAAAAGATTGACTTTTTAATGGTTTATTGATTCTTATGTTGATTGGTTCTTAGTGTGGAGTAATTTTTTCCTCAGTTGAGTGATTTCTGGTTTTATTTTATGGTGATACCTAAGTGAATCCTTTCTGTTTGAAAGGTTCCATACAGAAGAAGAGGTTGTCTGATATTCTTGAAATGGTTTTTTTTGTCGTTAAAAATTCAGTTTAAACTGAATAAATTTTAAATTTCTATGCAAATAAACGAAAGACGATGAAAGCTGTTCCTCTTTATGTTATGAACTGAAAAGCCGACTAAGCCAGAAACTTATCAAAGAAAATAGATGAAGTTAGAAGCTGCAAACATCTAGAATCAATGGTGGAGCAATGGAGTGACTTTAGATTTGAGAAAACTTTTATGTACTTATGTTTAATGTGAAAGTTTTACCTTTAAATTCTTATGTAACTGTATATATTATAGAAACTTTTGCACAACTCAAATTTGGGGTAAACTCTTTTGGCCTCCTCTAATTTTAGTGCTGTGCTTGTTAATTCTTGCTTTAATTTAGAATAAATATGAGCGGGCTTACCTAATTATGGCTTTGAAAAAAAGAAAGAGCTTTCCACTGCCTGATACAGTTATTTTTTTCTAGCTAGTGATGAGAGAAAGTATGATATAGGCATAAATAAATGGAAACTTCAACTCTCAGTTGTTTCTTCCATATCCCAATGGTAATCCTTTTCTTTCTGTAAAATTTAGAAAGGAAAGTCTTTGTATCCAATTTCTTGGTTTTTGATCTTAACTTGGCTCTTGATGCAAAACCTTTCAATGAATTAAAGATGAACACTACATTATGCTACAGATTTCTGTTTCTCTTGTGCAGTTTAAGCTTCATTTTTTAATTCCACAGCTGGATGAAACTTTAAATAGTTTTTTTTTTCTTTTTACATGAGGATAAAGTATGCTTATGTGCTTGACAAATATATGCTGAAATTGCATCTTACTTACTGATAATTGATAGCTTTTCTCCTTTGTGGATGTTATCAAATGCTATAAGTATTTTTGCAAGTCCTTGTCTTTTTCTTTCATGTTATGATTGATAGGTTTTGAGCAAGCTTTATTCTTAATCAGTTCGTGCAATATCTCTTTCTGCTTCTTGCCTGTTGATAGTCTAGTCCCCTAAATCAAATAGCCAATTCACTTCTTAAGACGCGTTGATCTGTTACAGACGATATTTGTGCTATCAAAATGTCGTTGGAGATCAAAGATAATTATACAAAAGATGGTACAACAGACATCCATGGTAATCCTGCTGACAGGAAGAAAACTGGCAACTGGAGAGCTTGCCCATATATTCTTGGTATTGATTTTATCTTCTCGCATTTATTTGTTATTGTAGTTATAGTTGCTATTAGATTCTCTTATTTCTGATCCACTCTTCCGTCAACAGCAAATGAATGCTGTGAGAGATTGGCATATTATGGGATGAGTACCAATCTGGTAAACTACATGAAATTTCGTCTCAATGAAGGCAATGCTGTGGCATCAAAGAATGTCAATAACTGGTCAGGAACATGCTACATCATGCCACTCCTCGGAGCTTTTGTCGCCGATGCCTATTGGGGTAGATATCGGACAATTGCTGTGTTCATGATCATTTACATCATTGTAAGCACTTTGTTGTTCAGAAATTCTAACATTTTATATCATAATAGATATTGACCTTAGAAAAAATACGAATTAATCTAGTTTTTCTGATGTGGTGATTGTCGGAAGAATCTGACCTGCTTGAAGGAAATTTTCAATCCAGAAAATAAAGACAAGAACTAAACTTCAAAAGAGGATAATATTCATCATATATTTCTTACTGCAATACTTTGCCTATTTATAGGCAAATAAGAATATTCTAGAAACTATTAATAAGCTAGTCCTAAGGAGCATTTTTAAGAACATTCTAGAAACTAGTAACAAACTTAGATAAGCTAATCCTAAGGAACGCTTTAACTAATATGTTCCACATTATTTTCCTTGTAGGGTTTACTTCTTCTAACTATGACAGCATCTGTGAAAGGGCTGAAGCCATTTTGTCATGGTGGTATATGTGACCCAACAACAGGACAAATTGCAGCAGTTTTTGTTGCTTTGTATCTGATTGCTCTTGGAACCGGAGGAATTAAGCCTTGTGTCTCTTCCTTTGGGGCAGATCAGTTTGATGAATCTGATGAGACTGAGAAGAAAAGCAAGACGTCGTTCTTCAATTGGTTTTACTTCTCAATAAACATTGGGGCTCTTGTTGCTTCCTCTGCATTGGTGTACATACAGACACATGTGGGCTGGGGTTGGGGGTTTGGGATTCCGGCGGTCGCGATGGCTATTGCGGTTGCTAGCTTCTTTTTTGGTTCACCATTGTATAGACACCAGAAACCTGGAGGCAGCCCCCTTACAAGAATTGCCCAGGTTCTTGTTGCATCAATTAGGAAATCAGGTGTGAAGGTTCCATCAGACAAATCTTTATTGTATGAGGTTTCTGACAATGAGTCTGCTATAGAAGGTAGCCGCAAGCTTGAGCACACAGAACTACTAAAGTAAGCACAATAAAAAGATAAGCTTGCTTGCATATAATCTTTATTATGTTATCTCCCTGTTTGCAATCTGGAATCATATTTACAGGCTGCTCATTTGTGTTGAATTTTGTTATTATTATCTCTTTTCCATTCTCTGACTTTTTTTCATGCTAAGAAGGAATTATGCTTTAGAAAATTATGATAAAAATTTTCCTATGTTATACTTCTGTTGTGAAGCTTCACACTATTAGCTGACTAATTTAGGAGATGAATCTAGAATGATCGTACTAACCATAACTACATGGAATGTCTTTCACAAGGCAAATTATTAGGTGTGAATACTGGACGGTTCTCGGTTTTCTTTCTATCTACAGTGAAAACACAGTTATTGTAGACTGTGCTTTGACTGTAGATAGAGAAAAAACCGGACGGTACTCTCGGACCGGTGTCCACACCTAATAATTTCTCTTTTCACAGACAACACAGTTGTGATTAATGCACTTACTTTCTTGATTGAAAACTTTCATCTTCTAATTGCTCAGCATTGGAAGATGTTGTCTTTAGTTGTAAATACTAATATTTTGACGATCATAGAAGTTTATGTTTTTGTACTTTTATGTGTGATTCAACACAGTTATAGCTTACAAAATTTTGCCATTTTCATTCCAAAACATTGTATACACTCTTTATGCATATCACAGTTTTGCCAAAATTGCCAAATTTTACATGTCATTTAAGCTCACAACTTAGAGAGATGACATTATTGCTTCAGGTTCTTTGATAAAGCAGCTGTGGAGACGCAGGAGGACAAAGTCAAAGTCCCTGTAAATCAATGGAAGCTCTGCACAGTCACTCAAGTCGAGGAGCTCAAGAGCGTCGTTCGTCTTCTCCCCATATGGGCCACTGGCATCGTCTTCTCCACCGTATACAGTCAAATGGGCACCATGTTCGTCCTCCAGGGAAACACAATGGATCCTCACATCGGCCCCAACTTCGAGATCCCCTCTGCTTCTCTCTCCATCTTCGACACCATCAGTGTCATTGTCTGGGTTCCAATCTACGACCGCATCATTGTTCCCTTAGTTCGCAAAATTACTGGTAACCAGCGTGGCTTCACGCAGCTAACTCGTATGGGCATTGGACTCTTCGTCTCCATCTTCTCCATGGTGGCCGCTGGGCTTCTCGAGGTGGTAAGGCTCCAAATCATCGCGAGGCATAACTTGTATGACTACACAGGCTTCTTGCCCATGTCCATCTTCTGGCAGATTCCTCAGTACTTCATTATCGGCGCTGCTGAAGTCTTCACCTTCATTGGGCAACTTGAATTCTTTTATGATCAGGCTCCTGATGCCATGAGGAGCATGTGCTCTGCACTGTCACTGACGACCGTTGCACTGGGGAATTACCTTAGTTCGCTTCTGGTTACCATTGTCACCTCCATCTCTACTAAAAATGGAAGGCTTGGTTGGATTCCGGATAACCTGAACAGAGGCCATCTCGATTACTTCTACTGGCTGTTGGCCATACTAAGCGTTTTGAATTTTCTGGTTTACCTTTTGATTGCAAAGTTTTATACTTACAAGAAGCCAGTACAGGTTGAAGCTTGATGTTCTTGCATTCGAGAAAGATATAGAAGAAGATAGGCGCATTTGTTTGCTCAATAGGGTGAGAGATTTTGTGCGACATAAAAGGAATTATTTATGTGTTATGATATTTTATGTTTTAAATGGTTGTAAATTTGTCTTTGCATATTTTGGTTTTAGATTCCTGAGATCTATGAAGCTTTTGTTTGCTTTTGCAATTTTTGTGGGGTGTAACTCAAGCTTGGTAACCAAGTTGTGAGTTATTGGTTTCTTACATGCAATTATGCAAATAATGATTTCCATGAGACCTGTGATAGTAGATGGGCCTACCCACCGATGCTTAAGCTCGGTTGGTGGGCGTGCTCGGTTGGAACCTCCATCCCGAGTTCGATTCCCTCAAGCAGAAGTCGCCCCTTCAGTGGAGGGCCCAAAATGCCGGCTACGAGTACAATGCCATGGGTGACCCGGTAGGTTTACCGGAGTTTACGGACCATCAAGCGGCAGTCGCCCCTTCAGTGGGGACTGGTTTCTTCTTGCTTTTTTAAAATAGATTTTTAGTAAAAAAATTCATGAATTTGAATTTTTGTACTAAGTCGTTTTAAAAAAATTGTACAAAAGCTGACCCAAATAAAGCTTAAGTTGATTTTCAAATTCAAGATTAAGGCTTTATTTGGGACGACTTTCTTAGTGTTTCTTAAAATAGTGTTCTAAGGAATTGTTTCAAGTAAAAAAAAAAAGTCAACCCAAATGACCGGTTTTTTAGTATTAAAAAAATTAAATTTCGTCAAAATTTATGATAATTTAATTATTCATCAAATATATATTATTTGATAAGATACAAACGGTCAAATAACATAAGATTTTTTCGTATATATATTTTCTCGATTAAAAATTTCAAATAAGTTCTATATATTTAATTAAAAGTTGTTCGAAAGTCAATATTTTTATATCATATTTTTCTTCATATGTAAAATGAGCTATCCATTGAGCAATTTTTTATACTTTCGATTGATTAATATATGAACTAAAAAAAATTATTTTAAAACTTCGTTTGATAATCATAACTACAGCTGGACGTTTTTTTTCCCTACTGTTTGATTTTATGTTGACTGTTGATTTCTTAATTGAAACTCAGGATTCGTTTGGGACAGTTTTCTTAATGATTTTTAAAGCAATTTTTTAGCACAAAAAGTTTATTTTTTGTACTAATAAGCCGCTTTAAGAAGCAGTTAGAAAGCCATCCCAAACTTGAGGAGCTTTCTTAAGGGGCTGTGGATGGATACTATTGTTTTATCTCGAATAGGCTGTCCTAAATCCCTTGCTTATTCTGATATGATTGTCTTAAATCACTGCTTGTATGAGGGTTATTTGTCAGGGTTTCAAAAATTGATCAAGCTTTTTTGTTTAAGAGGAGTTTACGAACCATCAAGTGAACTCAAGCTGCAGTCGCCCCTTCGGTGTGGACTGGTTTCTTCGTGCTTTTTTAAAACAGATTTTTAGTAAAAAATTTCTTGAATTTGAATTTTTGTACTAAGTCATTTTTAAAAAAACTGTGCAAAAGCTGACCCAAATGAAGTTAAGTTTATTTTCAAATTCAAGATTAAGATTTTATTTGGGACGACTTTCTTAGTGTTTCTTAAAATAGTGTTCTAAGGAATTGTTTCTAGTAAAAAAAAGTCATCCCAAATGACCGAATTTTTTGTATTAAAAATTTTAAATTTCGTCAAAATTTATGATAATTTAATTATTCATCAAATATATATTATATGATAAGATACAAACGGTCAAATGACATAAGATTTTTTCGTACATATATTTTCTCGATTAAAAATTTCAAATAAATTCTATATATTTAATTAAAGTTGTTCGAAAGTCAATATTTTTATATCATATTTTTCTTCAGATGTAAAATGAGCTATCCATTGAGCAATTTTTTATACTTTCGATTGATTAATATATGAACTAAAAAAAATTATTTTAAAACTTCGTTTGATAATCATAACTACAAAACTTATTCAATGTAGAAAGTACAGCTCAACTCAATATCAAAATTTTCTATTTTTAGTAAAATAAAATTCGAGTTGAGATAAAAATAATTGATTTCGAATCTTTAGTATATATCATCAATAATTACGTTAAATTAATTATTCCTAAAATTCGTAAACCATGCAATTATCATAATAATTGAAGAGGATCGCAGTCCCATATCATAAGCACACGCTATAAAAATAAATTGAAGAATTTACATATAAATCTTAAATTTTTTTATGTATTCATTTATATACGACAAATTTTTAAATCATATAAAAAAAATCACTACTATAAACTTATGTACTTTAAAACATATATTTTCAATTATACATTTTATTATAATTTAGACACAAAAATGATATATGAATAAATATAAAAATTTATGTATTACATATATAAATATGTAAAATCCCCTGAATTTTTTTATTTATTTATTTATTTTGAATAATGCCTTCAAAGCCAAAGCAAGCATGCCATGTAGCGACTCCATCTCAACCGTAGATGGATTAAAGAAAAATGTGCCACATAATTCTGGAAACAAAATGACAAGAATTTAAGATTTCACTTATTTGGGACAGTTTTTTACTGCTTATTAAAATATTATTTGATACTCGAAAACTGCTTTAAGAAACAGTAAAAAAGTCGTCACAAACGAAGCCTAATTTGGATGGCAATAATAGAACCCCCACTTATCCACAGCTGCAGTTCTCATCAGTTCCATGCGTTTCTTTTGCTGTTTGTGTGCTACAAATTCAATTAGCATAATTTGCTTGACATGTTTGCAACACATACAAAACAGTATAAAGCTTTTTCGATTACGAACCTCTTACTTTTTGCCCACAGCTTTATTAACTAACAAAAGATGCCAAAGACCTGGAAGAAATAAAGATTGAGACTCATAAGAACACAAAAATCAACCCTCATAATCACAATAATGTACTGATTGTAGTCAAATACATAATCCATCAAGTGATTTCAGCTGCCTTCAGTGTATGATTAACAAAAAATACTGATTTTTCTAGCGTTATAAATATGGAACAAACAGTCAAAAAGGATTTGTAAGAATATAATTCGAGAGAAACAAACATGCATAGCCAAATTTTACAAAATCTGAGCATTCCAACTTTTCAAGGGAGATTATTACTACAATGAAGGGATCACCTGAAGATAGTTTAGGGGCTTTGAGATTGGCGGTGGATCTGCAGAATCCAATCAGAGTAGTTGCTGCAACCTGCAAATTGGTCCTCGACTAACTTGGACATAAATAAGACACTCTCTCTTGGATGTTCACCTTGCCTTACTACATGGATCAATTGACAATAGGAAGGATCATTAGTCCTTAGCTTTTGTAGAATTGTCTTTATTTTTCTTGTTACTTCATTATCCTGTTCACAAAATTGAACCTGGGAAAGAGGAAGAGAAAACCAAAAAGAAGTATTGAATTATACTGGTATTCCCATATTTTCATGCTAGTTCAATTACTAACAATAATTGAAAGGGTCATTTTGTATACTTGAAAAGTATACGTTTATTATTATTTCCATTTATTACTCTCTTTAACAACATAATGAAATTTGGGATCCAGTAATTTAATATATATTCTAAAGTTCATGATGCAACATAAATTTATGAAAACAAAATTAAGATGTCAAATACAAAGGAGGATGACCCATTGCAGAATACTACAATCTACAAAAGGGCTTTTTGCAATATATGGGTCATTGTCAATGCATCTAAATGGAATGCAGAAAAAGATGCAACTCTCCTTAAAAGTTTTCTTCAAAAAGATCAATTTATGATTTTCTTACCAAAATAAATATTGAGTTTAAGGACATAAGGGCAGAAAATCTAGAAAATGAGAATTTAGCTTACCAAAATAAAATCATTACCATCATTTGAATGGAAGAATTGAGTAGAGGAGTTAAGATTGCAAATAACAACATGGAAGATTCAGCCCTAATGACAAAGGTTGCCAACATTAAATATCCTAATTCAAAAATATCCTCTCTCAAGGAACATAAGCAACCACACTCAACAAAGATGATCATTAGAGTTCCCTTATGGAGCACATTGGAAAAAATTTTGATATACAAAAGAAAGATGTTGGATGCTTCATGACAAGCCACCAAACAAAAGTTGGGCAACACAATGAGGATAAATAAAAAATAGACATGTATATGTAACACATGTGAAAGAAGACAACTTCAAATAATCACCCACTAAGCCCCAAAAAGAAAAAATAGAAAAATTGAAAAACTTTCTGGTATTACTAGGAAAAGCTCCAATGACAAGTACTTATTCTCTTGCATTTTCATTTATTACATCCTTTAGTTATGCTTTTGAATTATCATAGATACCTAATTTCAATTCCTAATTTATTGATTCAAGAGCCACATAGAATATGGCCAAGTCCTCACACAATAATTTATTTCATATACTCATTATTCTAGAACAATAAAATAACTATTTTTGGTGAAATCATTGTCAGCTAAGGAGATATTCTTTTAAATAAATTTCTTAAACAAAGAATATCATCCACATGCCTAAGTATTCACAAATTTTAATCTATCCAAAAGTTATCTACATATTCAAAATGCATTGTTGTATTTTACCCATCACATTATGTATTTTAGAAACAAGGCATGAAAATGACAATTGGACTAACCTAAAGAAAGAGACAATTTCTAACATCTCGAAGAATCCAATGATCAAGGAAGCTCGATACTACTGTTGTATTATCTTTCTGTTCTAAAATCCCTGAATCCAATAAAGATGGGATATAGCTCCAACACATGTCTTAACCATCTTTGTCTTATTATTCCCAAAATTATGTTTCATTTTTATTAAAAATATTAATATTCAAGAATTTTATTGTAATGTTTGTGAGTTAGCAAAACATAAACATACTAATTTTCCTATAAGTAACATAAAAATCCAAAGTTCCTTTCTCTCCTATAACTAAACTCTATGGGGCTAGATACTTCTACCTTTTCTCTCATTCATTGTGAGAAAGACTCTAAAGAATAATTCTTAATTTAAGTATACAACAACAACTAAAAAAAGCATCCTTCATATCCTATCTACAGAAATAAAAATTATAATTCAAGTTAAAAAGAATACTATCTTATAATTAAAAATATATTCTTATCATTTAATTTAGATTTAAAACTAAGACTATCGAAAAAGGGTAATTTCTCAACAACAACAACAACATCAAGCCTTTATCCCACTATGTTGGGGCCGGCTACGTGAATCTTTTCTCTTCATTGTGTCATGTTAAGAGTCAAATTCTCATTTAAATCTAACAAAAAAAATATTATTTCTAATATTTTATAACCAAGTCTTTTGAAACGGCTCCCACTGCAGCAGGGTCCTCCACTTTAGCAAGCCATAAGGCACGTACTAGGGAAGACCTAGATCGGCCGGTCCAGGCGGTTTTGGACTTGGAGGAGATGGCAGAAAAAAGGGAGGGCGATCTGGCACTTGTGGTAAAGCCCAATAAGGAGTTAATACATTATGTTAGGATAGCATTAATTAGGAAAGAATATTTCTAATTGAAATTCAAATAGAAGAGGAAAATATATTAGGAAAGTGGTTGATTTAGGAGGGAAGAGGAGGAGAGCTTATTTAAGTCTAAGTTAGGGTTTAGGGGATTTTTTTTTTAATGCAGAAGTTTGTGAGTGATTCCGGTCTACTTTTTTTTTTTTAGGGATCCTAGCGGCGTCTAGCCTTTGGGAGAGAAGGTCCTCCTCTCAAAAGAGGACCATTGTATCTTTCTTTGTTCATATTTGATTTTCCATCAATAAAAATCTATGTTTTTTGGTTGAATATCTCAGAGTTGGTTGTTGTTTTTGATACCAAGGCGTATCAAATTGGTATTAAAGCACTTTCCTGGAATGTAATCTCATTTTTGTTGCTGATTCTTGCTGAGATTTTCCTTCCCATCCGCTGATTTTTGCTGTTTAGAGGCTAGAGTTGCATCCAAGTTGCTATTTCTTGCCATGAAAACCTTGATCCGGGTACTGATGGCCGGAAAAAGAGTTGACACGTTAGAAAGAAAGTTGGAGGGGAAAGTAGGGCAACTATGAGGGGATGTGAGATCAATGAATGATCGTATTTCAACGATAGAAGGAAGATTTGGGAATATGGAAGAGATAATGAAGCGGATGTTGGAGCTTCATACTAAAACAGTTTTGTCAGAAGCGAGGAGGAATCAGGAAGATGACATATCAAGGAAAGACGGAGAGGTCGAAATTTTAGGAGGGGAAGAGGAAATATCCCACCTGGAGCCTTTACCGAGAAAGGGGATATATAAGGAATATGCAGGTAGGGGAAGGAGGAAATATGAACAGAGAAGAGAGGAAAGGGAACCATGGAGAGAGATTAGGAAGCTAAAAATGTCTGTATTTGAAGGGAAAGATCCACATGGGTGGATATATAGGGTGGAGAGATACTTTGCAGTGAACGGGTTAACAGAAGATAAGAGATTGATGATCGCCGCTCTATGTCTTGAAGGGAAGACACTGACATGATACCAATGGGAGAGAGACAAGATACCCAATCCGTTCATGGGAGGAGTTCAAGGAACGTTTGTTGGAGCACTTTCGAGCCCAGCAAGATGGAGACTACAATGAGCAATTCTTTGCATTGTCACAAGTCAACACTGTGATGGATTATTGAGAAAGATTTGAGCTTCAGTCAGTATGAGTAGAGAGGTTATTAGAGACAATGTTGGAAAGTAATTTCATGAAAGGTCTCAAACTAGAGTTGAGGGCAGCAGTTCAGGTGGCAAGGCCCTGTGACTTGGAAGAAGTGATGGAGTTGGCTTAGATATTGAAAACAAGAAATCACTACAAAAGAATAGCAAAGGGGTCAGTGGAGGAGGTTCTTACTGAACAACGACGACGTTCCTGGCACCCAGGGTGCAGACTATACCAGTTAAAAGGGAGGCTTCAAAGGAGGGCTGTTTGGGAGTCCGACATGGAGGGCATTTTAAGAGGCTGACTGATACTGAACTGCAAAGACAAGAGAGCTAAAGGGCTATGTTTCAGATGCGACAATAAATTTACATCGAGACATAGGTGTAAAAATTGCACCTTACGGGTTCTCATTATGTGATGATGAGGAGGTGGATAAGGAAGAGACAACGAAATAGGAGAAAGAAGAATAGGAGCTCGTGCATTTGAAGGTGGCGGAAGTTTTATTGAACTAGGTAGTGGGATTCACCTCGAATCGCACTATGAAGGTGAGGGTACAAATAGGAGGAGAGGTAGTGTCGACCCTAGTGAACAGTGAGACGACCCACAATTTCATATCAAACCAGGTGATAGATAAACTGAGGTTGAAACTGGTAGACAGGGGAGGATTTGGAGTGATGATGGGCACATAAAAGGAAGAGAAAAGCAAGGGGATATGTCAGGGTTTGGTGGTAGAGCTACAAGGGATTCACATCACGGAAGATTTCCTTCCATTAGAGTTGGGAAGTATTGATTTGATTTTGGGAATGAAATGGCTACAAACCTTGGGGGAGACTAAGGTGAACTAAAAGGCAATGGACATGGAGATCCAGGTGGAGAGGAGAAAGATAGTAATCAAGGGAGACACCAGCCTATCTAAGGCAATGGTTTCTTTAAAAACCATGGTTCGTGCCTTACAAGAGGTAGGAGAGGGATTTTTGGTGGAGCTCCAAAGTTTGGAAAGAGGAGAGGCAAAAGATGAAGAGGACATTCTAGAGATTGTCCAACCCCTTTTGCAGCAATTTAGAGAGGCACTCCAGCTTTCCCGAGGATTAACACCACCACGGAAGCACGAGCAGTTTATTATTATGAAGGAAGGAGTATCCCCCATTAGCGTTTGGCCATACTACTACCCACATATCTAAAAGGGCGAGATTGAGAAATTGATTCGAGAAATACTTGAAGAAGAATTTATCAAACCCAGTGTGAGCCCTTTCTCTAGTCTTGTAATGTTGGTGAAGAAGAAAGATGGGAGCTGAAGGTTCTGTGTATCGTGCCCTAAACAAGGAAACAATACCAGACAAGTTTCCTACAACAATCATTGATGAGCTGCATGGATCTGTGATATTCTCCAATATCAATTTGAAATCATGATACCATTATATTAGAAATCAATCAGGAGACACCCACAAGACAACTTTTCAGACACTATGAGTTCTCAGGAGGGAGTGGCAGCTGACCAGAGTAAGATTGAGGCCATGCTTAGATGGCCCATACCCAAGAACTTAAAGGAGCTGAGAAGATTCTTGGGACTCAGGTTACTATCGAAAATTTGTGAAAGGATATGGTTCTATAACAGGGTCATTGACAGAACAACACAAGAAGGACAACTTCAAGTGGGGAGAATTAACCACCCAAACTTTTGAGGAATTGAAGAAGGTTGTGACCAATATTCCAATCTTAGCTCTTTAGGATTTTAACTAGCTTTTTGTAGTTAAGACAGGTACCTCGAGTTTTGGGTTGGGAGCAGTTTTGTGCAAAACCAAAGGCCAGAGATCTATTTCAAACAAGTGTTGACATCCAGGGCCAGGCTCAAGCCATTACACGAGAGGGAGCTGATGACGATTGTGCTTGCCATTCAGAAATGACAAATATCTATTTGGAAGACATTTCATCATCCAAACTAACCATAGGAGTTTGAAGTACTTGTTGGAGCAGAGAATAATCACTGAGGAGCATCAAAGATGGCTTTCCAAATTATTGGGCAATGACTTCGAGATTCAGTATCTACCTAGGGTGGAAAATAAAGCAACAGATGGGTTATCCAGATGCATGGGGGAACCATGGATGATGGCATTGTCCGTGCCCTTAGTGGTTGAGTAGGAAACACTAAGGAGAGAGTGAATAAGATGTAGGATTGAAAAAAAATTAGGGAGGAGTTGGCACAAAATGGCGAGCATTATGGCGCACAGCGCAGCACATCGCAAATATGGCGTTATTTGTTTAGCTGTCACGACGCATCAACATAGCGCGAGCTCTTTGCGCCATGTATGAGCAATGACGTATAGCACAAGGCGCAAGCTATTTGAGCCATGTATGGGCAATGGCGCATGACGCAAGGCACAAATTACGAGCGCTATTTTGTTAACATGTTATAAATTATAAATTATAAATTATTATTAATTTTTTAATATTTATATATAAATATCACATTGATTATTAATTAATTGAACAATAAATTGATAAAATATCAAAAATATTAATAGATTTAACTTTTTTGTAGGATTTAAAGCTATCATTTTTGCTATTTGTTTGGATTTAAACTTAATTATGCTTAAATCATGCTTAAATCTATTGATGTAAGTTTTTGTAGAATTTCAAATTGTCATTTTTCCTATATGAAAATATTTATGCTTAAGTTTTACTTTAATCAACCTATTGTTTATTATTTAATGGTATTTAATATTAATAAACATATATATTTTAATTATTTTACATTGTGCACTGTGTTTAAAATGGTGCATGCCATGACTTGGGCTATATGCGCCATGGCTCCAACGGGAACTTTTCACCGTGATGCGTCATTCGCCAAGTATGATTTTGACAAGTATGATTTTGACCAAATTGAGGACTCTATGGTGCACCAAGGGACTTGATAACTCATACTTTTTTAGGATTGATTACCAAGCTAGGAATGACAAATCTATATGCCCCAGTTTGAGGGGGAGTGTTAAATCTCAGCCGTCCCTTGGCACTTGATCTCAAGATCAGGATGGGAATCCATGGGAGGCTCACCTGGATTATGCCAACCATTATTAAATCCCAGACATCCCTTGACATTTGATCCCATAGTCAGGATGGAATCCATGGCAGGCTCACCTAGATCATGTCGATATCCTTCCATATTTGGGTGGATGATACAGGAATGATTATATTAAGACAATTATACATGATTCTGTAGTTATTTGTTTCTTATTAAGACATCTTATATAGATCTCTAAATAGTGATAAATCTGTATAATAAAATTAAGCATTTTTCCTCTCCAATTCTCTGAATTAACACTACTTAACACATGTAATATCAACTTTTAAGGTTGTGCAAAAATAAAAATCATGCATACTTAATTGGCCAAAATTGGTTTTAATATAACTTCCAATGAGTTGGCCCTCCATGCAATTAAAGCTTTTGAGAAAAGAGGAATATTAAGCCAACAATACATATCATAAATCAAAGTTTGGATAAATTTCATTGAACATTATGTGCAGCCAAAAAATTGTTCATCTAAGGCCAAGAACCAAGTATTGTTGCTCAAACAGTTGAGCACAGACCAAGTTTTATAA
The DNA here is from genome assembly GCF_001605985.2 of Dendrobium catenatum. Taxonomy (NCBI): domain Eukaryota; kingdom Viridiplantae; phylum Streptophyta; class Magnoliopsida; order Asparagales; family Orchidaceae; genus Dendrobium; species Dendrobium catenatum. Next base: position 2,276,403 of record NW_021318533.1, read on the forward strand.
AACTTTAAATCATACTTATCAGTGGCAAATGGTGCACCACGGCGCGGTGGCGCCTTTTTAGCTTACAATGAAAATAATATATATATATATAAATAACAAATAATAAGTTGATTGGAGTAAATATCCTGTCAAATAGTAAAAATTATAATTTTAAATCTTACATAAACTTACATCAATAGATTTGAACATGATTTAAGCATAATTTATTCTAAATCCTACCTAATAGTTGTTGACCTGTATACTAAATCCAAGGGAAACAAAAAAAAAAAAAAAAAAAAAGAAAAAAAAAAAAAAAAAAAAAAAAAGAGAGAAGAAGTTCAAAATCATACATTGCCCATCGGATCCTCAATTCCAGCCGAAATTGTGCAGAAATCTCGCTCCGTACCTCGTATTCGTCGAAGAAATCCGCGAATCCCGCTGAAATCGGCGCTGTTGGAGTCGAATCTCCGTGTTTCCTGCGCAAATCCCGCAACTCATCTCGATCGCTGCCCCATCCTCGTTGTTAAATAGCGACGCCAAACAGGCGTTCGTTCGCTACCTCTCCTCTCCCGCTCGCCACTCTCCCTGTGCCGACACCAAAGCCGAACCCCGATCGGAAGCTCCAACCCGACACGACTCCTCTGCCTCGCTCCACACACGACTCTCCCTCTCAATTCCGAAGCCGACGCCAACATCCCACGATCTCCTCCAAGCCGAGAGAGAGAGAGAGAATCCTTTTAATTTTTTTGATATTTTATTAATTTGAAGATTAATTAATTAATAATTGATTATGATATTAATATATAAATCTAAAAAAAAATTAATTATAATTTATAATTTGAAATTTATAACATAGTAATAAAATGGGGTGCACCATGTGTGCCTTGCTCCATTGCCCATGCAAGGCTCAAATAGCACGTGCTATTTTGATACGCCGCGTCCAACGAAGTAAATAGAGCCGCATGTGCGTCACGCTGCGTCGTGTGCCGTGGCACACGCCATTTTGTGTTATTGACATGTATGCTTTAAATTGACATAAGATTATCTTTTTAACCTTGAACAAACTCAAGATCTCATCTTGAAACCATTGTAGAGTCCACATCATCAATTTATAGATCAAAAGACATTAACTAAAACCACAGCTTTACAATTTTCTTTTTCCTGTACTTTTAACTAAGTGAAAAAACTTTATGATACCGTTAGTTTACAGGCACCTCAAGTTCTAATGCAGAGACAAATTTTCTAATAAAAGATCGAGTGGCACATCTAATTTTCTGCATGACCTTAGGATGTAGGATAAACATTATACATAATTAGAATTTAGAAACCGCTTCACCGGTCATCAATTAAAATGAGAAAATAATGATGATGATATTGAATAATGACTATGCAAGGTAAGACCAAAAAAACATGAATTTTCTTTAAACCACATAATCATGTTCCATCATTCATGAAGACCATACACAACAAGTTTTCTTCCAAATCAGATATGCTTTGGAAATCAGTAGTGTACGCTATTTTAGCTCACTTGCAACTGACAAGCCCAGCTTGTGAACTAAAATAAGAAAACTAATTGGATTCAAAGAGTTATTACTGCAGTAAGCATTATATTCCATCACTTATGATTATGTGATTGAGGAAATTTCAAAATGTTAATCAGCAATTCTACATAACAATTAACAAGGACCTACCAAATCTCTATGCAGAGTAAATAAATGCCAGAATATAATCAAGAAAGCATGAATAAGCATAAGAATTGTAAGAAGAAGCAACTCTACCTTGGATAAATCAGGAAACATGGAAGCGTCAACACCAAGAATTTTATTGATTACATCTGATGGAAGCATCTGACCAAGCCAGAAAACAAAACTAAATCCATCATCACAGACATATAGGCCTCTGGAGTCTAAGCTCCCTACAGTTAAAGGTAGCTGTCTAAGAGAGTCTTCAGAGTCAGCAGCCTGCACGCAAAATATTAAAAACTCATCAATCACTGACAAATAAATATAAGTTGCTAGGATTCAGCGTGCATAATTAAATTCATAGCATACTGATCAATTCACAAAAAAACTATTTTGCAGGTCTGCAGAAGAATAATAGCAAGTATTATTATGTCAAAGCAAGACAATTGCAAGGTAAATAAATGATTTTTAGTATGACATCCTATAGGGTGTTTCGTTACCTTTATAATGATCTCATCTGTTCTAAGTAAGCTAGGGTAGAGAAGTTTGAGCAATCTTCTAATAGGTAAAATCATCATACTGTAACCAGCAGCGCAACGTTCATCTAGAGAAACATCAGCAAAACCCCCACGAAGTGCTGCAGATTTACAAAGACACAATGCATACAGTGGCAATAGTTTCAAAGATTCTGGATATATCATTCGCCCGGTTAACCTATGCTGCACAGCATAAAGGTTGCGATATTCTTTCAGACATTTCACAATCTTCACTTGTATCATCTGGCGAGCATCATCAAGCTTATTCGATAAAGAGTTTTCAATTGCTACAGGAAATTTGTAACTTAAGATTAATGGTAATAGATGCAGAGTAGATACTATAAGATTAACTACAGTACGTTAAAAAAGAGAAGAAACAACATGTTAGTATCAGGACTTGCCCAATCTGCTCAACAGTGAGATAATGGCTCCAGTATCAGCTTGGCGGTACATTTCAGCAAGGTCGGGTACCACAGGCACTGCAGATGTGTGGACTCTAATACGCCTTTCACCTGAAGAAGAAGTATAGCTGGCACCAGGCTAAGGAAAATTAATAAATCTGGAAAAAAATGATCTTGAGCTAGCCATTTGCATGTACCTAGAATGAACCAGCTTATGATAGTAATACTTCGTAATACATATCTCTAAAAACAGCAGGAACAACCTTAAAATAAAATAGAAAATATCCTGGAAGAAAATAATCTTAAGCTAATTTGTTTAGGAAGGCCAAAATGACAATATAACCACGAAACAACTAAGAACTACCCTTGTATGAAGAAGCCAGACCAAAAACCGAGGCTCTCAATTTCAGTCTGTAGAGATGGTGACAGAAAACAGCCAAATTTGGAATAAAGAACTTGTTCGATCATGCGGAATGGAACTAAAGGAAAAAACAGCTTATTTTACGAATGACAATTGGAGACTAATAAATACTGCTAGTCAGAATAGTTTTTGTGATTCGAGATTCATTTCGGAAGGCCGGAATAATATACTGGTGATAATTATAGCTGTGAGCGAGGACATTATATGATGAAGTCAATAACGTGGTATTACAGAAAGACAAACATAATACAGCACATCTATTCTGCATCGACAAAAAAATGACACTAAGATCACTATTGTGTTTAATGTGATAAAATTCCTTGCTGGGATCACTCAATAGATAGGGAAAAAATGCTCAAAGAATCAATATACGAGCAAATATAAGGATACAGCAAAGCAACTTGAAAGAACACAAGTTGAGTAGTTAGCAAGGTCTCCTCTAAAGCCAATTGCATTGCAAAGGCCTTATCAGAATCAACAGCTGGAAGAGCTAGCAAATCAACGGTCCTAAGCATGAAATGTCCATGATAACTGGCAAACCGTACACCTGAAAAAGTTTAAAAGATTTCTTGAGGATATCCACAGTAATTTCAAGAAAAGAAACTGCACACACAACACTATATCATCAAAAGACCTTTGCTACATCGAATGCGCATCACTGCTTCCCAAGCAGTTTCCCGTGTAAGGTCCCTTGTAAGTTCATGTCTTAGTTTCTCTTGGTGTGAATCTGCCTTAAAAGATGGATAATGGTACACCTGGCCTCCAGTATATTTGGCAAGAGTTCCTGCAAATAAAGAATATAAAACGTGTGATGCAGGTTGTCATATTTTCGTAAGTAAACACTCAAAATGTTAATTTACTGAAGTGGCACCTAGAGAAGCTATGTCAGAGTAATTCTCGCTGAAAGCATATATATCTACTGCAATCTGATTCTTTGTAAAATCTGCAGCCATTTGTTTATAAAACGAATCTTCAGGTATCCTTAAGTTATGTTCTTTATCTGTTCCATATACACGACGATCGTCTCCACGTAATCTTAGACGGCCGGCTCCAAGAGAAGGTAAAGTACTCTGGAAGATGAGCAACTTTCCTCCAAGTTGGCTCTGCAGGAAAATGTGTGATGAAATTCACAAAAAAATATTTATTTGATATTAGAAATTTGAAAAATAGGCAATGTGGTGATAAAATTATGCTGTGAAGAAAAGAGCATACCATAACCATGTATGAAGCTTTTAGAGCAGGACCAAAAGCAGATTCCATATTTGCATTATCCTGGAACATGCTCGGCAAGCTATCTAAAAAAGCATCCACAACGTTTCTTGAATCAGAAAGGTTCACAAGGAGGTCATCTGGCAACGGTAAAAATATATCATCCAGATCAGCTACCACCATCATTTGCGGCTGCGATAAGGAAGACTGATGCAACGAAAAGAGGGTAAATCACTTAAATTGTAGCTTGACTAACCCCTAAAAAAAGGAACATGAAAAAAAAAAAAAGCTTACAAAAGTTTAAATTCGGGTGTAGCATTGTGATCATTATGAGAGACATTTATTATGAATGTTCTAGAAGGAGAAAGATACATGCCTTCAGACTGTAGAAGTGTAAAGTGCTGTCAAAAGTTAAGAAGCCAATTTGAGTTCTTGGGAAGCCGGGCAGCTCATCAAGACAAGATTTTATGGTATTTGCCACAACCTGCATGGTAATGGGGATATTGAATATTATTTTTGATAAAATTCACGATGATTGATTACTGGACCCAAAGAGCATGCAGCTTGCTATGTGTGCTCTTTGCTACCCATCAATACTGGAAGGACAAGCACAGTATTGAGAGTGAACCACTAAAAGCTAACAAGTAGATACCTCTAGGAGACCATTCCGAACTGCAGAAACTGATACATCAATAACAAAAAAGTATGATGGTGGCATTGGTGGCCGCACCATATACTCAGTTGGAGCAACAAATTCGACACTACCTTTTGAAAGCTCAGGCCTCTGGTCCTGATCACATCTTCTACCATTAGCATCCAAAGCACAAAAATACTCCCCAGGAACTGACATCAGAATAGCATACATAAATTAGCAGTTTTTATTAGACTACTTCAGCAATTCATTGGAACAAAACCAAAAAGAGGTTATCTATAGGGTTCCAGAGAATTATTAATTAAAGCTAAACACAATATGATGTTCAGTGCGCACCAGTTCATGAATGGATAGAATGAGATACAACAACAACGACAACAACATCAAACCTTTATCCCACTATGTGCGTTCGGCTACATGAATACTTTTTCTCTACTGTGTTCTGTTAAGAGTCAAATTCTCATTTAAATCTAATAAAGAAAGGTCATTTCTTTCAAACCAAGACCTTTTATGTATACCTCTACCTTTTCTATCATAAGTCAAATCTAATGCATCTACTTTTCTAACTGGATCATTAGAAGGCCGTCATTTTATGTGACCAAACCATGTAAGACGACTCTCTCTAATATTATCTTCCATTGGAGCTACTCCAACCTTTTCATGTATATGCTCATTTTGTATCATGTCCTAAGAGTAAAGCCACTCATCCACCTGAGCATCCTCATCTCTGCAACACTTAACTTAATATTATGCTTCTCTTTTCATGGCCAACATTTTGCACCATAAAGCAATGCAGGCCTCGCCACCATCATATAAAATTATACCTTAAATTTGAGCGGGACTTTTCTATCACACAACAAGCCTGATACATTCCTCCACTTCAACCATCCAACTTGAATTCTACTAATAATATCCCCATCTATTTCATCACCACTCTGAACAATAGACCCAATATATCTAATATGTGTACTCTTATTAATGACTTGATCGCCCAAAGTCACAATCCCCCCACTAAATCTATTATTATTAAAATTACACTATATATATTCAGTTTTAGATCTACTCAAACGCAAGCCTTTAGAATCTAAGGTTGACATCCATAATTCAAGTTTACTATTAAGCCAGTTCAAGCTGAACCGCCCCAACCCCTACCCGTCCCTGCAAGGGCCGGTTCTCTGCTACAAGAGATGGACCCCCTTTGGGATAATTGCCGCCCAAGCCTAGTGGGCCCATTAGGCAAGGGGCAGCTAGGAGAGGGAGGGGAAACTTTAATTCAAGATTTGAAATTAGGGAATTTTGTATTAAAGAGTTGTCTAGGATTAGGTTTCTGCTTGATTATTGTGTTCTCTTGGAGTTTATTCTTGGTGTCTTGGGCTCTAGATTCATCTAGAGATTGTGAGAGAATGGTCCTCCTCTCGAATTGAGGATCAATTATATCTTTGTTTTGTTTCCTTCCATTGATTTGATTTCTACAATAAAATCTATTGTTTTAATTGAAACTGTTGAGTTTTTCCCACTGTTTTTATCAATCTTGTTAAGGTTTACTTGAAATATTCAAGTATTTCCTATCAAATTGATATTATAACAGATTTTGGAATCGTTTGTGGGCTTTTTCTGTGAAAATTAGCGACTATTTTTTTATTTTTATTTTTTTTTTGTGCCGAAGGAAGGAGTATTTTCTATTTTGGGTCAAGATCCAAATTTTTGAACCTACAAAAAACTAGGGATCGATGGAAGCCAAGAAAGTCGATGCGTTGGAGGAGAGACTTGAAGGGGAGATGAATCAAATCAAGACCACTGTGGAGGACAGAATTTCCTCCATGGAAGGGTAAGTAGATGACTTACGGGACATGATGAAGAAGATGTTAGAATTCCACAACCAAACGGCGGCTTCAGCGACGGAAGGGCCGGAAGGAAAGAATGCGAATTCTGAAATTCGTAAGGAAGAAGATGAGGTGTAGATTGTAGAGGGAGAAAGGAGAAGACGCCACATGGAGCCTTTCCAGAGGGAGGATAGAGAAGGGAGGTATGGGGAAAGGCATAGGTATGAGAGTAAGGAGTAAAGGGGTGCTAAATGGGAACACAGAAAGGGATATTATGGCCGTTGAGTTGCTGATTTTGACGAAAAGATAGGGGAATTCGAAGGAGGTTTGGGGTATGAAAGGGCAAAGGGAGATCAGAAGACATAGGGAGGGCCAAGCATGTGAGAAAGGGAAAACTATGGAGGAATAAGGGGAAACGGGGGAGATCAGAGGGTAAGGAAGCTGAAGATGCTCATTTTTTAAGGAGATGACGCATGGGTGGATCTATAAGGTGGAGAGGTACTTCGTCGTCAATGGGTTGGCAGAGGAGGAGAAGTTGACAACAGCAGGTTTATGTTTGGAGGGGAAGGTGCTGTCATGGTACCAGTGGAGGGACCCCCTACGGAGCTGGAGAGAGTTCAATGATTGTTTAATAGAATGTTTCCAAACTGGTAGGGGAGGAAACTTCTATGAGCAATTCTTTGCACTAGTGCAGGACGGAGCAGTGGCAGACTACCGAGAGAGGTTTAAGCATCTGGCCAGTTGAGTGGAACGATTTTAAGAGATGACATTGGAGGCGAACTTCTTAAAGGGACTCAAATCTGAGATCAGAGCTACAGTGAAGGTCATGAAGCCTCGTGACTTGAGAGAGGCCATGGAGTTGGCACACCTGATGGAAAATCAGATGTATCATGAGAGGGGAGCCCGGAGCAGCAATTCAAGGGCTCTTACAGGACGACAACCACTCTTTTAGCACCCAAGGGTCCGGCAACAGGAGGATTTCATGAGACCACTAGAGAGAAGCCAGTAGGAGGAAGCAGGGGAAATTTCAATAGGCTGACGGAGAAGGAGATGCAGGAGAAGAGAGCAAGGGGGTTATATTTCAGGTGTGATGATAAATATACTCCAGGGCATAGGTGAAGGGACCCAACTATTTAGGTTCTCACCGTCTGTAATGAAGAAAAAATTGAGGGAGGCAAGGGAGAGGTAGAGGGAGAGATGGAAGATAAGCTACATTTGGATCTGGCAGAGATTTCCCTAAACTCTGTGGTAGGATTCACTACGAATCATACCCTGAAGATTAAAGGGAAGATAAAGGAGAGGGAGGTAGTGGTACTGATTGATAGTGGGGCTACCCACAATTTCATTTCCACTCAGGTCGTCGACTAATTGGGAGTAAAATTGGTGAACATCGATTATTATGGGGAAATGAAGGGTACGGGGAAGATAGAAAAAGGCCATGGGATTTGTAGAGGAGTGATGTTGACCATCCAATAGCTTCGAGGGAGGGAGGATTTTCTCCCACTAGAGTTAAGAAGTACATATGTCATATTAGGGATGAAGTGGTTACAGACGTTGGGGGACACCAAGGTCAATTAGGGGGCACTCATAATGGAGTTGATGGTTGACGAAAGAAAGGTTGTGATAAGGGAAGATGCAGGGCTATACAAAGCCATGGTATCTGTCAAAACCATAGTGAGAAGTATACAGGAGGTGGGGGAAAGTTTTATGGAGCTGCACAAACTGGAGAGAGGAAACATACCTCTCTCAGTACGGCCATTGATTCAGCAGTTCCATGAGATTTTTCAGCCACCTCAGGGATTGCCACCACCAAGGGAGCAAGAGCATGCTTTCACCTTGAGGGAAGGTGTATAACTCATTAGTGTTTATCCTTAATTTCAAAAGGATTAAATTGAGAAGTTGATGAGAGAAATGCTAGAGGCGGAAATTATTAGGCCTAGTATAAGTCCTTTTTCTAGTCCAATATTACTAGTTAAGAAAAAAAATGACAGCTGGAGGTTTTTGTGTGGACTACAGGGCAGTAAATAAGGAAATTGTGCCAGACAAATTCCCTATACTAGTGATTGATGAATTGTTGGATGAGCTAAGTGGGGCAGTAATCTTCACTAAGATAGATCTGAAGTTAGGATATCATCGTGTCAGAATAAAGAAGGAAGATGTGCTAAAAACTGTTTTCAAAACTCATGAGGGATATTACGAGTTTCTAGTGATGCCTTTTGGCCTAACTAACGCGCCAACCACGTTTCAGTCACTCATGAACAAGGCCTTCAGACCTTATATAAGATGATTTGTCTTGGTGTTCTTTAACAATATCTTAGTTTACAGCAAGACAGAGGAGCATTGAGAGCATTTGAGGAGGGTGTTAGAGGTGTTGTAAGAGCATCAGCGGAGGGCCAACCTGCAGAAATGTTATTTTGCTAAGGCCAGTATAGAGTATTTGGGTCATATTGTATCCAATGAGGGAGTAGCAACATAACAGTCAAAAATTGAGGCCATGTTGAGATGGCCAGTACCTAAGAATCTGAATGAGCTGAGATGATTCCTAGGATTGACAGAATACTACAGGAGATTGGTGAAAGGGTACAACACTAGCATGACCACTAATAGAATAGTTGAAGGGGGGTTTCTTATGGAGGGAGGTAGCCACAATAGCTTTTGAGAGCTTGAAGAACGCAATGACGACTATACCAGTCTTAGCACCATCGGACTTCACTCACGTGTTCATAGTAGAGATAGATACCTCAAGATATAGATTGGGGGCAGTGCTCATGCAAAATCATCGACCAATTGCTTATTTCAGCCAGATGTTGATAGCTAGGACCAGGCTGAAATCAATTTATGAGCGGGAGTTGATGGCCATTGTATTAGCCATCTAGAAGTGGCGGCCCTACCTATTAGGTAGGCATTTCATTGTCAGAATGGACCAGCGGAGCTTGAAGTACTTGTTGGAGCAGCAAATGGTGATAGAGGAGCATCAGAGGTGGCTTTCCAAGTTGCTGGGATATGATTTTGAAATTCAATAAAGGCCAGGAGCGGAGAACAAGGCGGTAGATACCTTATCTAGATGTATTGGGGAGTTGCAGGCGACATCAGTGTCGATCCCATTGACATTAGATTGGGAAGCCATCAATGGGGTTGGAAAAGATCAAGTCTAATTTACTAAGGGAAGGGAGTAGCCATCTGGGGTATTCCTTGGAGGGGAAGAGACTTCTATATCAGGGGAGGTTTGTGATGCCCAAGACATCAGTCCACATTCCACACTTGCTCCAGGAGTTTCATGAGAGCGCTGTTGGGGGTCATTCAGGGGTGCAGAAGACCTACAGGAGACTAACTTCAGAGCTATACTGGAAGGGGATGCATAAGGATGTGGAGGAGATGGTAGCCAAGTGTGAGATTTATCAGAGGAATAAGTACACGACCATGTCTCCAGGATGATTATTATACCTATCAGCTTTACCGGGTCGGGTATAGGAGGTATCCATGAATTTCATAGATGGGCTACCCCGATCAGAAGAGTTCACACTAATCCTAGTGGTGATAGATCGATTGAACAATTATGCTCATTTCATCCCCCTACGACATCCATACACTGCAGTGACAGTGGCATCAGCCTTCATTAGAGAGGTGGTCAAACTGCATAGAGTATCAGAGGCTATAGTATCTGATAGGGATAAGGTATTCCTCAACCAATTCTGGAGGGAGTTGTTTAGACTACAGGGGGAAATAGAAGCGGTCAACAGGAGCTTAGAAACTTATTTAAGATGCTTTGTGTCGGAAACACCACCCAAGTTATGGGCCAAATGGCTAGCATGGGCTGAGTACTGATACAACACGTCTTTTCATTCTGCTTCTTTGATGACCCCATTCAAGGTGTTGTACGGAAAGGATCCACCTCACTTGATGCACTTTGGGCATAGCAGCACTCCAATTTCTTTAATGGAAGAGTGCTTGGAGGAGAGCGACAAGGCATTGGAAGAGTTGAAGAGTCATTTGCTGAGAGCACAACATATTATGAAGAAATAGGAATATATGGGCATAGAAAGGACATCCAATTCTAGGTAGGGGAAATGGTGTTTTTGAAGCTCCGACCTTACAGGCAATGGTCAGTTGCTAACAGGAGGAATGAGAAGCTCGCCCCAAGATACTTTGGGTCATATGAGGTATTGGAGAGGATTTGAGCTATGGTTTATCGGCTGAAACTACCATCAACGATGACTATACACCTGGTGTTCCATGTATCTCGGCTGAGGAGGGAAATTGGAGATTTTGCAGTAAGCTCTGAGTTACCATTGACACTAACTGAGGATTTATAGGTAATTTTGGACCTTTGGAGTTGATGGGGGTTTGTCAGAGAGAAGATAGAGCTAAGGAAGTGTTGATCAAGTGGAAAAGCCTCCCGGACTACGACGTCACATGAGAGCCATATGAGAGGGTGAAACATCAATTTCTCTGTTTTCACCTTGAGGACAATGTGATTATTTGGGAGGGCAATATTGTTAAGCCAATTCAGGCTGAATTGGCCCAACCCCAACCAGCCCTGCAAGGGCCTGTTCTCTGTTACTGGAGACGAACCCCCTTGGTAGAATTGTCTCCCAAGCCTAGTGGGCCCACTAGGCAATCCAATAGGGAAAGAAGTAAGGGGCAGATAGGAGAGGGATGAAAAACTTGAATTCGTGATTTGAAATTAGGGAAGTTTGTATTAAATATGAGGAGTTGTCTAAGATTAAGGTTATGCTTCATTATTGTGTTCTCTTGGAATTTCTTATTGGTGTATTGGGCTCTAAATTCATCTAGAGATTGGGAGAGAATGATCATCCTCTCGAATTGAGGATCAATTATATCTTTGCTTTGTTTCCTTCCGTTAATTTGATTCCTACAATAATATCTACTGTTTTTTATTGTTTTCATTAAAATTGTTGAGTTTTTCCGTTGTTTTTATCAATCTTGTTAGGGTTTACTTGAAATATTCAAGTATTTCCTATCATTTACCTTCAACTCCCCCTCTAGTCTTATCAACAAAAAAAAATATCATCAGCAAAAATCATACACCAGGGTACAACCTCTTGCAAATGTCTAATGAGAACATCCATGACTAAAGCAAAAAGATATGGGCTTAAGGGTGATCCTTGATGTAATCCAACTGAAATAGAAAATACTTGGTCAAACCATCTTGTGTTTAAGCACAAGTAGCAATTGCTGCATACATATCCTTAATGACTTGAATATAAGCATTATATTGAGATACGTTGATATACAATATATTGACAATGAAGCATTACTTGAAACATATAACAAGATTATATAAAAATATTCTATTAATTCAAGTAAAATACTATTCAATGTGCAAGATGGATTGGTCACATAAAACATCGATCTTCCGATGGGTAAATTATTCAGTGCGGAGACCGCATGCAAGCTTAATTATGTTCGGATTTGTTGCGCTTTTGATACACTTTTACTGCGCTTTTGTTGTACTTTTGCAAATGCAGCTAATAGATAATTTTAATTGTGTATTAGTTGTCATTTTACTTCTCTTTTGCTGAGTATTTGCAAAAGCACAGCAAAATGACAGAAAATACTCAATTAGTAAGATATTTGTTATGCTTTTACTGCACTTTTATTGTATTTTTGCAAAAGGGCAGCAAAATGGCAGCTAATACATAATTAAAATTGTCTATTAGCTGTCTTTTGCAAAAATACAGCAAAAATGCAGTAAAATGGCAGCAAATCCGAACGTAAGCTTGCGTGCAGTCTCCGCATAGAATAATTTGCACTTCTGATGACCCGGTTAGAAGAGTAGATGTAGTATATATAGCCTATGTTAAATAAGGTAGAGGTGGACCTAAAAAACACTTGGTTAAAAAGTAATAGAAATTACTTCTTTTTATTTAAATTTAAATGAGAATTTGACTTTTAATAGTTAATAGGATACAATGAAGATAAAGAATTCATATAGCTGATCCTATGTAGTCGGATAAAGGCTTGATATTGTTGTTATTGTTGTTGTTATTATTCAATGTGCAAAATATTAGTTTACAATCAGCAACCCTTCAAACTATCCAGCACCACAATTACAAAGCAAAGGCTCAAAGAAACTATATATACACTGGAACCTTTTTAAAATACACACACATGCAAAAGGGTGAAAAATGGATCATAATATACATTGTAGTCATGATTACAGATCTCAAAGTCAAATATCTGTGGCACTTCTAATATTTTTTAAAGAAAAACAAGTAAAATCTATATTTTTAAAGAGTACTGCAAGAAGTAAAAGAGAAAATATTCAATTTCTACATTAGATTGATGAAAATAAGTTAAGGGGATTATACATAGCTCTAAATATAAATAAGGGTGAAAATGGGCAACATTCTGGTTGAACTAGCAAAAATTCAAATCCGGAATTACAAATAAAAATCAATAGCAGAAAAGTAATAAAAGAACAAAACTTCAGTCATTACAAAGAAATTCAAGTCCGGACAAGGAGTTGGATCCAAAAAGAGTTCAAACAACAAGAAGGTCGTATAAATGTAAATTTTAGTGATAAAACCTTAGTTATGGAAACAACGATCAGCATGGAGCTGCGGTAACCCTATAGGCAGGAAGTACAGCTCAAGCGAATTCACAGACAATCTGTATGTAGAATTTAGGAACTTCTTAGCCAAGAGATTGGCATTGTACTAGGCTTTAACTGGTTAAGCAGCAACTCCCTACTAGCACAGATAAGGGGCTAAGTGTGTTGCAAATTTTGTAAAGGTGGATGATTGGTGCCATTTGTGAACTAACCACTTATGATAAGTAAAATGGTTAAATGAAATTACAGATTAATAAGATGGGAAAAATAGTAGTATACAGATAATTACAATTTTACAGTTGGAATATTGGTGATTAATAAGCAAAGCCTTAGCATTCCTTCAATAAATGATGTTTTTGAAATCTACCATTGGTTATGTGGAAGCATATTCTGATTCCTTAGTCTTCACTAATAATACCAGTTGCCAAGTAAGTTAGATTTTCTCATCGTAGATGGCTAGTAAAGAGTAACATTTTCTTTGGAAAGGTTTTTTCATCATATGATAAAATAAACATGAAATTGCCGGCATTCAATCAATTAGCAAGCAGTTAAATGTATGTCAATTGTTACATCATGCATCAATTCAACCCAAACAAATCGAATAAAAGATGCATATCTAACATGCATGTATGACTTATCTCTATTTTCAAGTTAAATAGGATATGTTCCCTTAACAAGAACAAGAGTATACCAAGTCATCAGGTAAAGTTAATAAATATGCAACAGGTTGCATACCACATTTGTATATGTTAAGTAAATGTTCCTACTCTTGTATTAAATAATTTTCAGAGTGATAACACTAATCGAAAGAAAATTCACTAGCTTCATCAGCACTTGTAAAGCATTACATAAGCAGTGCAAATATGCAATAGCAAGAATACTAAGTTATCAACAGGCCAATGATTACTTAGTTATAAATTCAAAGAGAATACAAGATAGAACACAGCCCTACTCCGTGCATCTTTTAAAGCTGAAAATCTTAGTTGGAACATACCATCATTCATAAGAGAACAAATGTTGCAGCGCCACTTTCTTCCAGCATCTGTGAAAGTCGCATACGGATTAATATAGTTTCGGCATCTTCGACACCTAACAATGCCAGCTGGTCCAAAATTGACAATAGGCACCTCATCCTAGAAGATTAAACTCATATACAATCAGTCTAATGACTGCAAAAGTGAATGCAAAATGAAGCACCAATTTATAACAGTAGATATAATATACAAAAACCTCAGGAAAAAAATGTAATACACATCCAACTTTGAGAAATGTGTTGTTAAACAAAAAAAAAAAAAACAGAAAAAGATGGGCATATCAAGCCAATTAACTCACCCCATCTGGAACCTCTGCCAGAGGATGAACCACAATTCCTAAAGGCAAATGCCAGCGTGCAAGCAATGACTGAGAACTTGGAAATGCATGAGTTGTCAACCTCAAGAATCTAGGTTGACAGTTGAGAGGGTATTTCTCATGGACAGAAATCATCTCGTCATTATTATCAAAGGGTCTTGGCAACGATCTAAAATCCAATCCAGGATCAAGTGAACCAGAAGCGGACCCGAGTGTTATTGACTGGAAATCTTCAACAAGTCCTTGAAGGGAACCTCCCAATGGAGGACCTGCACTGGGATATTGCATTTGTTCTCTGGAAGCAAAACCTATTGGTGCACCAATAGGAGGAGATGGTGCGGCTACAAATCCGCCTTGAGGGGGATGATAAGAAAGATGAGTTGCAGGAAATGTTTGAGGGGGTGGTTGTGAAATTGAGCCAGGGGCAGAAAACCTCATATTTACAGGTGACTGAGGCACACTACCTCTTGGAAGAACATTGTAATCTCCTGGTGAAGGCGCCAGTTGAGGTGGACCAGGTGGTCTAGGTGCAGACAAAGATGACTGGAGAGGTAGAGCGAAATTTCCACTAGGAGGCATCTGGTTTGAAGCTACAGAAGGAATGCTCATTGGAACTGATGATATTTGGCTTGGAGGAAGAGACCCAGCATGGGTAAGAACCGGTGGTCCTCCCTGAGGTGTGATGCTGAAAGGAGGCGCAGGTTGAGCAGATGGTGTAAACCTTGGAACTTGTGTTGGTTGGTATGCACTTGTGTCTTGATTGCTGTAAGCTGATGGTGGAGCATTTGCAGGACCATTAAACCTAACTGGAGGCGGCATCCAGGATGAATCCGGCACAGCCATGGCCCTTGGAAAATTTGGCATGGAAGCTCCAGGAGCAATTGATGTGCCAGAACCAGCTATTGGCCGTGATGGAATGAAGGGAGAAGAAGGTTGAGAATTGCCAGATGCCTGCATCCCAACCACAGGTCCTGAAGATGTGAAAGGAGATGCATACTGTGGGTTGGCTGGAAGAAATGGGGCAGGTCCACCAGGGACATTTGCAGTCTTATCCGCCCCAGGCTGCATTTTTTCTTGATTTTTATTTTTTATGTACAGGAGCAACCTGGACCATTGAAAATATACATGGAATCAAATGCTATGATTAGAAAAGAAATATTTGGTTTAATAAATATTATATCAGTGTGATAGGAAGTGGATGCAATTTCAGCAAAACTAGAGAACGGTACAAGAAATTTAGGAAGAAGAACACACAAAAACTTTTTTTTTATTGAACGAACTAAGAAAAAAAATACAAGATACAGTTGGATCTTCAAATGGAGATGAATATCCAGCTCTCCCAAACCCCTAGCAAAATAAAGCATAATTTGAAATCACCTCATAATTAGCCATAAATAGGCTCCCATAATTCCCTCCCAAATCAGCCCGCTTTCGCTAAATAATTTCCTCTCATATTTGAATTCAAATTAAATCACTTTCCCTAATTAATTTCCTTCAAATTATAATTAAAACTTTCCGAAATAATTCCCCCATTGATTCCTCCTTGCATAATGAATATTAACTCCCTGGGCTCTCCCTCTCAGATTTAAATTCAAATTAGATTTCTCTCCCTAATTAATTATCTCTCAATTGTAATTAAAACATTCCTAAACAATTCCACCTCTCTTTTTGCCCGCAGCCCACCCTAGTAGGGACCACCGACTCAGCCGCCAATCCATCACGATGTTGTTGCAAGTGAAGAAAAAGAATGTAACTCTAGAAATATTCTACCAAAAATGAAAGAAAACATTAGTTAACAAAAAATGGGGTTCAAGAAAAATGTGTCAATAAACAACTAAAAGATAATATGTGCACTATCTATCATTGTAAAAAAATAAGTTCCAAAATCCCCAATAAAACTTCAAGCATTATAGAAATAGGAATCAATCATGAGAATGTTTCTAGTTAGTTATGAGCTTTAATATAGAGAAAAGTTTCAATCAATCCAGTAAATGCCAAGTCAACTTCGCTTATAAAAGTAGAAAAATATGATGTATATTTCAGTTTTTAAATTTCAAGTACTCAATAATAGAATTAGTTAGATGCCAAATAAAGCATTACTGTAAAAACTGACGAATAATAAGTGGGAAAAGAAAGATCCTAATTAGTCACACCATACAGAACAGAGCTTCCCATCCACTCCATTGACAAAGAAAGCATACATCATACACGATTAATTAATTAAATAAAAAAACTAATAATTCTATCATACTAACAAAATTAATCATATTAATTAACCCCACCAAATATTTAATCTCTTCAGCTCCATCACTAATTCGCGTACAGGCATCCACAAAACTCAATAGTTATCCTCTCTTTGAAGGATTTAAAAAAAAAAAAAACTTAACCATACCAAAGCACTTCAGGCATGTAGTATGTTTGGAAAGTGGAAATTATTTTGCTTGCTCACACACGTGCCGTTTATATCAAAAAACACATAAGAAAGCAATAGCAGTTTACTATGGGAATTATAGAAAAATAGTAACATGATTTCTGAAAGTTCTCATAGACATCAACATTTGAGAAATTCTACTTACAAACAATGTTGCAAGATGAAAACGTCAGCCTAATCCTAGCTTCTTGTTAGTTGCATGACACCTTGTTCTCCATTCATTCTTACCGAGTGCAATCTGATGTGTTAAACCTATTTTATAATCTTTCTGCATAACTTCTATCATGTTACTTTGGATCTAATATATTTTTATTTTGAATACATTTATATTAATTTTATCTACCTTACATTATACAAACTCAAACCACCCAAATACTTCATTAGCTTGCCTTCAATAGGAGCAATTCTATCATTCCTCTAGTATCATCACTTATCGATCTATTCTTCATAGTTTCTTAAGATTATAATATTTATCACATTCAATTTGGCTGTTGGTTACTTTTTAATTAACCAATACTAGGTCTACTACTCCCAGACACTTCTCCATTTTAACTAGATAGTATCCTGATATATATCCACATATTTCCATAAAACAGATCCAAAATAAACAAATAGATATTCCTTTGCATCACTTGATTTACAAGCAAAATTGAATTACAATTATAATTTTTCTTCCCACACTAAAATTAAATATCACATACAATCAATGTTTGTTTACTAATCCTAGCCTCTTATCTTCTAAATATTGCCTTCATCGCTCTAGATTTCGGTTATATTATCATAGTGAAAAATAGTACAAACAATCACCTGAATAACAACAGCGTAATTTCTTATAGGAAAAGGATTAAGCTAAAGCTACCATTAACATAAAAAACCAATTTTAACGATTCGACATGTTATCCCTCAAATATATCAAGCAGATCCACTGAACTTGGAATCCGAAAAAAACTGGAAAAAACAACTAAATTCAAACAAAACTAAAACATTAAAAACCAATGAGCAGATCCATCAGACAAGAGAATTAATCAGACGACAATTAAGATGAAAACAATTTAATTAAAAGATTATAAGTAACAATAAAAAGCTCGTCAACAAGTAGAAAACAGCGGATTCAATCTCAAACTTCCTGATCAAATCTAATGCTAAAAGTTGAAGCAGGAGATCGAATTAAAGGTTAAGAGAGATCACCGCTAGGGTTCATAGAACTCCTTCAAGGAGAAAAAAATGCAACAGCGATAGCTTTCCGGATCCAAGCCGTGGTCTGAGAAGCGGAGACCGACGATGGTATCAAGATGAACCAGGTCGCAGAGTTTCTATGGATTTTAATTCTCTCATCCGGGTTTAAACAAGCTTTCAATTAGGTCTAGCCCGAATAAGCACTGTGTTAGCAAATGGGCCACAAATAGAATCGACGGGCTGTTGTCGGTAGGCCTATTAAAAAGCAACCAAAAAAAAAACCGATAAATATATTTTGAACTGTTGCTTGGGAGCTTAGGCTATCAATTAAGAGATTTTGGATTTGAGTCTTTTGTATGGGATGTGTGTGTGACTCTAATTTAGGCTTCATTTGGAATGACTTTTTCATTGCTTTTTAAAACAACTGTTTAGTACAAAAATTAAAATTTATATACTAGAAAATTGCTTTCATAAGCAATAAGAAAGCCGTCCAAAACGAAGCCTTAATTGGCCTAAAAAAATTAAAATTAAAGTTAAAATTCATACTATATTGCAAGAAAAAGAAATAAATAAGATTACCATTTATATGATTATATCATAGTTGATAATTTGAAACGTGTATTTCTGAAATATATGTTGGGCATGTCATTTATGATCAAATTAAAATAATTTTAAAAAATTAATGAATACACATATATGTATAGAAAAAAATTGGCATATATATTCTGGATAATAAATTTTATTTTTAAAATGTATTATATAAATAATTTAAGTTAAGATGTTTATTTTATTTACTTTATAAAAAATTCAACAAGAACTTTTGGGATTCCCCTATATATATATATATATATAATTTATTTTTGTCTTTTAAAATTCCAAAATCTTGTTGCAGTCATTAGAACTTCTAGGTCAGAGATTGTTAGCAATGAACAAAATCTTGTTCTCTTGTGCTAGTCCAAGCTTTTCTTTGGATTGGTAGTTCGTAGAGCGTTGATCGTTGATGGCAATCAAAATCTTTATTCTCTTGTGATGGTCCAAAAATTTTCTTAGATTGGTAGCACAGACAATATTGGTGGCAATCAAATCAAACATTGGTGGCAATCAGAGCATGGTTCTCTTGTGCCAGTCCAAACTCTCCCTTGGGTTGGTAACTCAGATAACATTGAGGGCAATTGAAGACTGATTCTCTTGTGTCGGTCTAAGTTTTCCTTTGGATTGGTAGCTCATATAATATTGGTGGCGACCAAAGCCTAATTTTATTGAAAAAGTTAGAAACCACCCAGTGGTGGCCTCTCGGGAAGAGATTTGGCAATAGAAATGCATGGAAGGAAATCCTGCAATAACCAGCGGACAAGCGAATGTCTATTAACAATCGATGGTTAGAAAGAGATTCGACGGCAATAGTATCTGGGATGAGACCTAATGATAGTTAATGAACGGGTGAAACCCCGACGATGGTTTATGTTTGGAAAGAGATCTTGCAATCATAAGTTGGTCATTTGATGCAAGAAGTTATGTAGTATGCCGATGAAAGGCTAACAATGGTGGTTAGATGACATTCCGATGTTGGCAATTGGGTGTTGAGCTGATGGTGATGTTCGAGCTACATTTTGTTGGGGTTATTTGATAAAGCGTTGCTCATTTGTATTAAAAATATTAAGAAAATCAACAAGGGAAGCTTGACCTATCCGAAGAGGCTAGGATTAGTAAACAAACATTGATTGTATGTGACATGTAATTTTATTAATGGGTGTACTTGATATCGGATCTGTATTCACTTTTAAATAGTATTTAAACTAAATCCCGCCAAACCCCTTTTCGCGCGTATCTAAATCCGACGAAACCTAAATCCGGGATTTATAGATTTACGACATAGATCTTGTAAATTCGGGTAAATCATAATCCCATCCTTTCCCGGATTTAACGATTTACGGGATTTGGCCGGAGAAAGGCTCCAAAGGGAGAAAATTACCTTCAAAGCCAGCGAGCTCCCGTTGTTGAATCCGATCAAAATGTCGTAACTTCCGATCCACGTTGGGAAAGTCGACGAAGGAGCGAAGTCGAACAGCCACAAAGGACAAAGGACGAAATACGAAGGAGCCGAAGAAGCGACGCGTGCAATCCCTACAACTCCTTGCGAAGCAACGAAGCCGAACAGCAACTACAAGAGAAGAAGATGAAAGGCAAACCCGACATGCCTCTTTAGTTATTACTTATTAACTTAATTAATATAATTTAAAATAATAATAATTGTGTAAATTAATAGTATAATTAGTGCATAAAATATTTATCTAATTTAACTTAATTTAAAAATTAATGATATATTAGTAATTAAATATAGTATCATTAGATGAATTAATATATATTAAAATATATATTATTAATTATATAATTAATAGTGCAATTATAATTAATGAGTAATTTGAACTTAATAATCTTAATAATCATACAATTTAAATTCCTAACTCTCATAAATCCTGAAATATATTTATAAACATCTTTTCAGGATTTAACATAATTTAATATTTATCTTACCAAACACTTTTCAAGATTTTATAGTCTAGGATTTACTAAATTCGGAATTACAAGATTTACTAAATCCTACTATAGTTGAATCAAGTCTGATATCAAACACCCTCTGAAAGTGTCAAATTTGAGTCTGGAATCTTAAAAAATGATTCTGGTGTCCCCAAAACTGTCTGAATCTAACCGTCCAGACAAAAATTGGCCTCTAAATATATATATATATATATTGGCCCTTCAAAATTTTGAAAAAAAAATAGCAAGGACTTTTGGGATTCCCCTCCTTTAAATGGAAATAATTTATTTTTGTCTTTTAAAATTCTAAAAAATATATTAAAAATTTTGAAAAAGAAAATCATAGAAATTTCTAGAATGACCTTTCATCTTAACCCCATTGCACCTATAAATATCCCCTTATGGCTAGGGGAAAAAAACAAAATATCTTGTGTCGATTCATGTCGTCCTTTGGATTGGTAGCTCAGAGATTGTTAGCATTGAACAAAATCTTTTTCTCTTGTGCTAGTCCAAGCTTTCCTTTGGATTGGTAGTTCGGAGAGCGTTGATGGCAATCAAAGCCTTTATTTTCCTGTGATGGTCATTTTCCTTAGATTGGTAGCATGGATAATATTGGCGGCAATCAAAGCAAACATTGATGGCAATCAGAGCATGGTTCTCTTGTGTTAGTCCAAACTCTCCCTTGGGTTGGTAACTCAGATAACATTGAGGGCAATCAAAGACTGATTCTCTTGTGTCGGTCTAAGTTTTCCTTTGGATTGGTAGCTCATAGAACATTGGTGACGACCAAAGCCTAATTTTATTGAAAAAGTTAGAAACCACCCAGTGCTGGCCTCTCGGGAAGAGATTTGGCAATAGAAATGCATGGAAGGAAATCCTGCAATAACCAGCAGAAAAGCGAATGTCTATTAACAATCGATGGTTAGGAAGAGATTCGGCGGCAATAGTACCTGGGATGAGACCTAATGATAGTTAATGAACGGGCGAAACCCAGACGATGGTTTATGTTTGGAAAGAGATCTCGCAATCATAAGTTGCTCATTTGAAGCAAGACATTAGGTAGTATATCGATGAAAGACTAACAATGGTGGTTATATGACATTCCGATGTTGTCAATTGGGTGGTGAGCTGAATGTGATGTTCGAGCTACATTTTGTTGGTGTTATTTGATAAAGTGTTGCTCATTTGCATTAAAAATATTAAGAAAATCTACAAGGGAAGCTTGACCTATCCGAGGTTATTTGTTAGAGCATTGCTCGATGTCGTTAACCTATGTGGAAGAGATCGAGAGAATCCACTAAGAATGTTTAACCAATGTTGTTTATCAGAGTGTTGTTCGATGATGTTAACATATGCGGAAGAGTCTGAGAGAATCCATCAAGGATGTTTGACCTATTCGATGTTGTTTGTCGGAACATTGCTCAATGATGTTAACATGTGTGAAAGAGGCCAAATCGAATTCCCATGGGATTAATTATAATTTGATTGGGAGGGGAGAATGTACGTGTATCCTGAATCTAATGTAAAGATTGGTCTTTGAATATTATTGCATTTTTTAGGTCGGAATTAAGACATTGCCAAGGGAGTAGAAGTCCGACTTGAGACTGTATAGATTTTAAAATTTTCTTGAAGCATCCTTACATTTGATGGGAGCTTTATGAAAATTGATTGTCAATAACATTGTCTTGGACGTTAAAAATATTGGAGAAATTTTTCTTAATTATAGTCACATTGGAAGTTACAGCCAAGGTTGCTCCACAGTCCAAATTTGCTTCATGAAATTGATAAAATGGTGGTTGATACTTGAGGGGTGATAGAAAATTACATAAGATTGCCCTTCAGCTAGGAATCTTTTCCCACAGATGGTACCAAACTGTTATTTCTTGAAGCTAAGGAGGAAGGCCAAACAGCCTTCCAGAAAAAAAAAGAATAAAATTAAATTATAGGGCAGCATAATAGCCACCCCAATAATGAGGCGGAGGCAGAAGGTCAAATGCCTTCCGATTAAACAAAAAAAAGTTCTATAAGGCGCATTGTACGTGTGCCCATTCACGCGCGCTAGGCTCGCGCAAGTACCACTTGTGCCGGCCGGCCGGTTTGGCCACCTACGCGTGTCTAGGCCCAAATTTTGGCTTGGACGATCCAATTTGGATGTTTTTGAGGTCACACGATTAATTTTTTGACGTTCTAAGCTTAATTTTGACACTTTGAATGCCCATTAAGGCATCTATTATTAATTTTGAGCTATTTCAAAAGTTTCGAAGATAATTTTTTTGACATTTTGGGTTCTTATCTAAATGTTAACTTCATGGAATGATAAACCTATGATCGAAAATATTTTACTTAATTCACCATCACAAAAGAAGGACCACATTTGGTGTTTATGGAGCAGTAGCGCTTTATAAAATTAATCAAAATTTTACATTTCAACATTTTGAAGGGCTTAGACATATATTTTTGGAGTCTATGAGATATGACATCCAAAAATAGAAGGGAATCTACTATATCACAAAAATTTGGCTTAGTCGAGCACAAATCTCGAGACTTATTCATGCAATAAATTTTCAAAATTAAAATTAGAATAATCAAAGCTCTAATTTTAACAAACTTATAGTCGAATTGAACATCTCGAAGAGAGAAACCTAACGACACCTAAATCAGTCCAATCTGAGATCGGACAGAATGAACCCAAATCAAAAGGACCAAAAACATTCTTGGAGGCTTTAAAACATTAATTGAATAACTAAATAATCATCGAATATGACCATGCTTAAAGTCAAATTGAGCGGCTCGATGAGACTACTCAAACAAGCCCAAGATCATTAAATTTTGACATCATTAAAGCCCATATATGCTTAATTAATAATCTATGATCGAAGGAAGAGAAAAGAAGAGAAGGATTTAGGAGTTTTCTTGCCTCCGACCACTACAAGAGTTCTTCCTGCCTACAACCGAAGTTCTTCCCGACCACCGTCAGAGTTCTTCATGACCACAGCTGGAATTCTTCTCGACCACCACTGAAGTTCTTCCCGACCGCCACCAGAATTCTTCATGATCACCACCAAAGTTCTTCACGATCACCACCAAAGTTCTTCTCAACCATCGCTGAAGTTCTTCCCGACCGCCTCCGTTGTTTGTCTCAACCATCATCAGAGTTCTTCCCGACTGTCGCTAGAGTTCTTCTCGATCACCACCGAAGTTCTTTCCAATCATCACCGAAGTCCTTCCCAACTACCACCAAATTTTTCTAGACCACCATCGAAGTTCTTTATGGCCGTCACCGAAGTTCTTCCCGACCACCGCCAGAGTTCTCTTTGACCATCACCGAAGTTCTTCCAAACCACCATCAAAGTTCTTCTCGACCACCACCGGAGTTCTTCCCAACTACCAATGAAGTTCTTCTCGATCACCACTGGAGTTCTTCCTAACTACCGCCAAAGTTCTTCCTGACCTTTGAACATCACTAGGCTTCCACCCGCCTGTCGACCACCGCCAAATCAGTTGGGTTACATCAAGGATCAGCCTTAAGCCCATATCTTTTTGCTTTATTCATGGATGTTCTCACTAGACATTTGCAAGAGGATGTACCTTGGTGTATGCTTTTTGCTGATGATATTCTTCTTGTTGATAAGACTAGAGAGGGAGTTGAAGGAAAACTTGAATTATGGAGGTCAACCTTAGAGTCTAAAGGTTTTCACTTGAGTAGACCTAAAACGGAATATATGGAGTGTAATTTTAGTAGTAATAGACCTAGTGAGGGGATTGTGATCACTTTGGGCGATCAAGTCATTAATAAGAGTATACATTTTAGATATCTTGGATCTATTGTTCATAGTGATGGGGAAATAGATGGGGATATTATCAGCAGAATTCAAGTTGGATGGTTGAATTGGAGGAATGCATCGAGCTTGTTATGTGATAGAAATGTACCCCTCAAACTTAAGGAAAAATTCTATAAGATGGTAGTGAGAACTGCAATGCTTTATGGTGCCGAATGTTGGTCATTAAAAGAGAAGCATAATACTAAGTTAAGTGTGGCAGAGATGAGGATGCTCAGGTGGATGAGTGGCTTTACCCTTAGAGATAGGATATGAAATGAGCATATATGTGAAAAGGTTGGAGTAGTTCCAGTAGAAGATAAGATTAGAGAGAGTCGCCTTAGATGGTTTGGTCACATAAAACGGCGGCCTTCCGATGACCCGATTAGGAGAGCAGAGGTATTAGATTTGACTTATATTAAGAAAGGTAGGGGTAGACCTCAAAAGACTTGGTTAGAAAATATTAGGAATGACCTTTCTTTATTAGATTTAAATAGAATTTGACTTTTAATAGGACACAATGGAGAAAAAAGATTCATGTAGCCGACCCCACATAGTGGGATAAAGACTTGATGTTGTTGTTGTAGTAACTAATCAATACAATGAGAATAATTATCATAGATACGTATTACAGGCTTTAATCCATTCTAATAGAATTACAAACACATGAGCAAGTAAGTTAGACTGATAGAAATGGTTTGAAGCTTCTCAAGAAAAAAAGGAAAAAAGTATTGCTATATTTGAATTTCTACATTCCTAGAAGAGGAAAAACCTCAACTTTGTGGCATTTGATAAACTGATTAGAAGCTATCAACATGAAATAGATTTAAGGACATGCAATAGAAAAGATCTGCGATCTTCATTCATAGCTATACAAGATTATGGATAGAACAATCATGTCATTTAGCAACTTTTGTTTCCATAAGAATATTTGTATGTTGTACTCCGTTACACAAGCATTTCTACAATTTTGTAAATAATTGATGCATGAATTAAAAAAAAAAAAATAGTGAAAGGATCTGAAGCCCTTTGATTGGTGGTGAAGATATTTAAATGTAATTTACGCTCACTATTCCCAATAAAAATAGAAATCCAAACACATGTTAATGAGTACAATAAGGATGAACTTATTTCTTTTCAATGTTTGTTATTTCAGTTCTCTCAGCCTCTCCATAATTACCTTTAGAAATAAACACAATTCAATACAACCACCACATAATCATTTAGATTAGAAACCTTTTTTTTTTTATATAATGAATAGGGAGAATATCCATAAATCTTTACTTTGGGAGAGCTTTTAACTTTGTATTGATCTACCAAGTCAAAAGATTACATGACTTGAGCTTTTATATAGGTTTTTTGTTTTGTTTTTTTTTTTTTTTTTTTTTTTTTTTTTTTTTTTTTTTTTTTTTTTTTTTTTTATTTTTTTTAGGGGAAGAATATAATTTCAACTTGATTAATAACAAAAACAAATGAATATGTTCTATTTTTTGTTCACATTATTTAGTTTTGGAGTTGAGCCATTAAAAACATTCAAACATTGGAAAATAAAAATAAAAAAATCTAAATGGAGTAGCTAAATGACATGTTTTGATGTTGTTTGGGAATGGACATCCAAATTCATTATGTACTAAACCATTGACTTGCTTATATAGTGTAGGTATATATAACATTAGTCCATATCAAATTTGAATATCGAAGCTTTAGTTTAGTCAAGCACAGATCACAATAGGCCCTTTACCTTGTTTTTCAAATAAAAATTTATATTTTTACGAATTAAAAATAAAGGTTTCTTAGACTTAATATACTTAATTGTTTCTTTGAACTTAGGAATTAACTGTTGCTTGAGACAACAAGTCTTTATCCCACCAAGTGAGGTCAGCTAAATGAAGTTTTTTTCTCCATTGTGTCTTATTAAGAATCAAAATTTAATTTAAATCTAATAAAATTAAGGAGATTGTATGATTAAGTATTAAATAGAGTTGAGTTATTGAGTTGATGAAAAAAATAAACTAATGTAAGTTATCAGTAAACTAACAAAAGTATTTAATTATATTTTAGAATAAGATCATTTTTTGAATTAATCAGGATATGTTAATATTCCATAAACATAAGTTGATTTGTGATTAAGAGAACTAAAATTCGATCAATAAGAGGTACATGAAGGCATCATAAGGACGAAACCCTAAAAACATACAACTAATATATAGATCATGAAGCAAGTGAAGAGGGAGATCAATTGTGAGTGGCAAATGATAGCTACATTAAGAGAAGTGTTGTCAAAATTACAAAGACAATCAAAATCTCCACCATTATTAGCCTTATTGTAATTAATATAAGGTTGGTCATATGAAACCTAATTCTCCATTGTTCTTGTTGTGTATCATCAATATAAGGTTGGTCATATGAATCAGGTCATGGAGCTGGAAATGCCTAAAAAAAACAAAATCTGGTTAGTGCTGACGCGGATTCACAGCAGCGGGGCGTGAGGTTCCAATTGCTGGCATTGGCCTGCATTCCGATTAAAAAAGCAGCAAACTTTTGCATGCGGATGCCACTTGATTGCCTTCTGTCTCGATTCCTTCCCCTTCCTTTCTTTTAATTTATATCTACTTTCGCTTCTTTAAACCGGTTTCTACGGCGGCCATGGGAGGTGATCACGGCAGTGCCAAGGCCGACATCTCGTTTGCCGGGAGATTCGCAAGTAGCGCCACCGCCGCCTGCTTCGCGGAGGTAAGCTGGAGCCATCCACGAAATATGCCCCTTTTGATTGAGTTGCTCCTGCAAACATCTATCTAGTGATTTTTTTTAATGGTCTGGTTGGTTGATTTCTATCGCTTAGGGGTCTGAGTTGGCTGATCATTCTTGAGAGTAAACAATAACCAGCGAACCCATTCGTTGGTTGGATTTATCTAAATGTAAATGTTTGGTTGTAGTTTTCTGTGGTGGAATTTAGGCAATGGTGACCGTTGGACACACAGTGGTTTCCTGGCTTGAGATAGTGATGATTTTGTTTTCACATGATTTAGCAGAAATTGTGAATTTTTGGATATTGTGGGGTTTAATCGCCATGGGAAATTTGAGTTACAGCTAATCAAATATGGAAAGTGGTGATCACCATAGTTTGGCAATTCCTGATTCTAGTCTGGGCTGAATCAAAGGATCCCTAGCCTTCCTTTCACTTATTTTTTGTAAATATATGTATAGGCTTGTGGTTGCATCTCTTTTGCCCTCAAGTTAGCAATTCAGAAATGGCTTTGCTTGTTAGTGTCATCTACTTTGAAATGGATGAGTTCCCTTATGTTCCTTGTTTTGGTGAAGATCTCTATACCTAAAAGTTGAGAACTAATCATGAACTAGTTATCTTTTTCCCCTATGGAATTCTTTTTAGCTTTCAATTCTATTCTATTGTTCTTTGGTTGCAAGCATTTGTTAAAAAGTCCTTTCTTGCCTATCTTGAAGGGAATCCTTCATATTTCATTTGTTGCTATTTGTTGGTTACCAGGTTAGTTCGGATGATTTATGCTCATTTTTAAAGCTGTCTGAAACTCCAAAAAATCCTAGTTGGAAATGGAAACACATTAGTATCTTTTACAAAGGCTTTTACCTACGAAGAAGCTTTTTTATTTCTCAATATTTGTTTGGCGCATTTGTGCAAAGTTTAGCTTTGTTAGTAATGATTTAGGCTTCGTTTGGGACGGCTTTCTTACTACTTCTTAAAACTGTTTTTAGTATAAAAATTTTAATTTTTTAACTAAAAAGTTGCTTTAAGAAACATTAAGAAAGTGACCCAAACGAAACCTTAATCTATTTATTGCTTCTTGATGGTCATATAAAATTTTCATTCTAGCAATCCATACCTTAGAACTTCCCAATATCAAATAGACGAATAATACCTAAATAGAAAAAGGTGAAGCTCATTGGATCAAAGTCTTTAGCAGTCAACCGTGTTTTGCTGATTTGGATGTTGCTGTAACAATATTTGATTCTTCGCTATTGTCATCACATTTTTATGCTTAGGCTTCTGTTTGCTTTGTACTATCTTTTATTTCATTCTGTCTTGGATTAACAATGCTAGGCCTGTTTGTTCCTTTCTCATGTTGCATTCTTTTATAGGAATATCCTTCTTATGCCATTTTACTGCCTCAATAAGCAGAAAACCTATTTTCTTATAATTTTGAAAATCTGACCAAACTATTTAAGTAAAATTTGAGTAATGGTAATTTTTCTTTCATGATTGATGTACATAAATTGTATTGCTATTTCTCATCTGCTTACAATTTGAATTACCTCTAGATCTGTACTATCCCACTGGACACTGCAAAAGTGAGGCTTCAGCTTCAAAAGAAAGCGCTCTCTGGCGATTCAGTGGCTCTACCCAAATATAAGGGAATGTTAGGGACGGTTGCTACAATTGCCAGGGAAGAAGGCCTAGCATCACTCTGGAAGGGTATTGTTCCTGGCCTTCATCGTCAATGCCTTTTTGGAGGGCTCAGGATTGGCTTATATGAGCCGGTAATTTTGAAATCTTTACAAGAGTAGACCTCATGCTAAAATTGTTACCTGATTGTATTTTCTTACCTCTTGGCAGGTCAAGAACTTATATGTTGGTGAAAACTATGTTGGAGACATTCCTCTTTCTAAGAAAATTCTTGCTGGTCTTACAACGGGTTGGTATTTCCAAGGATAAGAAAAAAGAAATTGGACACTTACTCTTACGAGAGAACTAGAAATATCTTGTTGTTGATGAACTCTAATGCATACTAATAATTCTACTTTTGCTGGTATCAACTAAGGCTTCGTTTGGGACGGCTTTCTTACTGCATCTTAAAGCGGATTTTTAGTTCAAAAATTAAAAATTTTGAACTAGAAAGCCGCATTAAGAAACAGTAAGAAAGCCGTCCCAAACGAAGCCTAAGTTCTGTATCCTGTTCATTCTTAAAATGCAGTTTGAATTTTCTGTGATGAAATCAGGTGCTTTGGCGATTTCAATAGCAAATCCAACTGACCTGGTCAAAGTAAGACTTCAAGCTGAAGGGAAACTTCCACCTGGTGTGCCAAGACGTTATTCAGGAGCACTTAATGCTTATTCTACTATAGTAAAACAGGTGATAATTTTAAACTCTGCAGTTTTGCATTTCTCCAATACTTGTATTAATAAAATTGTATAAAATCCAATACTAGGAAGGACTAGCAGCTCTATGGACTGGTATTGGTCCAAATATTGCCCGAAATGCTATCATAAATGCTGCAGAGTTGGCAAGTTATGATCAAGTGAAACAGGTAACTCCGTAACTTATTGTCATTAAATCATATAATGGGTTTGTACTGTGACCGACTTTTTTTTCTTTTAACTTGTTTTTCTTCTTCAGACGATTCTGAAAATCCCAGGATTTACCGATAATGTTGTTACCCATCTCTTATCTGGATTGGGAGCTGGCTTCTTTGCAGTCTGCATTGGCTCCCCTGTTGATGTGGTATGCTATTTCGTACAGTCCGCGGCTTCCTCATCTTTCTAGAATCTGGATGCAATAGCAAACTAACTTTGGTCATGTTAAATGAAATTCAGTTTTATCAAAGTAGCTCCTTCAATAAATTAAATGTATTGTTGCATAGATAGAATTTAATGCCTGTGTTCTCTTAGTGGACTAAATGGAGATTGACTTCCACAGGTAAAATCCAGAATGATGGGAGATTCAAGCTACAAAAGCACAATTGATTGTTTCGTAAAGACATTGAAAAATGATGTGAGTTGGGATATCTATTTTTTTAGAGTTAAATCTACTTTTTGTAGTGGAAAACTTATAGATATGCTTGACTTCTTGTGTCAATTTCATTCTCCTCATTATTATGAATATTGAGATTAACTTCAGCACGAAAAATAGTACCACATTGAAAGTGAAAACAAGGGTTGATTTCCTAATATGTTAGTAGTTACTTTTATCTATTAGCTTAAGTTTTGGATTGTGATGTGTGTCCATGAACTAGTATATTAGGCTCATCATGGGCCATTATTGACCTCCTCTTTTGACAAGTGGTATTAAAGATGATGGTTTTATTAGGATCATGTGTTAGCTCCTATTAATTTTAGCAATTTCCATTTTGGAGGACACAATGGAGAAAAAAGATTCATGTAGCCGACCCCATGTAGTGGGACAAAGGCTTGATGTTTTTGTTGTTGTTTTTGTTGTATTTTGGAGGAAAAAGTGTTCCACCCTCCTAACAATTAATCATATCACTGGTTACCTTTATGAATATTTTTTTCTCCATTATCAAAACAATTACATTACAAGTTACTGGATATCATTAATATTTTCTTTTATTGATGTTGACTTGTTGGTTTTTGTTTAGAATTATTTTGTTACTATATTATATTATTATATATTCTTAATATTAATTATTTATTTGTATAATTAATTATTGTATATCTTTATTATGGAGGATATTCTCTTTTATTATCCTTTTCTCGTTATTTTATTTTCTTCTCTTTATATAAGTAATTTTTTAGTAGCATTGGGATTCAAATAAAGATGTAAATTTTTATATTGTCCCTCCCCTACACAAAGCCCCCTCCCCCTTTCTCATTTTTTCCCATAAAATTTGACTTTTAAGACATCAGTTGGCCAAAAAAACTACTTTTGATTTTCTTTGATGTCTTTGAGACAATTTTGAATTGTCAGTTGCTTTTTTTGAATCCCTGATCTTCGGTCATGGTTGAACTAAGCATGTTTATGGCAGTAAGAGTTTAAGGGAAATAAGTTCCTTTCGGCAAAAAAAAAACATGTTTATGGCAGTAAAAGGTTAGTTAGATTGCTTTAGCGCAGTCTTGTTTTCTACTTTTCCTGGCATGATCTATCTCATGATTTTATCATCATTCAAAATCATAAACAATCTACTTAGTTTGGTTCATCAATGAATAATTCAATGAAGGATCCATTTTCTTCTACCTTTGTGCCCTGAGACTCTAATATGTGTATAGTGTAGAGAAACATTGCAAAAACTTCTTAGAATCCTTCTCCAAATCTTCAATTTTGTCTCTTGCATCTTCATAGATAGTCATGGTTGAACTAAGCATGTTTATGGCAGTAAAAGGTTAGTTAGATTGCTTTAGCGCAGTCTTGTTTTCTACTTTTCCTGGCATGTTCTATCTCATGATTTTATCATCATTCAAAATCATAAACAATCTACTTAGTTTGGTTCATCAATGAATAATTCAATGAAGGATCCATTTTCTTCTACCTTTGTGCCCTGAGACTCTAATATGTGTATAGTGTAGAGAAACATTGCAAAAACTTCTTAGAATCCTTCTCCAAATCTTCAATTTTGTCTCTTGCATCTTCATAGATAAAATTAAGATTATTTCTATTTGCAGGGACCACTTGCATTCTACAAAGGCTTCATTCCGAATTTCGGCCGGCTGGGGTCATGGAATGTTATCATGTTTTTGACTTTGGAGCAGGTAACTTGATTGTATTCTACCTTACCATGAGCACTACAGTTGTCTATTACTTGCTTTAATCACTTACAATTGCATAATTTGATCTTATAGATATTAAAAATACAATGAAAACTTGCATTGAAGATTGAAAAGTTTTATACAAAAATATATGCATGTGTGAACAAGAAATCATAAGCTGTTGATAGCTGTTTTCACCGATTATTTTATGATTTTTGGTTTACAGGTAAAAAAACTGTTCACCAAAGAGGTACCAGCTTGAAGAATTGTCTTGTTTCCATGAATTTCAGGCCAGTTGAATAAGATTATTTTCTACCTAACTTCAATAATGAAATCTGGGTGACCCAACACCATGGATGCTCTTTTCTTCTTTACAGGATATAGAGTTCTTATGCTGTAATGAAAAGGAAAAAAATTGCTTGTTGATTATGTATGACTTGATTTAGCTAGTTTCATAGATCTTCAATAAAGCTGTTTTCATCTATTGCATGGCTGTAAAGAGTGGGACATTAATGAGAAGATTTGAAGAATATCTTCAACTATATGTTAACGATGTAATCAAATTATCTTATCCTCATTTTATGATGAAATTGCAATATATAAATGAACAGGTCACATATTAGAATATAGTACAGTGACGTTTATGATCATTGTGTATGATTAACTATAATATTAGTTTTAATTTATTTTAACATATTCATATGCAACTAGACATTTGTAAGAGTGTACCTTGGTGCATGCTTTTTGATGGTGATATTCTTCTTGTTGATTAGACTAGACAGGGAGTGGAAGAAAAGTTTGACTTATGGAGGTTAACTTTAGAGTCTAAAGGTTTCAATTTGAGTAGAGCTAGAACCGAATATATAGTGTAATTTTAATAGTAATAGGTCTAGAAGTATTAGAGCAGTTAATTCAATATTCCATTCGCTAATCAATGTAATTATTTAGCTGATTAAGTCTAGTCCATTTAGGATAGGACACGTGTACCTAGTTACTTACTCTATGTATCTATATATTCATACCTGCTGTACCTATGATTGGATAAGAATAATAATTCATTTTCTTCCTTTCACTGTTCATCTTCCTTCTCTCCGATGAAGCCCACGGTGAGAAATCTTGATTCTTAGTTTCTACATGGTATCAGGCCTTTCTTTCCTTCTTCTTCGATCTCAATATGCCGACGTCCATCTCCGCTTCTCCTTCGGTCGCCGAGCAACTCTCTAGTACCTCAACGGAAATCTCACCGATCTCACCGTTGCTCAAGTTTGTCGTTTCCAATCTCAAGACTCTCGTTCCCAACCAGTTATCGTCGGATAACTATCCGATCTGGCGTCATCAGATAATCAAGCTTCTTCATGCTAATGATTTCGATAATTTTCTTGCTCCTCCGGATCCCCCTTTCGATCCGTTCGATCCTTCCGCCGCCGCGACACTCAAAAATTGGCGTATCATCGATCAGAACCTACAAGCTGCACTATGTTCGACGATATCGCCACCGGTTCTTCCCTACATTCTTCATTTGGATACTACTCACGAAATCTGGAAGTTTCTTGGAAATCAATTTCAGGCCACCAGCCAGTCCAAGGTCATACAGCTCAAAAATGAGCTCCATCATATCTCCATGAAGAATCTTTCCATGGTTCAGTACTTGACCGAGATCAAGAAGCTGGTTGATCAGATCGCGTCGGCCGGCTCAACCATTGACTCGGAAGATATAATTCTGTACATCTTGAATGGATTGCCACCGGCATATCAATCCTTCAAAACTTATATCCGTAATTCTCCCACCCAAATACGCCTGGACAATCTTTATGCAATGCTGATCAGTGAAGAAATTCATATCACTGCTGATGCTGCTCGGAGCTCTGCGGACGTTGTACAGCAAGCGGCTCTCTATGCGAATCGCGGATGCGGTCGTCGCAACAGGGGACGACCTCCTCCGTATCAGTCTTCCAACGGTCGAACCGCGCCTCAACAGCAGTCAGCTCACATTTGCCAAATCTGTGCCAAGAAAGGGCACACAGCAGATGTATGTTGGCATCGCATGAATGCCAATTATACTCCTCAACCTTCAACTACCAAGCAAAATAGCGCTCTAGTGGCCAATTCCGATACACCGTCCTACGACTGGTACCTTGACTCCGGCGCTTCCTCTCACATGACAAATGCCGCCGAGAATCTTGCTCAATCTACCACCTACTCCGGTTCTGATGGTGTCTTTATCGGGGATAGAAGGAATATCCCTATTGCTCACTCGGGCACGGGCATTCTTCCCACCCCGACCCGTAAGCTTTTTCTATCCAATTTACTTCATGTTCCCAATATTTCTCATAACCTTATCTCTATTTCAAACCTTGTTCAAGATAATAACATTTCCGTTACATTTGACCCCATGGGTTTCGTTTTTAAGGATCTGACGACAAATCAACCAATTCTACGCGGTCCATGTAGCTCCGGACTCTACCGTCTCGTGCCACCGTCGACAACAACCTCATCTCCATCAGCATTTCAGGCTTCCAATAACAGTCGATCCCACTGGCACGATCGCTTTGGCCACCCCAATTCAAGGACGCTACATCAAATAGCTCACAACAATCCTACTCTTCGCATTTTATTTCCTGCTAAATCATGTACTACATGTATACAATGCAAATGTCATAAACTACCATTTGAATTGTCTAGATCTCGAATGAAATTCCCGTTAGCTCTCTTGCACGCTGATGTCTGGGGTCCGGCTCCGGTTCCCTCGCCTCAAGGCATTCGTTACTTTCTAATTCTTGTAGACGACTATTCTCGCTATACATGGCTCTTTAAACTATCACAAAAATCTTCTGTTTATACTGTGTTTAAACATTTTATTACTTTTATTGAAAATCAAACCAATAGCAGGATCAAAGCTCTTCGAACAGATAACGGCACCGAATTCGTTAATCACCAGATGAACGAACTCCTTCGGTCTAAAGGAATAAGGCACCAGCTCTCCTGTCCTTACACACCCGAACAGAACGGTGTCGCCGAACGAAAGAATCGACATATTCTCGAAACAACTCGATCTCTCCTCCATCGTGCGCATCTCCCTCATTACTTCTGGCCGGAAGCTAGCTCCACCGCAGTATATTTGATAAATCGGATGCCTTCTCCGAACACCCAGAACAAATCACCTCTGCAGTTAATGTTCAACATCGCTCCCGAATTCAAACACCTGCGAACGTTCGGCTGTGAATGCTTTCCCCTGCTTCCTCGGCACGAACGCAACAAACTACAACCAAAATCTCATCCGTTTATCTTCATGGGATACTCAGATATCCACAAAGGCTATAAATGCCTTAACCAGGATTCCAACTCTATAATCATTTCTCGCCACGTTGCATTTCTTGAAGATTCATTTCCATTTCAAACTAACACCTCTTCTTCACAGCAGAAGACCGACGAACCTCCCTTTAGCATGATGCTTCCTACATCTAAAGCCTCGGAAGTTAGTCCACCGCCTATTGCACCCCCTCCTCAATCCTCGGTTCAGCTCAGATCTTTATCTCCGCCACCTCTGATCCAGCTCCCTACGGCTGTAATGGATCAGTCACTCAATCATCAACAATGTATACCTGCTCCACCACCTCCCAAGCACCCGATGGTTACGAGAACGCAAACAGGCTCCATCAAACCTCCTCGTCGGCTCAATTTGCTCACTATTTGCTCGTCTTCACCCGAACCTGATCCGACCAGCTTTAAGGACGCCTCCAAGCATCCGGAATGGCGTCAAGCCATGGCAGAGGAATTCACCGCACTACAACAACAGGGTACATGGCAACTCGTCCCACCTCCTATCAAAGCTCCTATACTGGGATGTAAATGGACCTTCCGGAAGAAGTTTAACTCGGATGGATCCATTGCTCGGTTCAAAGCACGCCTCGTCGCTCAGGGAAATCAACAAGAACAAGGCATTGATTTCGGTGAGACATTCAGTCCGGTAGCTAAACTACCGACCATTCGCGTGCTCTTCACCATAGCTCTCTCTCACGGATGGCCCGTCCAGCAGCTG
This sequence comes from Dendrobium catenatum, assembly GCF_001605985.2. NCBI lineage: Eukaryota > Viridiplantae > Streptophyta > Magnoliopsida > Asparagales > Orchidaceae > Dendrobium > Dendrobium catenatum. The sequence goes on from NW_021318533.1 coordinate 2,312,488, forward strand.
GATGTCTCGAACGCGTTTCTTCACGGCATCCTTACCGACACAGTCTATATGTCTCAGCCAAGAGGCTTTGTCGATCATAACTATCCCAACTATGTATGCCGTCTCCAAAAAGCCATCTATGGTCTCCGTCAGGCACCACGTCAGTGGTATACAACTTTCACTCAGTTTCTACTCACCATCGGCTTCAAATACAGTCAAGCCGATCCGTCTCTGCTCACTTTCAACCAGAATCAAACAAGAATTTTTCTCCTGGTCTATGTGGACGACATTCTCGTCACAGGAAATAACAACGCAGCAATCTCCACCGTGTTAACCAAACTTCAATCTCAATTCAACATGAAGAACCTCGGACCAGCTCACCACTTCCTCGGTATTAAAATTCAATCTCTCAAAGATAAGTATTTCTTATCCCAATCTTCTTATGCTCTGACTATTCTTAACAGCGTTAATTTAGCCGAATGCAATCCGCTTTCTAACCCATCGTGCACTAAACTACCCGATCAGGTACCCGAAGATGCCACACTCTCTGATCCAAGCACCTACAGACGAATTACATGATCATTACAGTACCTGACTCTCACTCGTCCCGACATTGCCTACGCCGTCAATGTACTCTCTCAACATATGCACGACCCCTCCTCCCAACACGTTTATCTCCTCAAACGCCTGCTTCGATACGTCAAAGGAACACTCACATTCGGCCTACCGATCCACAAAGCTCCGCTTACACTGACTACATACTCCGACGCCGACTGGGCTAGTGATCCTACAACGAGAAAATCAACAACCGGTCACTGTACTTTCCTTGGGGAAACACTCATTTCATGGGTGGTCAAGAAACAAACCACCGTTGCCAGATCCTCAACGGAATCCGAGTATCGTGCGCTCGCAGCGGCCACGGCGGACATCATTTGGCTGTAACGCCTGCTAAACGACTTCTCCATTCCTCATTCTCAGCCCGTTGATCTGTTTTGCGACAACATGTCTGCCATTGCTCTTGCTCACAATCCAGTGTTCCACGCACGGACGAAGCATCGAGATCGATCACCGCTTCCTTCACGATCACATTCAGAATCAGGCACTTCGTCTTCTTCCCATCAGTACGACGTATCAGCTCGCAGATCTCTTAACCAAGCCTCTCTCCACTCCCCGATTCAAGGAACTTCGATCCAAACTGACTGTTCAAGACGAACAATCCGTTTGACAGGGGATATTAGAGCAGTTAATTCAATATTACATTCGCTAATCAATGTAATTATTTAGCTGATTAAGTCTAGTCCATTTAGGATAGGACACGTGTACCTAGTTACTTACTCTATGTATCTATATATTCATACCTGCTGTACCTATGATTGGATAAGAATAATAATTCATTTTCTGCCTTTCACTGTTCATCTTCCTTCTCTCCGATGAAGCCCACGGTGAGAAATCTTGATTCTTAGTTTCTACAAGAAGTGGCATGTGACATATTTGAATACACAGTTAATATTGCTTTCATGTATAGGTCAACAATCAAGTGAGCTCTAATCGAGCTTCTTAGCGAGCTTGTTCAAGAGCTTTTAAGCGAGACTGTTTGTGACCATAAATGAACCGAGCAACGTGCTGTTCAAAGTTCATTTAGCTATCGAGTATTTATCAAGTATGTTCAAACTCGTTTGTTTACCTTATGCAACGAACATGAGCGATCCCTTATCGAGCTGAGACAGAAGAAGCTCGTCGAACACTCGGTTCATTTACAAGCCTAGTTTACAAGCTTCTAAATATGACATTGCACACTTTCAAATGAAAGTTGCCCGCGTAATTGATTAGTGACAAATATTTTAAAATGCCCTCGTACATGCATTACAACAGACATAATAATTCATGCAAAACATCCTCCACTCATGCATAGAAATATTCGTTGATGCGTATTTCATGCTATGCATGCATTGATAATATGCAAAGGGTTTTATTCTAGCATGTCAGTTGACGTTGCAACCACAATTTAAAATGACATGCATGCATTTGCAGGATGCAGGTGGTTTCGTTCAAGCATGTCAGTTGATATTACAATTATAATTTAAAATGACCTATTGCATGCATTGGTAGGATGCAGTGGGTTTCATTCAAAAATGTCATTTGACATTGTAATCACATTCAAAAATATCCCCCACATTCATTTATAATAAGCAGAGGATTTCACTCAAGTATATATTTCAATATTGTACTTACATACAAAAATATGGAGTGTACAAGCATTATAATATATAGAACACTTTACACGAACATGCAAGTATTCATGTCGATGTATATGTACACATGCATATACATCATGCACATCCAATGCATACATATAATTACCATATAAATATGTCCAACAAGATACGTGCAAAAGCATACATTCGCATGGGCTCCAGCGAGCGTGTTGTAGGTATACACGTGGCGTCTGAGGATGCTATGCGGGTTAATAGATGAATTTAGATTTGAACCCGATCCTCTGACTATAGGCTGACAGAGTCGACAATGTTCAACCAACAAAATAAAATTGCCCGTGAAAACTCCAATGATGATCGCATTAACAAAAAATCTCAACAACAAACATTTAAAATACTTTTAAAATGTCAATCAAACCCTAATGATGATCATGTTGACAGAAAATCTCAACCAAAGGGGACCACAAACATTCAAAATATCTTCTAAGTGCCTATGAAAATTCTGATGATAACCATGTTGACAGAAATTCTCAACCGAAGGGGACCTAAAAAATTTAAAAATGCCTCCTAATTGCTCTTAAAAAGTCAAAATTCTTAAAATATTAGAACTAATATATTTAAAATTAAAATAAATCATCAAACACTTAGAACATAATTCATCTACCTTCCACAGCAGTTTATTGAAGTGATTAAATTAAAAATCAATTCAGCTCACAAAGAGCTAATGTCTGGTCGAGAATATCACTATGATTCATTCGCAAATCATCTCCTACCAATAAAGACGTGGTACGTGTCCTCTAATTGATGGTTTCACCGTCAAATGGCACCACATGGTGGATTTTGCCGCCAAATTGCATCGCAGGTAAACAGTTATAACCAGGACCCTATGTTAGCTAAGGTGGATTCAAATTTGTCCTCTTAGACAAATATCCATCCCAGATCTACAAGGTAACCATAGACGAAGCAACCCATGGTTGGTGACAAAGATCCTCCTATCTGATTGGGTCGACTACCTCCTTTAATTAAATAGACCAACGAGTCAACGACCATGATGGCTTAGGACAACGGAAGCATTGTATCTTGATCGGGCTCATCATCATTCCCCTCATAATCTGCTTTAAGTGAAAGATGATGAAATTTTCATTCTTAAATATTAAATTCTTAAACACCAAAATCAATGTTGCTACTATATGCCATATACCCTATATATGCTTGACTATTAGCCTTAATCGAAAGTTCTCTCTCGTTATCGGGAGGGGTAATTAATTATAGTGGCTTGCGCCTATAGGAAACTAGAAATTAGATCATAAATTCTTTGAAAAAATTAGGGCGGAATCCTTGGGCAATAACTTATCTACAAACCCAATCTGCCTTCTGAAATTTTGCCTCGAAACTTAAGCGTTAAAACTCTCATCGACGACCTGAAAAAAGAAAATGAAGAAAAAGGGTGTCCATGGAGTGGCCAGGGCCCAAAATTTCGGAGCCCACAATGATATAATCACCTTATATCTAAGTAGTCACAACAAGTGAATAATTACCTTGAAGGTCCTATACAACGAATCTAAATTAATAAAATATTTATAATATACCTTAAAATGCAAGATAATACAAGATTTAATCTAACATAACATTAATTACATAAATTCTTAAATAAATGCATTTAAAATTAAGTTTTAATATTTAAAATATTGGTTTTCCCATGAACTATGATTTTGTTTACTAAAAAAATATTTTAAGAAGCAGCAAAAAAGTCGTCAATTTTTCACCATTTGATTCCCAATACACAACTAATAATATTAAAATATTAAACTAAAACCTAAACTAATTTAATCCTTTCTCAACAATAGAAGATATGAAATTATTTATTCGTATTCGTAGATTAGATGAATTACATGTATACTTTTGTGCCTGGAAAGAGAAAGAGAAATATAAGGGAATAAGAGAATGAGAAGAGGAAAAAGAAAATAATGAAAGATAGGGAAGAAGATAGAAGATTATGATTTTTGTTTGCTTGATCGAGGGACAAGAAGGTGTCGAAGAAGGAGCTTCTTTGTTTTTCGGCTTTTGGTCGAGCAAAGGAGGAGCAAATATTGCGAGGGTTTATACGGAGGGGATGACCGTATGATTTACATAATCGGAAGGTAGGTCGAGATCATATTTAAGGGATTTTTGTTCATCGGTTCGGCTCACAAGGAAAGTATGATTCAAATCATAACATTAAGTATGAGTTATTGACAATATCTTATACATACTGAGTATTTCTGATTGATAAATGCAAGAATAAAATCAAAATTTTTGGAGGGATGTTCGATCATTCTAATTTTCATACATGCTTCATGAATGGCTAAGTTAATAGAAAAGTAATGCAACTTGTTCCGCAATCAATTTGTGTACTTAGTTAGAGGAGGTAGTTGTGGAATTTTTATTAGGTTTGGTGTCCTGACGTAGTTCTACGTTCGGACGCTAGTAAAATGGTGCAACGTGCTCTTACTCTTTACCGTGCGGCCCGACGACCGGACCCGGACCGGACCTGAGATTGTTATGTATTGGCTGATTTGTGCAGACTGGGGTATTGCTAGGTATTGCTCGATATTGCTCGGCAATAACGAGAAATACCATTTTGCAAGACCAATATCTAGCAATACCGAGCAATACCCCAGTTTTGCTAGGTATTGGTCTTGACAGAGCGGTATTTCTCGTTATTGTCAAGCAATACCTAGCAATACCCGAACATAGCAATATCGGGTTCCGGTCCGGGTCGGATCGTTGGGCCGCGCGGTAAAGAGTAAGAGCACATGGTGACATGCTATTGGCCTCCGGATGTAGAGCTACGTCCGGTGTCCAGACCTAATAATTGTTTGCAGTTGTGGGTGCACTAGTGAAATAAATAAATAAATAAAATTATATGATTTTTAACAGCAGAAATTTACCGTAATTCGTGCGCTACTGGCATTTAAAAATCTCTTATTTAATGATTAGCCTTATTCTATAGAATTCTTACCTGTGTGAAGCAATGCCCTTACAACTGCATTAATTTATATCCAAATATTACGTGGGATTTAAATTGTGTGAATTAGATGCTTTCACATGAGACTAGAAATTTTTAGGGAATCAATCAATAAATTTAAGTTTATAAAGAAAAAAAAAATCAACGATTTTACTCATAAAGTTAAACATTAAAGCTTATTATTTGGAATGGCTGTTTAATTTTATACTAAAAAATATATTTTAAAAAACAGTAAAAAATCATTCCAAATAAAACCTAAATTATTATCTAATTTTGTATATCAATCAATAAATTTATGTTCCCTTCGTCATTGCCATATAATTCTAATTTATTCCTATCACATTATCGCTCAAATTTATTGACAAATTGAGACATTGCACTCCATGTTCTGTTAATAGTTCTTCTGACATTTGTATTTGATGAAAACAAATAAAAAAATTGTCCAAATCAAAATATTCTATACAAAACATAAAGTTTTTTTAACATTACTAAGCAAATCATTTCTCCTAATGCTACCATGTTCATCTTAATCTAAAAGCACACAACTGAACAAAGAAACTGAGCATCCATTTATCCACATAGAAGTTAAAGCTCCCACAAGGCGCCTGACCGACAAACACCGAGTATCCATTTATCCATATGGAAGTTCAAGTTTCAAAGTTCAAACTATAAAGAAATGAAAACTAAAGGCCTATAAATTTTCTCTTTAGATGTGCAGTGAGAAACCATTTTGAAGAGCATAAGCATGGTCCGTCTGCAACTCATTGATTGTCATCATCTTTACCATGTGAAAAAGAACTCGACAATTTGGTGTCTTTGAACTCAACCTCATTAGCACCTGCATCAGGATGAACTACGTCATCATCTTCAGCCAGAACAGAAGCTGAGCTCGAGCTCGCCATGGCGGTCGCTAAAGGCATGGAGCTGCTTATATCGTCTTTGCCGCTATTTCTGGCACGGAAATCAGAGAAATCCATAAGGCTGGCAGCGATTGCAGCTCTAAGATCTTGTTCTTCCTGCTGTGCAATTGAATCAGGTTCTTCAGGTGATTGATTAGTAGGTGGAGTTGAAGGATCTCTTGGTGTAGGACCTTGGACCTGATTGCAAGACATTGTTATCCTCTTTGCATCATCTGGTGTCAGCCATTGGCCAAAACCATTTGCAGAATCAGATGCTGAGATAGGGCATTCCTTAGGAAATATTCCCCTAACTAAGAAAATGCTCCAGCCGGAACCCTTGAGAGAATCCAAGTAAGCAGATAGATAAAACTTAGAGAGATGTTCGGGAGCAGGATAGAGACTGTTGAAATTATACCATTCTCCATTTACTATGCGGATGCAGAACCAGTGGTCCTGGAGATGACAAATGAAGGCATTCTCCAGCTCAGGGTCATATTTAGATGCTTCGGCAATAGGGGAGTCGAGGGGGATAACTTGAAGATCCCATACTTCAAGAGCCTTCTGCAAAACCTGGTATAAAATAGAAGACTTAAGGGAAGATGAAGAATCAAAATATTAATCATCTTAATTGTGTGATGTATTCTTGTGCTGAAAGGGAAGAGAATTATGAATAGAAATCAGAGACAAAATTAGCCATTTTAAAACAGTAGAATAATAAAAGAGGAAATGAAATATGTAAGGATGTTTGTAGTCAAGAACTGATAAAATCACAAGTATGCCTGCACTCTTTGAAGGAAATTCAAGGGGCCTCCGCCTGCATGATGGCGCGGTAGCCGGATATAAAGCAGGATTAGAATTCGTCCTTCCGCTCCCTCCATACCTCATATACAGCAAGATTAGAATCCCACGCTGCTTCTCTCTCTCTCTCTCTCTCTCTCTTTCTCTCACACATAAACAGTAAACAGAATTTGCCCTCACTGCCTCCCTACCTACCATACAAAAGAAAGAAATTAAATCCAGATTGTAACACATTTCCTGCACTATATCTTTTGAACGAAATTTAATCTCTCCCTTCATCATACGCCACATCCTTCCGCATGTACACCCTTTGAGGGAAATTCTCTCTCCCTCACACACACGCACTATCTCTTTCTCTCTCTCTCAACTATTATATAAAGCAATAAATTTAGTTAAGAATATAGCAAATACTTTTGCAGCAACAACCTTTGAAGGAAATTCTATCTTCCCCTCCCTGCCAATTATTAAAAAAAACAGAAAATTAATTTAAATTGGCTGTTTCTCTCTCCCTTTGCTCTCATCATATAACTATTATAAAGCAGTAAAATCCATCTGTGTCTAAACCTTGAGGAACTTCAACCATCTCCAACCCATGCGCAAAAAAACACAACCACTTGTCTCCCCTAATATATTTTATCTGAAACAATGATGGTTCCAATTGTAAATCTTTATTATTTTCTTTAATGAATAAAGCCAATCCACTTCCTGAATCACTTAATTGATAGCCTCCCTCTGTCAAGCCAAACTCCCACCCCGCAAAACTTTTTTTTTTTCCCACCCCGCAAAACTAAATAGTCCGTTACTTTCTCTTAAAGACATACATTATTTTAAGCGCTTTATCAACTGATTTCCTGGTAAGATCTTAATTTTCATTGAAAATATCAAGATGAACATTCCAAGATTTTCTCTTTGAAAAAAAAAAAAAAGAGAGCAAGTGCCTCACTTGAGTTCTTATCAAATTGCACGAGTGAGAGTACCTTCTGGCAATGCAACATATGCAATTTTCATTCTCAATGCCCGTAACGTCTATCCCAAAATTAATGACCATGGTCGCTTCACTAATTGTCTAGTACTTTCCACTAGCAAAATATTGCAACAATGGTTCTCACCTAACAAAAACACTATTACTATCTAGTGATGCAGGCATCATTGAGGGAAGCAACATTCAAGTGACAAACGACACCTCCAATTAAGGTTGGTAATTAAGCTAATTTATAGTAATGATTTTCATTACTCTAAATTTAATGCATTAATTATTATGACCCTTATATGCATTGAGAAATGTTATTTTTAAAATCAATTTTCTATTGCAAACTTGTAAAGTGATTTTCTCTTTCTTATTCATGAAATCCTTATATTAATATGAATGTCATCCAACACTTTTCATGTTTAAATCTCAAATAAATATTTTATAATATAATAAGAAAAACTTATTATTCAAAATAAATGTATGATGAGACAAGTGCAAAGAATATATTATGTAGAGATGAATGCATGTACCATGTTGATTGATAGTGTTCACCCTCTAATGATATTGACTAACGACACAATATATCTACGTGTAAAGAAAAAGAAAAAAAAAATGCTCCTAGGGATTAGATTTAGAAAGGATTATCGAGATGAATGTGCCTCTAATGATATGATTTAGATGGTACTCCTGTGAAAACTGTATTATAAAATGAGATAAATTAAACTATTAAAATAATAAAGAAAGCTAATAATTTCATTTTTCTATCATTGTGAAAGTTACAAGATAAAGAAATGTTTAGTGAGTAACGTATGAAGACATGCATGCATATTGTTTTCTAACTTTTGAACTACTATGATTTAGAAATATAATTAGCTAAAAATCACAAACACGAACACGGAAATGCAATGATGGAACAACATGGACATGAAGACATGATATAATTGCAAAAATATGGCACGATGTGTTGTGGACACATTATATTTTATAAATTATTATATAAAACTATAATTTATACTATTCTCTATTAAAGACATCACAAAATGAAGTATAATCAATTTCTTTCAACTGTCCCATATACTTCATAAAAGAAACTTCATAATGATATAAGGATAACAAACATTATAAATAATAAAAGAAATGCTTTATCTAATGAGCATTCATTAGTCACTTTTAATTGTCACATATTTTTCTTTCAAAATGTCAAAAAACCTCCAAAAAACTAAATATTAATGCCCTCTTCAAATTAATTAGAGTTAACACAGTTCACAGTATGTCATTACTCACACTAGCAATTACGTCCTCTTCAATGACATATTTACCTTCATCCAGAAAAAATAAATTCATGTATTCTAATGCCATCCATTGCAGTTAATGTATCTGTACTAATGTCCCACAACTTAATCTCTCCTTGAGTATATTATGGGTTCCTCCTAGATAAAAGTTGAAGATTTGCATGTACAAACATTAAATCTTCACCTTGTTTAGGAGTGGGCTTGATCCTCTTAAATGAATTAATAAAGGAGCAAGTACACCAATTTTTTTAGCAACATGAAGAGGAATAAGGTTGAGGGATATTAGTACCACGTAGTGGGATAAAGGCTTGATGTTGTTGTATGAAGAGGAATAAGGTTGAGCTAACAATTTAAAAGCTAAACTTTACCATCATGGGGAACTAGCACCATATATCATCCACTAAGCCTTTCCATCAATATTGCCTCTAGTAGCTATAGAGTCATGATCTGCAAAAGCGCCACTAAACCGAATGAAGTTGGAAAATCCAAATTAACCATTGTTCTCTCTTCAATATTTGAAAAAAATGATCTTTAAGCATTTATTTCTCTCATCTGATATTTGAAAAAAATGATCTTTAAGGCAATCTGAGTTGGGGCTTTCACTTAGCCAAGTGTGGCTGTAATAACTAATAAAAAAATTATCTAATAAATAAGATTCATAATGAAATTGGGCGGGCTAAGAAGAATGAAAATATAGAAAGTTGTCTTGGGTTGGGAGACGAGTTAAACAAAGGAGAGTGTCACTTTTTATCCATAATTATACATGAATATCATACACCACCTTATAAAAGGCTGAGTCCTCATCATCTTTCCTTTCTTTATGTCAATATATGATATATTTCACCTTTTCAATTACAAAATCATGCATGCCAGACACAAGTAGAAGAGAAGGCCTGTTAATATCAACCACTTTTAATGTCATATACTATCTCGATAAAAGTAATAATATAGTCTATTATATCCCACCACAAATTATCCAATATTTTCTCGTTCATAATTGGCTTCTCTGCAATCCTTGTTTAACAATTTTGAATTGTCTAAACATAACAGTTGTTGAAGCAAAATGAGTCTGCTACAGCCAACATTATCACTCACAAATTAATTAAAATTTGATAATCTCATTAGTGATTCATGATGATTGTATTTATGAAGCTCGCATCGTTGACTATGTCTGTGATCCAATTGCAATCTATATAAGTGATCTCATTACCTTGTACATTCTTTGGAGTACGTATATCAATCAGTGTAAGATTCAAAGTATGAATAATACAATGAGCCTAGGAAAATATGAAGGCATTAAGTTTCAATCAAAACACCTACAGATTTACAAACTGGTGCGTTATCAGTGATAAGTTGAACCTCTTTCTTTGGAACCAGATTTAATTTGCAATGTAGAACTTATCTTTAAACAATCCTTTATAGTTATGTCCATCGTGCACATAGGACCAGATTCTGTAACAACCATGAAATTAATCAGATAAATTTTTTGAGCATTTCTCCAACCATCACAAACAATAATAACTCTCTTTTCATTCCAAGTCTCTTTCATGGGCTCAAGCATTTGTTACGACTGGACCGGTCCCCACTGGACCGGTTCGATACTATGCCAGGCGGAAAAACAGCAAAGGGGCGGAACTCCCCTGTGGACCCCACGTTGGCTCAAATTGAATTTGGGAGGGAGATTTTTGAATGAGGGGCTGTTTTAGGAAGTCAATTATTGTCCTTTATGAGGAATTTGTATAACTAGGAGATTTGGGGGGGAATTAGGGGATCTGGAATTTGAGTTTTCTCTTTGAGATTTAGGGTTTGCTTTGGGCTCTTGGCTTTGCCGGAGATCGTGGAGAGTTGTTCTTCCTCTCGGATTGAAGAACATATTGTATCTTTGCTGCTTTCTTTGATTTCTAGTGAAATACAAGTAATATCTTGTGTTTTTCTCCTGTTTTTCTCTATTTCCTGCTGTGTTTTCACCGATTTCCTGCTGTTTTGCTGCTGTGGACAGCAGTTGGCTGTTGTATATTTACTGGTTTGGGTTAGAAATACTTGAGAACTCAAGTATTTCCTAACAGCATTCTTTCAGCATTTGTTCTTTCTTTTTGAAGCAATATTATCCTCACAAGATTATAAATAGGAGAAATATATCCAATAAGTGAGGTGTTGGCTGCATGTAAGAAAGCACTAAAATAGTAGGGATTTCTTACTAAATGAAGGGGAAGTGCTCTAGAATTGAACGTGTGAGCAGTTTTCTTATGCAAATGATCTTTAGTTGGCAATTTAAAGGCTCTTTCAATAGCATTAAAACTCGGCACTTTCCTCTTTTTTTGGTCGTAGCCCTTGACCCCAAATAAAAGACTACTTTTTTGGGAGCTACAATATTGATAATAGCCACTTTACCCAGAAGAAGAAAGAGGAAGCTTCTTAAAGAAGACATTCTTCTTTTTCTACTTAGCTTCACCATCGAAGTCTCACACTTTCTAAATTTGTGTGGATGTTTTTAGGACATGATCGAATATATGCCTCACGGCCCTCACGTTGTCTGAGTAAGTGATCTCTCACCTTATAATATGTACACTTGAACTTTCCCTGACAAAAATGGCATTGAAACTCTATATTGCCGCCTGCTTCACCAACTTCCTCTAATTTGTTAACAAATGCCCCTAAAAGTTTGGATAATCTTCTATGGCATTTTTTCCAACCACATTAGTACCCAATCTCAAAAGTCATAATCCTATTTAACAAAAAAAAAAAGGTTCATAATTTGAATGCTTTAATCAATTGATTGAACTATATTCAATTCAATGAACAATTTTTGTTTTAAGATATCTAAATTTTTTTACTGTTATTTACAATAATGTCCATAACTGATGTACATGACGAAAATGACAATTTTGGAAGTTATCAATTTCTCTCACTCCTACCAAATCTACATATATGGAAGACTTACAAACTCAAAACTATTATGTATATAGCTTTTTGGCTTTTGGAACTATTTGGCTAGAAACAGGTTTTTCTAGGTTTGCTTAATAGATCATTTAGGTTTGTGTAAAATAGCCCATTTGGCTAGATGTACTATTCTTGATATGTCAGAAGCCTAGAATACCAAGGCGGAAATAGATGGTTAGATTGAAATTTCATAAACACTTTCACTTCATATACCTTACCTCATACAGTATTCCAATTCAAAAGAGCCAACTAAACTGCAAAATTTTATTTATAAAAATATCATAAAATTACACCAATCTCTTTCAGTTTTTCCTCAATAATACAAAATTTCACAAACATAAACTGATACATATGATTTTAATCATACCTAATTTTTGATGTTATCCTTCTGTTGTATACAAACTCTCTTTTTTCACCCTTTAAACTAAATAATATTTCCCTCAAAATAATTTTCAACTAATGAAAGCGAGTTAAACAACTCAATGGTTAATTATCTAGGAAGCACATTCAGAAATGCCTCCCATGTCTATGTCAAACACACAGAAACAATTCCAACATGCCTCGACATATGTCCGCCACTTTAAAAATCGTGTCATAGTTTTTAAGTTCTACTGTTTTCATTTGCATCTTTTCCACAACACAAACAAAGGACAAGCCTCTGTACCCATATTTTGCATCATTGATGACTAGCTCAAAGTATCCCTTCTATTGCTAATCACACAACATCTATCAAAGAAGTCACAGGATTGAAATTTGTAAGGCATTAACTCCACAGAGACTCAATCAGAACCTATCCAATGTGCTTTCATGAAGACTCAACAGTATTTGGTGGCTCAATGGTAGCTAAAAGGATATTGTATGGCGATTCAATGTCGTTGACAAAAATCAAAGTAATTGTCCAAAAATTAATTTCATAGTAAAATAAATATGCTAATGACTTATATAGGGCTTAAAATTGGCCAAGGTAGACACTTAAGCATTTTATTTTAAAAACCATCATAACTCAATACTATCTTTATCTTGAGACAAGTGCTAATATGAGGTTAGAACAATGCTAGCATGGGGTGATAAAAATAAAATCGTTACAGCTTTCCCCTTGTAATAACTGCTTAACCCACTTTATTTTCTGCATCTTGAGATTTTGAAAATTTTGAAAATTGTCTTTGCATTATCCATTCATCTCAAAGAAAAGCAATGCTTCACGTGCTCATAAGAGCATGATTACCAACCAGTCATGTCATGCATGGTGACACATTATTATTCTTTACTAGTCCAAGAAGGTCAGTTAGATAATACTTTCTATCAATACTCTTCATTGACTCTCTCTATTGTTACCTATATTAAGGATCATATCCTTTTCTTCCTTAGCATAGATTTCATTACTAATTATTGTGGCCGATTCAAACTACCCTCTCTTTAATGAATAGATCACGCTCATCTTGTACTTACTAGTTCTAAGCAACAAAAAATTGATTATTGCATCTCTGATTACTATTGCTTCCAAACTCAATTTGGCATCTTCTGTATCATCTTGAATTTATGGGGATGCGTTATCATATAAAAATGATCACATGTGCTAACTATAGATAACACAAATCTACGCTCTCAAATTATTGTATTTTCTAATCAATGAGAAAATTCTCCTATAATATATATTTTTTATTTTTCTCTTCACTTGCCTAAATATAAATAAATATATGCTTGTGCTAAGAAAATAATTCAATAAAGATCCAATCACACTTTCAATCATAGGAAAATGAAGAGGGAGAGATAAAAAATCCATTGTATGAAATAACTGATAAGTTTTAATGCAAATGAATATCCCTTTCTCTAATCATTGTGAATCTATTTGCAAATCACCCTAATCCAAATGATTTTTTCTTGTTGTAACAATTTGTGTGGCACAAGCAAAAGTTTACTCTTCTAAGCTAACCGCCTAAAAAAGGTACTAGCCATTTCAATAGGTGATTAATAGTATATGATGGTTTACGAATAAATAGTTTTCTTCAATTTACAAAGGAAGTAGATAGGTTGTCATCCTCATGTTTGAGCATATCTTTGTTGGTAAAAAAGCCAATTCATCACCCTCATCTGTATCAGCATTTGTGGTATCTTAACCATTTGCATTTGGAACCTAATCCCTCCCAGATTACTTACAATGAGGGTTCACTTTGCAAAGTTTAAAAAGGGCATAAAAATATTATGGAACTAAGGCAAACTTTGAAATTTTAAAGTTATTGTGACAATGGCAATACTTTCAGATTACATGTTAACAATAAACAAGAAAAAAGAAGAGGTAAGAGTGGGAGATATAGAGAGCCACTCTCAAGAATAATTTGAAGATTTGTTTCCCTGCAGTTTTTCGTCACAATTAAAAGCAGCTTTTGCTACCAGAAGTCCAGAATCAGTTAATAATAATCAGTTTAAAATGTAGGAGATAACGTTGATCAATTGCGTGGTAAAAAATAACCATCAGAATGTCATCACAAGGGATAACCCTAAATTAATATGCTACATAATCATAATTCTAGAGTCTAGACTAGCATCGATAAAAACTAATACATTAATTTCAAACAGTTCAGCAGAAAAACGTTTATCTAGTAAGCATTTTGCATTCAATTGACTGTACACTGTTTCTTTGACAACATAAAGCCATAGTGGTTGTAGGACTTATAAATGGAAATTCTGCTTCTTCGCTGTGCATTCGATCTACATAAAAGTTTATACTTTTCAGGAAGAGTTCAGCGAGTCCAGTTTGATAAGCCTCCGACAAGCAGAAAGGCCTCCACCTCAAATTTACCTTAACTCTATAATAGAATCGATGCCCTATTTCCTCGTACTCAGTTCACCCAAATAAGAACTTTGGCTCGCGAAACCCTACGCTTTCACCAACTCCTACGGAAACTTAGAACAGATCTGAAAACAAAACCCTAACCTGAATGCTGAAATCCCCGCCCATGGACACGTTGTAGGAGCCCTCCGATAGGAAATCCCCCGAAAAGCCGCCGCTTGCCTCCATCATCATCATCCGCTCCTTCTGGTCGAGATCGGAGGCAAGCGCTGCAAGATCAACTTCCGAGAAGAAGGGCCCCTGTAGAATGGTATTCACGCAGTGAACTGCACACAGTTTAGCCTCCTGCACCTCGTGGTAAAGGAGCCCGCCATTGCTAGGACCTTCCATTTCAAGGGGAAAGCCCTTGAAGAATCTTGTTGATGGATCGAATGCGAGTTTGCCAAACCCTAAAGGGAGTGGAAGCTAGAAAGAGCTCTTCTCGTTTGCTTTGTTTTTACTCCGGAGACGAAAGACGACGGTTGCCATTGTGGCCTTTCCTTTCACACAACGGTTTTCCACGTGGAGTGGTGTGCAACTTACGCTGGCAGACAACGAGTGCTTCAGTGATGCTGCATTTTTCGTCTCAAACACAAAAGTGGGAATCTATGCGTAGTTAGCAATATATATATATATATATAGGGATGTCAATTCGGGTAAACAGATCGGATTCGGGTCTAACTTGTACTAACCCGAGTGTAAACGGGTTGATCCGAACCCGACACGTCATGTTATACAACCTGGACCAGACCCGAGCAGGTTTACGGGTTGACCCGACTCGACTTGTGGACCCGATCCTTCCATCTTCCGCGGGTTTCCAGGTTGACATGACCCGAGTAAGCCCGACCCGCTAACCCGGTAATTTTTTTAATATGTTTTTTTTACTGTTACAAAAAAAAATATACATTTACAACTTACAAGAATTGAAGAATACAACTTAAATACTTAATATGATTATAAAATACAAGTTACATGTTACAAAATGACATATAGTCTTATAGGATGTTACATTGTTACAAATTTACAATTATACAATAAAATGCAAGTTACAACTTATAAGAATATAAGTTACAGAAAAATATTATAAAATAGAAATACAATTTAACTAAAGAAGTGTCAAGCTAGCGAGCTGCTTTTTATCTTTCGCTCTTTACATAATTTAACCTGCAAGGCTGCAAAAGAAAAAAAACAAATAAAAGCAACAATTCGTTGACTACTAGTACAAAATGACATATAGTCTTATAGGATGTTACATTGTTACAAATTTACAATTATACAATAAAATGCAAGTTACAACTTATAAGAATATAAGTTACAGAAAAATATTATAAAATAGAAATACAATTTAACTAAAGAAGTGTCAAGCTAGCGAGCTGCTTTTTATCTTTCACTCTTTACATAATTTAACCTGCAAGGCTGCAAAAGAAAAAAACAAATAAAAGCAACAATTCGTTGACTACTAGCAATCAAAGTCGTAGGCTCAGGGTGAACATAGCAAAGAAACATCATATGCAACAATAACATAAAATGTGCCATCCAAAGTTACAAATTGGTAATTCTATTCAATTAAATAGTATCCGCTCAACCCAATGTAAATTTCTTTTAATCTTTTACCAATTTATAACTCGGTTGCATCTAACTGTGCGACGCAACTGATGCATAACTTCACCAATTTCTTAATCATCACCATATAAACCTCAATATCTCATAGCGCATTGCCCATTGCCCATTGCCCAATCAGACAAGCAACAAAAGAAAATTTGAAAACCAACAGGCAACAACAGACATCAGTATTAAAAAACCTTAAAATCCGACAGCTACCAACAACTACAACTCAGAGAGCCCAAAAAAAAAAAAAAAAAAAAAAAAAACTAAGAGCATGTTAGCAACCTCAATAGTCAATACTCAATACCACATAGTCCATTTCAGGGACAACCTTAAAACCCAACATGAGTATGCATCTCAGTTCTTAGAGCCCAAATAACATAAAAAAAAACTATCATCAAGAAATCAACATCAACACTATTAGCAAGACAACAACCAATAAAACTATCTCCAACACTTTCAGGAAGACAACAACCAATAATAGTAAACTATCAGCAAGTCACCAACCAATTACCAACGGTCCAACTCCAACCCAAATGTCAACACCAGCCAACTGTCCAATTCCAACACCGGCAACACCATATACCAACAACATTTATCTCGCAATAACAGTAAATGACATTACTCAAATTGTTATAAACCTCAATAATAGTAAACCTAATTGTTATACCAATAACATCTATTAGAATATTCATAACAACAACTATTAAAATTAACATAAAAGCAGAGAAGAAGAAATTAATCAAAACAATGAAACATAAAGCCACCAATAGTACAACAACATGCTTTACAACATAAAGCAGTGAAGAATAATGTCTCCAAAGCCCATCAAATGTTCACTGAGTAATTCAGATTGTCTCAAAATATTAACCCATTCCCCATAGAGTGCTCATAATACAAATTACATAAATTATAACACTAGAACAATGTCTCAAAAGGTTAAGATGCTAAGTTCACTAAGTCATTCATAACTCCCATTTGGTTTACGTCGAAATCCAAACCCATTATATCAACTGTCACCGCATCAAGCTCTGGGTCTTTTGTATATATTAAAAAAACAGCAATATTAATTTGTTACCATGTACACTTATAGTTATACACTACAATTCAAGAATTAATATTTAACAATGCTAATTTATTACCTTGCTCATCGTACAACCAATCTTTTGTGCATACCGACGCTTCCACAATATCATGTTTCAATGCACTTCGATATTGGTCGAGAACTCGACCACTATTGCTAAAAGCACTTTCGGATCCCACAATGGAGATTGGTATGCACAAAACATCACGAGCCATTCTTGAGACCTGAGGAAATCTGAACTGATTAACTTTCCAATACTATAAAATATCTAACTCACAATTCCTATCCAACTTGAGATCATCCAAGTAACTTTCAAGCTCTAACTTTCCTAGGCATTGTTACTTCTACTTGAAAAGAATCATAATCCAGTGCAAAATACCAAATATCTTAAGGGTTGTGTTAATTTGTTGATGTAGTAATAAATGGAAAAGTAGAACACTAAATCTGAAGGAATTGTGATTTAATAATTATTATAGAATTACTAGTTGAAGAACTACTTTGTGGTAAAGATTGGGATGTTTGAGATTCAGGGGTTAAGATTCCCTCATTTGTTGCTGAGTAGTTAGAAAATAATATCTCCAACTTATCCCTAACTTTGCCAAGCTTAGCCATAGAATCCCCCACATATAGTTTTTTGTAACACCACTCGACAAAATTAAATTTATATCTTGGGTCAAAAATTATAGATATTGCTAAAATAACACTGAAGTCTAACCAGTACTTCTCAAATTTGGCAATCATGCCAATAATCAATCTTCTTATATATTCCTGCCCACAAGACATTTCATACTTTAACGTGGCATACGCAGTAGACATACATGGAAAATATAGATTTGCAGTAGGGTATTTGGATCCAGAAATAGAGTTAGTGATTTCGTAGAATGGTGCCAAAAACTTGCAAATGTTCACCATTTTTTCCCACTTAGAATTTGTAGGGCAGCAAATGTAGTTGGAGTCACCGAACTCTAAATGCATAAAAGCACGTCTAAAGTAAATTGCACTGTCCAACATAATAAAAGTTGAATTCCATCTAGTTGGTATGTCTTGCCTTACGCCTCTATTATCTTCAAGAAAACTTTGCCTTACACATTCAAGAAACTTATGTTTTCTTGATTGAGAACCCTTAACATATTTAATGCTTTCACGCACCTTCATAACATATGAATTTATTTCTTTTAATCCTTCATGCACAATAAAATTTATTATATGTGAACAACACCTATTATGAAAAAATTCACCATCATTTGCTAGTGGCAACATTTCAAAATGTCCCCATATCGTAGAAGTCAACCTCCTTTTCTTTTTATGAACACTTCCCTCATCTCTTATTGTGTTAGCATTGTTCAACTCATCACTATCACATTCCACTTCATTATCAGTAGGAACATGCTGATTATGCTCAGAAGTATTACTCGCAACAAATGTATTAGAATTCTACATCTAAATACAAAAATACAAAATTTTACTCATAACATCAACAACATGCATTAACAATTCAAATAGACAAACATCTCTATGACTAATAAACTTATTCAAGTCTGTAAATATTGCAAAATTTCATCCTATTCTCCATATTTCATAACAATATTACATGATAACACTACATGTCTACATAACAGTATAATACTATAATAGATTAATAGTAGAGGTAATTAGTAATATGTTATTATATCACTAAAATAATAAAATTACAGTTATTATATCACATCCTTATCACACCACTTTTTCTATTTTTTGTAACATAACATCATAACAGACTGCAGGCAGGCGGCAGCAAGCCGCCAACTTCAAGAGGCCCAAGCGGCCAAGCCCTAATCTTAATATTTTAAATTTATAATAATTTAAATTAAATCCTTTAATTTTTTTTGAAAATTATAATATATAATATATTAAATTTAGGTTTAAAATTAATTATTTAATTTTTGTTAATTAAATTCTATTTAAAAATAATTAAAAATTAATAAAATAAAATGATATCGTATTTTGATGATCTTAGGCACGTTGGATTCGTCTCGTCGAGCCGCTCGATTCGACTATATGTATGTTACGTTTGAAATTCGTTTGTTAATCCCTATTGCGGTTTGAACCTTCCAAAAGTGATTCGGGTCTTTGATTTGAACTCATTTAGGCTTGAATTTGATTGATTTTGGTGTGTTGGGTTCGTAATTCTAAGACGCTCAATTTTGATGTAAGTTTGCTGAAATCGGAGCACGAATGTTCCCAATTTTAATTTCAGAAATTTCCAAAAGATGATTTTTGGATGGTGTATAATAATAATAATAATAAGAGAGAACTAATTCCCAACTAAAATTTCCCCCATTCGGCCGGAATTTTTCGAATTAGAAACTGAAACAGGGAGATAAAAATGGCGGAACTCGAGGGCGGTTAAGACGTCTTCGTACGCTCCCTTTGCTCTTCCTTCGTGCTATCTTCCTCTTTCTTTCACTCGAAACCCTCACAAGGCCTGTCTCTCCACTCCAACAGCCACACCAGCCCTCAACCTAACATCCAGCCCATGTATAGTCCTATCGCCAGCGTGATCGCCCGGATCCTGCGCTCCACGCTTCCGATCTTGCAGCACCCTCCTGCCCAGTGCGAACGAAGCCTGGTCCGGAGACCCCATTCCGCGTGAAGACCGGCCGGTCCTGCCCTGCCCGCTTCCGACTCCATCCCGTGGCCGAAAGTGCCCAGCCTGGCCTGGAACCCTCCTGCCTGCGTAAAGACATTGAGGTAGCTATTGGCTAGAACGGATCTAAAACACATCTTTTTTTTCTTTTTAATCTGATCAGCAAGTAGGATGCAGTTACACAATTCTTGACTATCAGATGTTTCATCAGGTAACATTTATTGCTGTAAACCTTTTCTTTAATGTAAAATTCTAGCCATCTTAACCCGTCTCTCCTTTTTCCTTTCTAATATATTCACATTATTTTCATCAATCAATCTTATTAGTGCATCTTTTTTCATACACTAGACATATCTCAAAATCATCTAATTTATTTATCACAATCTTATCATCAATAGTTGTCACCTGTACAATTTTAAAATTCTTATTTTTGCTCAACTCAACTCCAGTTTTTGTGAATTTATGCCCAGTAACAAGAAGCATAACAGAAAAAGTTATTTTTCTAAATGCTAATCAGCCAATTAATGCTATTAGGCCTTGGATGGTCCTCACAAGATTCTTAATCAGCTGTCCAAATCATATTTGTACTGCAAAAGTTATCCTAAATTAAGGATTGGGTGACACATGTAATGTTCTTAGTTGGACAAAAAATTAATAGTAAGATTTAGTGTCGGAAGAAAATCTTAGGCAATAATGATGCACCAAAACTCACTTAATGCGGTATACAAGCCTTGGATGTGTACTCATATAATTGTAACTATCGTAGATCATTTGCCTATGAAAATTTATCATACATCAAAACTTGTAAACATTCCATCAAAATTGAAATTCGGAAGACAAACAAAACAAAGCATGTGAAAGAAGCTTGAAAAAAGATATATATTTATTTCCTTTTAAATTCAATTTATAGTCCTTGCTTTTCAATAAATAACTTCTAACCACTTTATTTGTATGCATAAATTGCGAGGAATGACAACAATCAGATGAACAAAGGGGGTTTAAGGAGTTTAATCGTCTCCATTGCTTTCAAATGAAGGTGATACAGCTGAATGCCACTCTATACTAGCTTCATTAAGGTTAGTATTTTTAAACTTAGAGAGCATTAGGTTTTGTAAGTCATTCAATATACTTGATGTAAGACTACATGTAATAACAAATGCAATAGGCTGGAAAGTTACATAAATAGGGATAAAGCTTTGCAATTAATTAACTTCTTGCATTTTTAGCAAAGTTTTAACCCATAATTTGGTGATTAATCTTAGGCAATCAATTACACAAGAAAAGATTAGAATCACAAAACAACCATATTAAATTATACCATGCAAATGTAGGGTTTTTAAAAGGAATCCCTAATTTAACAGTTAAAATAGCCATTATGGGAATCCTCTCACTTACACTCTTAACTTGGGCTGTGCAGATAGATTTTCATGATCAAATGATGCCATGATTGAAGAAGGATTAAAAGGTGCGAGGAAGGGAGAGAGTTTACCCAAAATTAGGAGATGCGAGACAACTGTGACGATGTATGGTTGCTTCTAAAGGAAGGACAACAATAGGAAGTCTTCTCACAAGTCTAGACAACAAAGTAGTGTGTTTTGGACGGCGGGACAACAAGTGAAGACGTGCTGGAACGTCTGGACAACAAGCTATTGGGTGCTAGAATTTTTTGACAACAAGCTAACTAATTCCTGAATGTAGGACAACAGTCTTGTGAGGTTGAAATTTTGTAGTAGTTGATGCTATGAGGAGGAAATTAGGTCTTTTTTTCATGGGAACTTTTGGACAACAACTAGCAATTTCAGAAAAGGGGTGAAAGAGGCAAGAGGGGCGGCGGCTAGCATTGCTTGGGAAGGTGGGTTGGTGATTTAATAGAGTTGTCAATCATGTGAGGAAATATGATTCATATTAAATCTCAAAATTTGAAATTTGTTAGGAAAAATTGATTGAGATAATTAGTTGGAAATAACAAAAGGGGAAAGGGGGAGAGGGAGGGGCCGACCTCTTGATGGGGAGAATTGATTGGGGCCAC
Organism: Dendrobium catenatum; assembly: GCF_001605985.2. Classification (NCBI taxonomy): domain Eukaryota; kingdom Viridiplantae; phylum Streptophyta; class Magnoliopsida; order Asparagales; family Orchidaceae; genus Dendrobium; species Dendrobium catenatum. The sequence goes on from NW_021318533.1 coordinate 2,334,760, forward strand.
AACTTGGAAAAGAGTTAATTATAGGGAGGGGTTTCAAATCTTAGCAAATTTAATTAGGAAAGAGGTTTAATGCAAATCTCTTCTTAATTTAAAGTCAAATTCAAATTGGATTGATTGAGGGATCTTTCCTAATATAACTCATTTTATTTTTAGAATGGAAATTCAAATTTAAATATGAACTCAAATCTGAATTTAATTGACTTTCCAAATTTAATAGGAGATGAATTAGGAAAGTAGTGATTGTTAGGTTGGAATTTTTTGAAGCCAAGGAGGGGATGATGGATGGCCGGCAGTTGGATGGGGGGAAGGGGAATTTGGCCTAGGGTTGGGGGAATAGTTTAGGCCTGCAGTTTGGAGGGGAGAAGGGGTGTTCGACCACAAGAAAAGAAAGGGAGGGGAGAGAGAGGGGGGTTGGTGGCTAGGAGGGGGAAAGGATGGAAGATGGGGGAGGATGTTGATCGCGAGCCCGGACACTTCCTGCGACTAACGGGTGTTGCTTTGCCCTCACCTAGGAACTTTAAACTTTTAAGAATTCTCACAACTCTCCAAGAATACAAGTGCTAAAATTTTCATAATATTCATCATCCTCTCAAAGGAGTGGAAATGGGCTATAAATAGTCAAAAATACAATAACATTTCTAAAGACAAAAGTATCATCTGGGGTTAAATAAACCTACTCCCTTAAGTGAGGTTAAAAACAAAAAAGATACATAAACAAATCAAATACAAATAATAGATAAAAAATAAATTGACCTAATTGTGGACATCGATCTTCGGTTCGTTCTCTGATAAACTTTCCACGGTCGGATGTTCTCATTAGTACTTTTAGGCTCTTCCAGTCTTAGGGTCTTGTAGAAACCCCTACTTTTATTTCATAATTCATATGATTTAAATTCATAACTTGAACCCATCGTTTGAATGTTTGGTGTTTGAGTTAGTTTTAGGAGCGTTTAGATTTGATTACTTGAATTTAGTTCATATCCCATAATAGTTTGCAAGTATAAGAGACATTGAATATGTGGGTGTTATTTAATTAATAATTTAAATTATGCTTCAATAATTATAAATTAATATAAGTTAAAATTTGACTTTTAATTAGAAATAGAATTAATTAATCCTTAAATTAATTAATATAATAAAATTGGTAAGTTAAAAAAATGAAGTAAAATAAGATGATAATAATAATGATAAATGTAATGAATAAAATAATAAATAAATAAAAATTGAAGAGCATGTTAAACATATAACAAACTAAATATATAAATTTTTAAAAATTAGAAACATTCAAGATTTTGAATAAAATTGAAAGTTTGCCATAGAGATGAGTTTAATTAATAATAATAAATAAATAATAAAAAATCATTTAATTACCAAAATCTAGTAATCACCCAACTTAGTGAACAATAATAAAAAATAATCAAACATAAAGGACAAGATAATTTTCACATTGTCTATAAAGTTTATAGGCTAGAAACCTTGGGCTACGAGGTTACATGTCATAATGAGGCTTTGATCCTCATGTCCATTGTGCCCATTGTGACAATATCACAAATGAATTTACGGGGTATTAAATTTCAAATATTATAAATTAGTAATAAAAAATGTGTATTTAATTGGGAGCTTTAATGATTGAAATGGTTAATCAAAAGACTTTTAGCAATCAATAATAAAAATCTATCATAAAATAAACTTTAAAACTTCAATAACACTAAAACTTAAACTTAAATTAAAGTTCCCTTGACTTTCAACAAACCAAATTTGAACAATAAAAAATTTTAAGAAATAATAAACTCTGCACTTATCCAAACTCATATAGCTTGACACATTCTTAGAATTGTTTGTTTGAACACCTAACTCTAGCTTTTGGTGGGTGGTGTGATGCTGTTTGGTGTGGCTATATGTGATGGATTTTATGATTATGTTTTGTGAACTGGGATAGGCATATTAGATTATTCATAGGTTAGAAACAATCTGAATATTTATGTTTGCTAATTCAATTTTATGCACATAACCAAGCTTATGCTTAAAAATAAGGGGGTTAAATTATAATTAAATCGTTTAATTCACAAGATTGTATGAAGGTGCTTATGTTGCTTTAGCCCCCAATTATTAAAAGCATGACCTATATACAGGTTGCTCAAAAAGAGCACGCGATGATGATTAGTGATTATATGATTGTTTGTGATGATTAGAAAATGCTTTTTATTATAACCATGTAGGGAGTTCAAAGGTTTTTTTTTTTTTCATTTTCAAATAAAATTCAAATAAATGGGCTGTAAAAGTCCTAAAATTCGAAACATTTATATTCTTTAATGATTATATATATATATATATATAAAAATAAAAATATATAATAAAATTAAAAATCATGATATGATATAAATTAGGGGTGTCAATTTCGGGTCACGGGTCGGGTTTGAGTCGAATCTGAAACTGACCCAGCACTGTTCGGGTCAACCCGAACCCAACCCGTTTTTAAAAATGGGTTGGTTTTTCGAACCCGAACCCGACCCGCTTTTAAAAACGGGTCGGTTTTTTGGACTCGAACCCGACCCGCTTTTAAAAACAGGTCGGTTTTCCGGACTCGAACCCGACCCGTTTCGGGTCCGGATCAACCCGACACGACCCGAATGACTCGTTTCCAACAAAAAATGGCTAATTTTTGGGTAAAAAACGGTTCAATCTCCCCTTTTTGGGTGAAAAACGGGTAAAAATTGGGTCAATCTCGGGTTGCTAGGTTAAAATCGGATCACTTTCGGGTCAAAAGGTTAACCCGAACCCGACCTGATTTTTGAAACGGGTCAAAATGTTGATACCGAACCCAACCCATTTCGGATTCTGGTTGACCCTAACCCGAAATTTTAGGGTCTGGTTCGAGTCGAATTTTCGGGTCGTGTCAAATATTGACACCCCTATTATAAATCATGAATAAATTCTATATCAATATGAAATATAAATTGTATAAATATTGATTATTTATACATCTAATACTTCAATTAAGACAAATTGAAAGAAGATATTATTTGTATAATTTTTTTTGATAAATGTGAAATATATGTGTAAATTAGATCATAATGTTGTCAATTTTTCAATGAATGTGTTCTGCTGGTTCAACCATTGGAATATTTCTGTCGATTTTTGTCACCATTGGAAGTTAGTATTGTCATTTTCAAGACCTTAAATGATATAAGCACTTTTAGAGAAAAAATATAAATCATTTTGCAGCACATTTATAATAGAGTAAAATAAAAACACCCTCTATTTAGTTTTATAATTTAATTAATATCATCATTAATTCTAGTGATCAAATGTTTTGATTACCAGAGAGAAATAAAAAAAAATTCAATATTATTTTAATTATTAATTCTTATACTGGTCTATGTTTTCAAATTACGGAGGTTATCATATTGAATTGTTGAATACATTCTCACTCTTAAATAATTTAAACAATGTTAAATCCAAGCATAAGATTTGCCATAAGCTTATGATTGAGAGCAATAGTACATTAGTGCTAAGTTTTAATTGCAAGTCTGAGCTGGTTCATGGCTGTTTTTGCTCGCTTACACCCCCAACTTCATTTATATATATTTGTTCGTTTTATAAGAATTACATAATGAAATAGCAACAGTAAATAATATGCATTCCTTAATGTTTAGAAAATGTGTTTCCAACAAGGTCATCTTAACTAAAATTTGATCATAATATGTTAATTCGACTGTGCTTTATATTTCATAAAAAAATTGATTAACCAAACAAAAATCCTAAATGCCAAAGTTAGACTCAGGCTTCGTTTGGGACGATTTTTTTATTGCTTTTTAAAACGGAGTTGTAGTACAAATTTTTAATTTTTGTACTAAAACTTCATTTTCAGAGCAACAAAAAAGCTGTCCCAAACGAAGCCTTAGAAAGAAGCAGCTTCATGAGAAAGCTAGAAGTTCCAACCTATAAGTCAATGGAACAGCCATCACATATAGCTACAGTGAAAAGGCCAGATCCTTAGCAAAGCTTGGCACCTTAATATTCCCTTGCCTTCACAAAATTTCTCTCTTTTGGTACTATTTGTAAGTGCAGGCATAAAAAAACATTATCAGCTCTAAAATATGTGTGAAAAAATTTGCATCTCAATATTTGGATTTTTTTTCATATTCTGCATTTACAAAAGTTCTAATCATTGAGAGTTAAGTGAAATGATTCCAAAGAGCAGATATGTTGCCCATTTTTTATGAAAATATTCAAAAAATTTGAGAATTAACAACTAAAATCAGGATTCAACTGGATCAGAAATTAAGGATTTGGATCTTCATCGGATATTTATAAAAAATAAATAAACTGGAAGAAAAATAGTTAAATAATTTACAAAGCATGATTCACAAGCTTTATTTTATGATAAAACACCAACAACCATCATTTTCAGTCAATTAATTCGGGAAAAGAAAAAAACTTTTGTGATCAAAGACACAGGGATGCTATCTAAGAACTGTGTAACCTATTTAAAATGTCTTCAGAAAAACCAAGAAACTACAGCCTCAAATTTCACCATAAGAATTTGAAATCAAACAAAGAAACATGTATTTTTAAAATGTCATGTAAACAATTGACAACTTAGATGTGACATAATTAGTTAACTACACTTGCATTTTGCAAACAATAACTAAATTAACAAAATAATTGAAAAAAACAAAAAACAAAATAATCGAAAATATATATAGAAAGAACAAAATACAAGTTACACTTTAACAAGGATGTTGCAATGCATCATATATGTATCAGATAAAGTTACCTATTACAATTTGCAACCAAGAACAAAATTAAGGAGAAAATGAGGTAAAGAAGAAACTAACAATCAAGTAATTGAAAAAAGACACTGCATCTTAGGAGACTTTGGAAGACAAAATAACTTCAAATCCAAAAGAGAATTATTTATTCAATAACCCAAACTACTTTAAGAGAAAGCAAATTTTTCGAGAACTGAAGCATATAATAAGATAAGGTATGATTCATGAGAAACTATGATGCACGGACACGGACACTGCGACACGGACACGACACGACACGGACACGGGACATAGTTTTTTTAAAAAATATAGGACACGTGTACGGCGCGGACACGGCAATACATTTTTTTATATAGTGTATATATATTAATGTAATATCATATTAAAAATGACAAACGATAATAAATGAATGATATGATAATTTGTCTAGCTTATAATATACAATATTTAGTACAAAATATCTAATACAACCACAAAAATATAAGCAAATAATCACTTACTACAACATCAAACATTCAAACTTTAACTACTAGGATTAGCTTTAGAGGTTTGTTTTTTGCCTTCAATATCATCATCATTGAATATCACTGCTTTCAACTCTGGTTCAACAAGAGAGATTTGTAATTGTACAAAAAGAGAGGAGATGAAAATACCTTCATTGACAAAGAGAAATGAAAATGAGAATATTCGATGAATGGGTATTAAATGCAGACATTGATTTGGTGTTGTAGATAGAAAACAAGAAATTTAATTTAAATCTCGCCAAACATAAGAAATTATATTTAAAAAAATTATAAAATATTTAAGATACGTGTCGGACACGCGTGTCCAATTAGTTTTTAATATTTTTTTAATTGGACACGTTTTCGGTAGGGCTGCAAGCGAACCAAACGTTCGACGAGCTACTCGTTGTTTGGTTCGATTAAAGCTAATTTGTGATCGTTTAATTAACAAAACAAACAAACTTGAACAATATTTTAAATACTTGATTCTTAAATAAACAAACTTGAACACTAATGCGTTCAGCTCATTTATGTTCGCGAACAACATCATTTGAAGTTCGTGAACAAGCTCGACATTAAGCTCGATAAGAAGCTCGATAAAAGCTCGATTGGTGTTCGATTTTGAACCGTGAATAAGATCGATAAAATAATTAATATTTGACTATAAAATTAATAAATATAAATAATCATTGCAATTGTTACATAGACAATTACTTTTATTATAAATATGTTTGTTCATAGATATGCTTATGAACGTGTTTGTTTGATAGTTAAAAAAATTCGTTAAATATGTTCGCGAACAAGCTCGATAAGCACTAAACGAACGAACATGAACTGAACATGAACCGAACATGAACACTCATAAATTTAAATGAACCAAACATGAACACAAACAATAAAGCTCGAACAAACATGAACCAAACTTGAACAAGCTGAGATTAAATGAACACAAACATGAACACTCACATACTCGGCTCGGCTCGGTTCGTTTGCAGCCCTAGTTTTCGGCGTGTCAGACATGTGTCGGAGGAGTGTTAGACGAGTGTCGTGTCGGACACGGTGTCGGACACTGCACGCCTCTTTGAGGAGAAGTGTCGGTGCATCATAGATGAGAAACCACCGAGCAATGTACTCAATTCAAGGCATGATATGTGAGCATATCTAATCCAAAGCACAGACAGTTGAGTTCCAAAACATCATGAACGATGTCTTCTATCATACCTTAGATGGCCTTATGAAAAATCAACATCCTAGGGAAGCAATTTGCAATCAATCCAAGACCCCAAACAAAATAATTCAACTTTGGACATATACCATATGATACCTACAAGTAATTAGTAGAAACATACTTTACAATGAATATGAATCATATCTTCTAACAATGTTGTTGCGATGCTTTAAATAATGTTGGCCGCTTATGATTCTAATAATAATGCATTATGAATGTTATATTTGTTCAGTATTGCATGATGAATGCTTTTTTTTTCACAAGTGATTGACAACAAGAAGGTAGCAATAACCTACTTGTTAGAAAATACAATGTTATTTGAAAAAAAATGATAGCATATCCTGATTAAAATATTGTATCAAGATACATTAACAAAATTTTATTTTCCTTTGTAATCAATTTTAGTTGAAATAACATTAATGCTTCAGGTTTATGATTAACACTAATAACAAACTTGTCATAAAGAAAACCTAAAACAATATTTTAGGATTATCAATTGTTGCATTATATTCTCTAAATAATTTTCATATGTTTATTTGGAACTTATTGCGATGAGCTGTGACTGTGATAACAAAGAGCAAGAACTTATGACCTGTCTTAAAGTAATTTGGGTTATTGAATAAATAATTCTCTTTTGGAAGAAGATATTCTTTAAACAAAGACATGGTCCTGTGTGAATCTTAAAAACTCTTAATACAATCCTAGCGCAGGAACGACGCCAAATGGTCTATATTAGATTTGAACTAAGAACAACACCAAAGCATAGGCTGAAATCAATAATACACATTAGTTTGCAAAAGTAATGGTGTTCAGAAGAGCAAGCGTCTCCACTATTAGCCGAACCAACGTTAATCTTGACATCTAAGCCCTTTCCCACTTCCGAAGTGGAAAGTAAAACCTTATCGACCTCTGCGGTCGGAGAAGTCTCCGCCGAAGGGAAAGAAGAAAAATAAAAAGCAGAGAGGGAGAGGAAGAAGAAGAAGGGGAAAATAGAGAAGAGGACAAAGAAGAATATAGAGAAAAGGAAGGAAAAAAATAGAGAAGAAGATAGGAAGAAATGGAAAAACAAAGAAGCTGGAGAAAAGGATGAAAAACAAAATAAATAAGAAGAAGAAGAAGAATTACTTTAAGAACAGGAAAAAAATGCAGAATTAATATTCTTAATCAAATTCATCACTTAGTTTTCTCCAAAAAAGTATATTAGAATATAGAAAAAAAATTATAATTATAGCACTTTGGATTGTACATTTAATGAGATGCATAAATTAGCGCATTTCCTTAGTTGCTAAAAACTTTAACAAGAATAGATTATTCTGCATATATTCATTGGCATCATTGAGCCAAATTTAACATTATTAATGTTGACCTCATTATTCGAGGTCAATTTCCCAGAATTCAACCTAAATCAAAATCAATTCAATTCAAATTTTATTAAACTCGAAACTAAACTCAAATCAACTCAACTTCCTAATTCAGCTTAAATTGACACTACTCTAAATAAAATTGACTCAACATGATTTTGATGTAATGACATAAGCTTTTATTAATCTAAATTGATTTGTGTCGACTTAATTGAATTTAAAATTGAGATAAAATTAGTAATTAAAAATTATTTTGATTTTAAAATTAACTCAAAATAAGTATTCTAAATTAATTTCTAAATCAATTTGATATAAATTAACTCATGAATTCATTTTAAGTCGTGATTAATCTGAGCCGTTCGATTTGAAGTGGAATAGATGTGAATATGAGATTTAGGTGCAGTCGAGGCCGGTTCAAATCAGCCCCCACGATCTCTCTCTCGAACTTTTATTTTATCCAGTGAACGTACGCTCCTCTACGTTCGGTTCTAGGCAAAAAAAGCGCAATACCGAGTACCGAGTTGTACCGAGTTTTTTCAAAAAAACTCGGTATTGCGCTGTTTTGATCTAAAACCGAACGTAGAAGAGCGTAAGTTTACTGGATCTCATAAAAGTTCCTCTCTCTCCCTCTTATTTCGGACAAACCGCCCCCTCTCCTCTCTTATTCGCACGCAGAGCTCGCCCCTTTCAGTTTTCTTCCAATTCGCAAAAAACTGCCCAGCCCGAACGTCTCCCCTCTCATTCGCTCTGTTCATCTCCTGTTCGCGAGAATCCCCATCCTCGCCGTCGCCAGCCCTAGCCGACTGAAGCCCCCTAGCCCGTCGCCTCCCAGTTCGCAAGAACCGACCCTCTTCGCTGTAGGTAATCACCTCCTTCGTCTTCTCCTCCATCCTATTCTCCTCTATCTTTTCCATCATCTTCCTCGTCTATATTCTTCTTCCTCTTCTTTGTTGATTAGAGAAGTGATTGCTATGAGATGTGATGAGAATTGTGGTTACCTAGAGAGAAAATGATAATGGAAATTGCTAATATTTAAAGAGGAAATAATGAAGTTTGTTTTCCTGCTATACTATTGAAACCGGTAACAGATATTTTCGTATCTCATTTCTTGGAGAATGAAAGAGAGCTTTTATTCATATTCTTGAAATAATCTGAGAGGATTTTGCCTGTTTAAGCTATGCTGATGTTTGGCTTCCGTAAATCCATTAATATCTACACCTCTTTCTTTTGTGGTGAAATAAGAAACAAATGTTATGCTTATTTCATTAGTTTTTTGAAAATATTGATGACAAGAATTGTAGAAGTGGCTAAGATATGTGGATCTCATTTCAAATCACTATAGCATATATGGATCTCATGTGCTTTAATACATTAGATCAAATTTAAATTCGGTTATGATGAACATCACATACATTAGTTTCAACGATTGCTTGATGAATCATGCTGAAAATTTTCTTTAACCATAGATTATGTGAACCTTTATATTCGAAACAAGAAAATTTGATCTTAGTCATAATTCATAAGTGGGTTTTCTACCTCTTGCTTTAGATGGCCATATCTTCATGTTTGTTTCAAGGATTTCGTTGGATCTTGTTGGAAAGAAAGATATAAGGCTTGTTTTAAATTGAAGAATGATTGGAGAAATTTCATGTGCTTCAAATATAAGTTTTTGCATAGACCCATATGTGGTATCACTTCATAATGGTTGAAATATTTTCTTGAATTTTAGAAAAGTAAGTTTACATCAAGTCTTCTTTCTTCTCTTATTTACATTTTGTGAATTGTTGAATTGTAAATAGGCACGTGGGTTTATGGTGGAAAACATTTGGTGAAAATTGCTGTGCATAATTGTCCTTCGTTTTATATGTATACATGCTCTTCATGTTTTGGGAAGAGAAAGATGTCAAAGAAGGACATTTTGCTTTGAAACATGTGTGTGTGTGTTTTTTTTGGAAAACTAATGTATTGAAAGACGAAATGAATGTTTTGAAATAGTGTATGTTGAAATGGTTAATTACATGTGTGAATAAAGTGTAGTAAGTATTTTTTAAAAGGGGATTTGTATGTTTTGGGGAAGTATGTATTTTTGAAAGGTAGAATAAACGTATATTTTGGAAAGTAAAAATGTGTGCTGGAAAGTGTATGGACTTTGGAAGAGTAAAGTGAAGTATGTATGTGTGTTAGAAAATGTATACGTGGAATAATGAAGTGTTGAAGTGAAAATTGTGTATATGTGAAATGTAGGAGCTTTGAAAAGTGTGAGTTTGGAAGGGTAAAATGTATGTTATATTGAAAGGCAAAGGGTGCATATGTATTTTGAGAAGTGTTCCTTGTGTGTAAATAAAGAAATGACTTATGTGTGCTTGAAAGGTGTTTGTGTGAGTTTTGGAAAAAGAGGTGAAAAGTGAGAAAGGTGGAGAGAAAGGTTGGAATGTGAGATTAAGATGTGGGTGAATGTGGAAGTGTTTGTGTTGAAGAACAAAGTGTTTGGAAGAGTGAAAATTGGAAGTTAGATTGTTAGGAAGCAAAAGTGTGTGATGATAGAAAAGTATGTGTTGGAAAAGTGAGAAGCATATATTTTGAAAGCGGAATTGTATGAGTTTTGGAAAAAAAGAGTAAAAGTGGTGTGTATGTTTGGAAAGAAAACTGGAAATATGAAAATATTGAAAAGCGAGACCTCTCTCTCTCTCTTTCTCCACCCCACACTATCTTTTTTTTTATTACTTTCCCTTTTTTGTGCCTCGGGGTAAATGTTGGAAAGATATACATTATGCTATCAAAAGTGAGAAGTTCGAAAGACATTCAACCAAGCCAGTGCTCAAGCCCGAAGAAAGGTACATTTTTATTTTTAGTAAATTTTAATTATTTTATTATTAATTATTAAATGTGTTTCTAATTCCCTATTTTCTCTTTTTTATTTGCATGAACTACTATGAACGATACCAATCGAGGGAACAACAGGAAAAGGGACTAAAGGCGTCAGTCGCCTTCATCCAACCGGGTGGAGGTGCTACGGGCGGAACCACTGGGTCGTAGCCCCCGGTGACTGTAAGTATTTTAAAACTTAGAAAGCTCCTAAGGAACCCTTGATGTGGTTTGTGCGAACCCTTCCCCTTTAGGTCCCTATAGTAACTTCAATTTTATTAATATTACTTTTGTCTTATTTTATATCCTTAAACCTCTTTACACGTGTGCAATGTCTTAAGGGTTAGCGATAACAAAATTTTCATACCATATAACATTAGTGACATTTAAGGACAAAAAATTAAGGACTTAGTATTAGAAAACTTAGACTTAGGATGCATGTACACTTTAGGGTAGAAACATATAACATAGAAAACTTAGTGGCATTGCCCTTATGATTAGTATATATTATTAATATAACCTTAATCAAATCTAATCAAAATTAAATAATCAATTAATGAAAATTTCAAATATACTAACGATAATTCAAATAAAAATACACAAAAATTACATAATTATTAATAACCAAATCATAATTAATACACATAACCACTAAGAGATTAAATTCGAACATAAATTTAAAATTGAATCTAATTAATATTTTAATCATCTTATAATCAAATAAAACATTAAAATTAAATAAAATCTTTTAAAAATGTTTTTATAAATCATTAACAATTTAATAAATCAATTAAGAATTCAATAAATCATTAAAATATTAATAAATCATCAAAATATTAAATAAAAAAATTCTTAAAATTTTAATAAAACATTAGCACTTCAATAAATCCAATGAGCTCGTAGAAGAAGAAAAGACGAAATGAAGAGATGGAAGAAAGAAGACGAATAAATGAAGATACAAGAAAGAGTATATCCCGATTCAAAATTATTTGCGTCATTCTTAGGATTAGAATCCGGGTTTGTTGTCAGTGGTGCCCGGCCACTTTACTTTTTCAGTAAATTCTGTGTGTAAATAAAATGACATTTGCCATATGGACATTGGACATTATATTTTGGATAATTTATTTTGATTGTTTACTTTGTTTGTGCACTAGAATTGCCTGTTGTTCTAGGTTTTCTTGCACACCGTATTTTGTTTTAACCAGGACAAGATCAGAGTTTTTGGTAAGGGTACAATAAAATTTTTATATTTGAAATCATAATAAAATTTTTAGGTTCACATAGTATCTCTAACGATCTAAGAAGTAAGCTTGAGACCGTCGAGAGTCAGCATAAGCATATTATTACTTTCTCTTCCTTGTTAGGCACCTCCCCGCATGCGGGTTCTGGCAGACCACTTGGCCTATGAGCGTGTAGTTCTGTCAAGGGGATGTTGTGCAATATCTAGAAAAAAAAAATCTATTTTTTAAGCATAATTTTAAAAACTGCTTCATATTCATTTTATGTATTCGAATCAATTAGCATGCATTGCATTAGATACAAATTAAAATGAGTCTAAAATATTAATTGCATTTTATTTCTAAGCATCACTCACCCTACATAAGTTGAGGGGCCAATTAGGATCTATCTTAGATGTCGGCTCTCAATTCCTTAAAACTTAAGCAACATCCCTACCCATCTTTCATAAAGAGACTAGACACATGGTTTTAAAGCGCCAAGGTAGTTAGCTGGCTCCCTAATTCAGGTCGGGGTAAGTCTAGATTTGCACTTCATTAGTTAGGTTCGGGCTACTACTTTGTAGTGCACAAATTAGACTTAGGTTATGAGGCAAATTTTTAAATCTTAAGTCCTCACCCTCCTAGAATATAATCCCAAATTTCTAATAAAATACAAATTCAAACATAAAAATCTTCTCTTAAAATGTAAAGCCCAACATATGATAGATTGATGTTGCCTCTGAGTTTCTCAGAATCTCACACCTCTTATTTTTCTTCCTTTGACCCGCTAAGAACTGTTCAACATCAAACTTTCTCCTTGGAAAATTCTTACTTCTGTTCTTTGTCTTTTACTTTGTAGTCAAAGGATATGAAATCACTACTTTAATCGAGAATTTTCTTAGGAGCATCCCTCCTATGATGCAATTTACTATAAGGGCTTGCTCTTATAGGGATTTGAGAAACCCATATTAAAATAAACCTTATTTTATTCATATAAAACAAAGGAAAAATTTTTGGGAACATAAATATCTTTTAAAAAATAAATTTTAAACCTAAGATAATTATAAATGGATCATCATTATGCTTATAAAAAAGATTTGGCTTAATATTCAAGAGAGTATGAAACTCTAGAACTATGTTCTAAGTTTGATCCTAACGATCTTCGCCTACAACTCCCATCGCCTAACCACTATTGCTCAACTATAATTGTAATCTAACTTCTATCACCTGATCGCTATTGTCCATAATCCACAACCCAATCATGCTTGCCTATTTATTGCTTGTATGATCACCACCATCACCTTTCTATACTTACATATTTAATTACAATCAAAACAGATTAAAGTGATATTTCAGATCATGCAATCTTATTTTCTCTAATTGATAATAAGAGTATCATTATAATTTAACTTTAAAGGTGGATCATTTCACATGAGTCAAGCATAACGATTCTATTCCTTTGAGATTTTTTTCCATTATTATATATTTTGATCAGATTATGTACAATATTTTTATATTAAGATAAGATTTTAAACTTTTTATTTATCAATATAAATATTCAAACACAAAAAAATTATGGAATGAATTTTTATTATATATACTATTAAATTGTCTAAATCGTAGTGCATAGAATATCGCGAATGAAAATTATTGCGGCAAAAAAAATTATAATTATAAAGTGAGAATTTTACGTCGTAGCTTTGCATAAAGATACATCGCACAAATATAAAAAAATGAAAATAATAATGATAAAAGTATAGAAAATTTATTTGAAATTATAAAAATAATAAAATATCATAACACCACCATTCTTATTATACAATATCCCTTAAACATTACATAATAGAAAAAAAGTAAAAAAAAAAATGAAAATACATGATAACACCATCATCTTTTCGTTATTCAATATTACATTATACATTACACATACGCATACATTCAAATATAAGTATTATTTATAACTATGCGGGCCGTATTCCCGCTTGTGAATTTCTAATTTACACTCGCTAGTAAATCTATTGCCGCAATTATTACATCTGAAGTTATATTGTTTATGCGTTGACTCGTAATGATTGTATATGCCCTTTAGCCTCGGGAACTTCTTCGGTTGTGAGTTTTTTTTTTTTAGTAATCTAAGAAAATAAAATCTCCCTTGTGATCACTGCCCTTTTGAATGTTAGACATTTTGATGATAGAAAGAGAAAATAGATCAGAGAGAACGGTAAAAAAATTTCTTCTTTGGGAAAATTTATATTTGGAATAGATTCCATGAATGAATTAAAAAAGTCATTACGTTGGGTGTTTGGAGGAATGTGCGGCGAAAGACTCGTTCTTAGTCCTTTAATAAGATAAGATCTAAAGCAATGCATGTAAGCATGCATAAATACATAAAACCACGTGATCGAGTAATTCTCACTTGGTTTTTATGTATTTATGCATGCTTGGTCTTAATTACTTGATCACGTAATTTTATGTATTTATGCATACTTGCATGCATTGCTTTAGATCTTATCTTATTAAAGGATTAAGAACGAGTCTTTCGCCGCACATTATTCCGAGCATCTCACGTAATGATTATTTTAACCCATTCCAACTATAAATCTTTTCAAGAAATGTTTTTTTTTGTCGTTCTCTCTGGTCTCTTTTCTCTTCATATCATCAAAATGTCTAACATTCAAAAGGGCGGTGATCACAAGGGAGGCTTTATTTGCCTAGCTTGCTCAAATAAAAACTTACAACTCAAGAAATTCCTGAGGCTGAAGAACATGTACAATCATTACGAGTCAACGCATAAAAAATAAAATTTCAGATGCAAAGGTTACGATAATAGATTTATTAAATAATATGAATTAGAAATTCACTTCACAAGCGGGAATACAGCTCGCATAGTAATAAATAATATTTATATTTGAATATATGTGTATGTGTAATGTGTAATGTAATATCGGGTATCAGAAAGATGGTGTTATTATGTATTTTCATTTTTTTTTACTTTTTTTCATTATTTAATGTTTAAGAAATATTGTGTAATAAGAATGGTGGTATTATGATATTTTATTATTTTTAGAGTTTCAAATAGATTTTTTATACTTATATCATTATTATTTTCATTTTTTATGTTTGTGCGATATATCTTTATGCAAAGCTAAGATGTAAAATTCTCACTTTATGGTTATAAATTTTCTTGCCGTAATAATTTTCATTCGCTATATTCTATTCACTATGATTTGGACAATTGAATAGTATATATAATAAAAATTCATTCAACAATTTTTGCGTATTTGAATATTTATATTGATAAATAAAAAGTTTAAAATCTTATCTTAATATAAAAATATTGTACGCAATATAATAAAAATATATAACAATAGAAAAAATCTCAAAGGAAAAGAATCATTATATTTGACTCATGTGAAATGATCTACCTTTAAAGTCAAATTATAATGATATACTCTTATCATCAATTGGAGAAAATAAGATTGTATGATTTGAAATACCACTTTAATCTGTTTTGGTTGTAATTAAGTATGAAAGTATAGAAGGGTGATGGTGGTGATCATACATGTAACAAATAGTTAAGCATGGTTAGGTTGTGGATTATGGACAATGGCGATCAAGTGATATAAGTTAGATGACAACTATAATCGAGCAATAGTGGTTAGGCAATGAGAGTTGTAGGCGATGATCGTTAAGATCAAACTTAGAACATCGTTATAGAGTTTCATATTATCTTGAATATTAAGCCAAATCTTTTTTATAAACATAATGATGATCTATTAATTATTATCTTATGTTTACAGTTTGTTATTTTAGTCAAAAATTTAAAATACTTCATTGTAACTCCTCTGTTGACTTTTTTTCAACAAACTTTAAAAAAGCTTAAAACTTTTTTTCTCAAATATTGCATCAAGATATGTGATTAATCGAGTCTATTTTTTATGATGTCTTCATAATATAAAAATAAAAAATTTAGGATCAAATCATAATGTAAGAAGCAATTTTTTTTTAATAAATTCTATATTTTTAAATTTTAAATAAATTTTACACACGAATTCATGACTGTGCTGGATGTGCTGGCGTTGGAATTTAAGAACTTTATGATCTTAAGCAAGAAGAAACATTGTTATGAATTTTGTTCTATATTCAGACAAACATGGCAGTGATTATTTGGATAGGGCTCTTTTTTTTTGGCTATAAATAGTAAATACTATATAAGAAGAATTTTTATAGCATAAGAACATACATCATTTCCCAAAAAAGAATATCATACAATAATTTCATCCTATAATCCTATTCTTGCTCACGTCCAGTCAAATCCGAGAAAAAATTGTCATTTGTTTCTTCTACAACAGATTTAGAAAGTTCAAAACCTCTATCTCTCTAAACTAGGTCACGCTCCTCTTTTTCTCTATATAAAAGGCTAGAGAGCATCATAGCTAACAAAGACAACACAATATGACTTGGTCCAATCTGGCCATAGATCTCCTCCATTGCATCGCATCACATTTGCATATCGTCAAATTCCTCCGTTTTTTTGTTGTCTGCACCTCGTGGAATTCAGCTGTTTCTAACAATGCACTCCTAGGCATTCATTGTCTTCCCTCCCCGTGACTGCTTCTTCCCAGTGATGTCGGTGAGGCCTCTGACACACTCACCTTTCACGATCTTACCATTGAAGAATAAGAAGATGGCATCAACATCCACTATCACTCTCCTCCCTAACGGGCTACATCTTCGACCGTCGTTGCATTGGCTCCAAGGAGGATGTCTTGTGACACTTGACAAAATGGATCTGCAGCCTCACATATTCAACCTCTCACAAAGGCTGAAATATATCTCACATACCTATTCACCATCCCAGAAGATAAATATCATAGGATCAAGCTAGATGGTTCTTTTGAGTTTTTTTTTTATGATGAAATACACCCATGCTACACCACAGATGTTGAAAGGTTCCGCGATATATATCATTTTTTTTTTCTTTTTCTTCTTTTTTAGGAACAGGGTATCCACCCGCTGTCATACTCGAAATGGTGCTTGGCAATGTGACTAATCCTCACCTGACCTAAAAAAGGCACCCACCCAAGAAACCTCCTGGCTAGCACGGGTTAGCGGGTTCCCAAACGTACTTACCCACCAATTAAACTAAGCATGAATGGGTATCATCTGATATTCTATGATCGTTCATGTTAATGTGATAAGATTATAATCTAAGATTATAATGACATTTGCTATACTAATATTACATTGTAAGTCAGTTCTCTTTTATTATTCATATTATATTATCCTTGCCTCGCCCCTTATAAAAATAAATCATAAAAAAATTAAAGATAAATTTTATAAAATTGAAAGAAGAATTCAATAGAATTCAAAAAGAAATAAAAATTAAAATTGGCATTCCATTACAGCTTGAACAAAAAAAGCTAAAAATACAAATTATTCTATAGATTATATAGTAATATACTATCCAACTGCTTCAAAAATGTGTATATCTAAGGCTTTCAGACAAGACATAAAGCTGCAAACGAGGGAGCTCAAAGATCAGCAAAAAGATAGTAAGTTTTGGAATCGGCAGCGATGAGCCTCATAGCAGCAATGGCAGCAATTACAGCCAAGAAGGTGAAGCCTACAAAATTCAACCAATGCCAAGCCTTTTCAGGAACTGAAAGCTGCTTCTTCTTCACGATTAGATACATGTGAATTGCAAGAACAAATGTAAGTGGGATTGAACTCAAAGCCCCAGTTAAGGTCATGAAGTCTCCGAGGAATGGAAGGAGAGCAGAAACCAGTGTGTTAATGGTGAGATACCCTCCTCTAATGGAAACTCGGAATAGCACATTATGGAAAGCGAATGGATTCCCTCCTCTTCCATACTTTGTGTCCAGGTACTCATACATGGGGCTTGCAAAAATCTGAAGATAGCTATAAAAGATTAGTTGTCAAGGTAAGGAATACTGAAGAAGTGAAAGGCATGAAGGTGATAGTTGACGATTTCTAACATTTCATAAAGCCAAATTCATAATACATTGATTTTATTAAATATATAGGCTTCCACTACGGGGAAATCTACCATTACCGTCGGACTTTCCTACAGATTTCCATGCACCGGAAGAAGTGGCGGATTTGCCAGCGAATATTTGTGTGGTAACTTTACGGCGGAATTTCCGACACAATTTCTGCCGTTAATTTACCGTTGCATATTTCGCTGGCTAAATCGCCGGTATATATTATATTCTGGTGCATTTTCCGTCGATAATCACCGACAAAAATACGATACAAAGAAATTTATTTATATTTCTGATACATACATTACGCCGGTATTTCCGGAGGAGAATACGCCGGTTTTATAGGCCGGCGGATAATCCACAAGTAATTCCAGCTCAACATTTCAACCGGAAATACCGTCAGATTAAACGCCGGTATCTGTCCAAAGAAAATGACAAGCAACCTTCATTTTTTCGCAGGAATTGCATCGGAAATGTTTCCGGAGGATAAATTTTGCCGGCAAAGACATTCCGACGGGCGAATTACCATTGTATGAAAATCTGCCAAAAAAACAAATTTTCCGGCGGATTTCCCTTGTTACCGGCGGATTTTGTTCACTGGTAATAAGTCATTTTCCTGTAGTATTCATGCTCTTATAATATGAATAGCATAGCCTGGACAGTGAAATTGGGCTACCCAAGCTGATAGAAGGTGATCCAAGCTTGAAAATTTTGAAAGGTGCTAAGGAAGTTTTAACCAATTTCAAAAAAAGCCAACAAAAGAAAGCATGAAAATGAACATTTGTAGGACTATGATCAAGCATGAAAACTGCTATTGTCAATCCCAATTCTGAATAAGGTTAAGGGTCAATGGACCATTTAGGCTCGCAGATAATATATATGTAAGTTTTTCAAAATGATCTGTTATGAATATATCTAACCAACAAGGCCATAGTTAGCAAGAACTAAGAAGATTATGATTCATAAAGACAAACCCAAATAATTAATTGAATAAGGCTAATGATGATGAGTGGTTATAATGAAAGCAACCACATATAATTTACCATGTTTTGGGGTTTTTCTTGATCAAACATGCATTGTGACCCACACAAGATATTTTTGTTGGAGCATTATATATATTTGGGTGTACACTATAGATCTTTTCCTTGGAAAACTGCTTACATGTAACGTGATAACTGTTTGGAGAAAGGAAGCAGTGTTGGCTACGGTCTTAACCCAAACCGGTCCTCGGACATTTTGGAGGAGATAGGTAGAAGTTGAGGAACCATAAGCCCAATAACCCAGGAAAGTAACTGCATACAAGGGCAAACCACCAATTGTGAATTGAAACCATAAGGCTTTCTCCATATTTTTTATGGCAGGTTCTTTCACTGTTGCCTGGAATAGCAAGTAAAGAACCGTTAACTTGGCGGACCACAAAACATGCATTTCAGACATTGTAATATGAGAAGAAAAAATTGCTTTACTTTCACCCCACTACAGAAAAATCATTCATTACCGACGGACTATCCTCCGGTAGCTTTCCAGCAGATTACGGCGAAATATGTCCGTTTAATTTTTCTGTAGATTTTTCGCTATCTGTCCGGCCGCTTTATTCCGCGGAAAATAAAGCCGCCGGATATGAACCGCCGGTTCTCGTATCCTATGCGGCTTTTACAGGCGGGAAAATTCCGCCGAAAGCCCACAAAAAACTTAATTTCCTTCAGAAATTCACCTATTTTTGCCGGAAAAATCCGTCGGTAATAGCTGGTTTTCCTCTTGTGCATTAGTTGAATACAAAACAAGAAAAAAAAAGTTATAAGTCACTCTAATGTCTGGATAACTCTTTCCGACATTGCACGCCATACTTTCTTACATTATGTGAGTAACAAAAGATGCTTAACTACCATCACATTGGGTTTACCAGCCAAGCTTTTCAAAAGAGGTCAGGTATCAATATCAAGTGTCTCTCTTGGTCCGCAAAGTAAAATGGGTTAGAGTGATATTGGAGAAGAATGAGATGATTGATTTTCATTGGTTAAAAGGGCAGCCTAATAAAAAAAAAAATTCTGTTTTGAAACTGTAGAAATTTTTTGTTGTTGTTGTTTGTATGTGCTACTTTTGTAGAAATACTTTTTAGAGAACTAAATTTTTGTATTGTTTTCAAAAGCTTTTTATATTAACTTCTCCATTACAAAACTCCGTTCTCTCAAATAGCAATTTTAAAATTATCTTTTAGAGAAGGTACAGAATAATCAAACGAATCCTTAGGCCTCGTTTGAGACAGCTTAATTTTGCCTTTTAAGTTTCGAAACGACAAATTTTTTGTTGTTGTTGTTGTTTGTATGTGCCACTTTTGCATAAATGCTTATGAGAGAACTATATTTTTGTACTGTTTTCAAAAACTTTCTATATTAACTTCTCCCTTAAAAAACTCCGTTCTCTCAAATAGCAGTTTTAAAATTACATTTTAGAAAATGTACAGAATAATCAAACGAAGTATGTTTGAGTTGAGTTTACCTGTATTTCAGGCAGCATCCCAGTATTGTAAACAAAAACTAGATTAGCAATCGCACCAATGGTGCTGAAAACCTTGTTCCAGTGGGATGTAGGAATGCTATAATCCCTCGCCGGACTGTTCAATCCTGTAAATATAGGCTGCGTTACACTCAAGTTACATCCCTCATAAAAGAAAGAAAAATATCTATTCATATCAAATGATAATTTTTCAATGGATACAAGCTGATGTTATTGTAGCAATTTCTCAAGAAGTTTTCAAATTCAGTTTAGTACTTTTTTTTTAAACAAAACAAATTTTATTATTCAATCAGAAGAGTACAATACAAAAATAATTGTATAACATTGATAGATGAAAAAAAGGACCAAAACCACAAGGGCCTCCACCAAAAACATCTAACTTGAAGCCTAGTATATTTTGGAGAGTGACCATATTTGTTCTAGCTATTTCTTCCTCTCCTAAGGTTTAGAATTTGTAACTTCTTATCTCTAGCCCTTCTGTGCTAGATGTATGTGCTAACCTCAGAGCCAATAAATGGAAAGTCTATTTCACCATGTAAAGGATAAGGTCCTCAAATATTATTAGGATATAAGTAGACTCCTTATTTATAGGGTTGAGTTTAGAAAACTGGGCTTATAACCCTACCCAATAAGAAGGGAGACCTAGTTTTACTATAAAATTACTTATGAAAATTTTATGTCAAATGTTTTGGCAAGAGTTGAGGTTAATTCTTTTAATCCTTGGTTTGTTATAGAATGGGTTTGTTAGACTAATGCTTCGTTTGGGATGACTTTCTTGCGCTTTTTAAAATAACTTTTTTGTATAAAAATTTCTAGTTCAACAAATTTTTGTATTAGAAAGCTAATTCAAAAAATAATAAGAAAGCCGTCATAAACAAAGCTCAAAGTGAATGATTTGTTGTCAGAAGATGGGCCCTATTAACTCCACCTCTAATATGTAAAAGTTTGGGTTCATGGATTGGGCCTTCCAACCATAGGCAAGGCTACGCAAAGCTTTTTTACTTTTATTTTTTATTTTTTTTATATGCTCTTTTGCAATTTGTACCATAGTCAAGAAACAAACCTTCTCAATTAAACTCTTGTTAAGAATAGTATCGAGTTACAGCTAACATCACATTTTTCTTGACATTTATTCTATGTTCTATAATTTTTTGAGAATTTCATAGTTTTTTTAGTGAGAAAATAGAGTGACATGCTTTGATAAGAATAAATGTGATGTTCAATATTATGTTAACTATAGAGGAATCACTTACAAGTTACAAAATGAATCCATGTGCCAAAATGGAATGTAGACTTAAAACATAATCTATCAAATTTAAGGAACTAATTTAATTTTATGCTTGGAAGATCTATTATGAAAGCAATCTTTGTATTAAGACAAATGAACAAAAGATCTTCATAAATTTTTTTTATTGATCTTAAGAAGATACATGATTGAGTATCATAATAATTAAATTGATATTTTTAAGGAAGAAATGTGTCTTAAATATGTGTATGATGAAACACTAACTAATATTACTAGTTATGGAGCAACTCAAAAGTTTACAATTACCATACATTGAATGTACACTGGCACAATGTATAATCTATATCTTTTTATATTGGCTATAAAGATGCTTATAAATAAATTTAAATTAAGAGCTTTAGTGCATGATTTTTTGTAGATGATATAATTCTAATTGGTGATCATGATCAACTGAAACAAATGTGAAATTTAAACAAATTAGGAAACATTTTGATGATAAAGCCCCTAAAAATATTAGAAAAACATCATAAGCAAAAAGGTTGGTCCCACCATAACTATTTTTTACTATTATGAAACGCCTAATATATGATAATTAATTTTTGATGGTATGATGTTAGCAATTATCACTCAATATTATTCGAAGATAAGTTGATATCTAGATGAGGAATGTTTAAGTATCATGGTACTACTATACAAAGTAATGAAAATATATATATGATGATATAACTTATAGAGTTGAAGATGAATGGTTAAAATGGAGAAGTGTCAAGGTAGGTTTGTATGAGAGAAAATGCTTAAAATAATCTCTAGAATTTTGGGGAGAGCCATTTAGTCTCAAACTATTGAACGTGCCAAGGTGGTCTCGTAACTTGTCAAAAATTAATCACAAGTCCCACCAATATAATTATTGTGTAAAAGGATGAAAAGTTAACAGGGAGCCATTGCTAGTTAGTTAAATCTATCAAATAGCTTTATACTACTTAGTATAAATTTATAGTTTTTTTTTTACTGTTCTAGCCCCTTTATCAAAGTAAGGTTATAATTTTTTTAACTGTTCTAGCCCTTTGCCAAAGTAAGGTCATTCACTAGCTAGGTCAAGATCGATGAGCATCTACCACCAAATGTGTTTACAAGCAATTCGAGGAGTATTTGAAATGCATTACAAGTGGATGATGGCTAGAGGATAGGGTTCGCATCTAGCCCTAAAATGATTGTCACAGTGGGCGATAGAGATAAACATTAATCTTCCAATGACAGAAATGGAGATGGACTTGATATATTCTTTTTTTATCTATGATTTTTTCATATATAAAATATTAAATTTTAGATGTTATTTTGAGACACATTAATTCTCAGGCTAGACGTGGGTGAGACACGAACCTTATATTTGAGTCAACATTTAGTCCATCCATGATACACATTTAGTCGCTCGTTAACCTCATAGGTAGCGACTGATCATCGGTCTCAACCTAGCTAATGGACTACCTTACTTGGGTGAAAAGATTTAATAACAATGAAGAATATGAGTGCATTATATTAGGTAATATAAAGCTATTTGATATATAACCCTAAAGCAATGTCTCTCTTGTGATCATTCCATCAATTTCACTACGATTATGATGCATGGACTAATTTGGATCAATTTTAAAAAGTTAAGAGACCAAATTAGACATATTAAATAGTTCGAGACTAAAATGGACACCGCATAAAACTTCAAGAGAACGTTTTGGGCATTTTCTCTTTTGAATAAAAGGATTTCATAGGTACTTAAAAGATAAGTTTTGTAAAATCACAATTAGAATGAAGATGTTGTATAGATTTGAATACTAGTTTATTAAAAATCATTGATATGTAAGGAAAAAAAAAAATAAAAATGTTAGCATGAATGTGTAGCAAAATTAGGAATGACATTATGATATGATTATATTAGAGAAAAGATTTGAGTATTGTTCATTGAAAATAAAGTGATTGGAAAAAGGTTTGGGTGATTTGAACATATGCAATGAAGAATAAAAAATGTACTTATTAGATGGGCTGATAAAGTTAATATTTCATAGATTCAAAATGCCAACATCCTAATTAGTTGGACTTGGAATAAGGTTAATAATGTTAATGTTGATTATGGTTTGACTAAGTAATGCATATGTTTTGTTGATAATGGTGTTATGCTATAATTGTTAGCAATATATGTTTGTTTTCAAGATCATCACATTAGTATTTTCATAACAAAATTTGTTGATTATACATTCTATTATTATCTATCGTTCATATTCTACAACAATGTATTCATAATTATCATATTTGGGATTTGAAGCTTGGCATATCATGAGGATTACCCATTGTAAAACTTTTCATGGTGTTACTCATCCTTTTCAATAATATTGTTTCCAATAAAAACCTTAACATTCCATATTATGAAGTCACTAAATTGTTGTTTGTTACACGTAAATAGTCATTATAAATATCATGCATACGAAGTACATACATCAAAAAGTAAATGAAGTGTACCAAAACTAAAAATGATAAGGAAAAAGTTTGTGTTGGTGCAAAGAAAATTTATAGGAAAAGATGATAGATGCAACAAAGGTGCTAACGTTAAATCTTCATAATCTCTTTGACACAATTTATAAATACGTAGTTACATCTACTAAAAGCAACCTCTAGAACCTTTCAATGAAGCAAATTAAATCACATGTGCAACAATTATGGGAAAACTATGATTACTTCAATTTTCATGTGCAATTCTGCATGGAAAATGCAAGAGCTTTTCAAAATAGATAAGATAAATAAAATCCTTATACTTGGAAGTCGGTAGTGGAATTGTTTTTATCTAGAGAACTAGTAACGTTGTTAGGCAAACAATCATGTTTCTTAAGTAGTTAACAATGTATAATAAGCAGTGATCATAAACTGTATCATAACTATATTGTACGAGAAAACTATTGCCTGAAATTATAAAACATTTGATAGAGTTTGATGAGCATTACCATCCTTTAGTGAAAGCACGGATGCTATGACAATAAATACAAGACTAAAGAATGTTGAGAATCCTAGCCATATCCTTAAAGCAGAAAGATGAGGTATTCCAAAGGCAAAAAGAGCACAAACAAATCCGGCAATCGCTACACAGTATGGAAGCTTCAAAGCATCATCATCTCGGTATAGAACATAAATAGCCTTCAAAAAATTAGGTGAAAGCATACACAAGGTAAGTAGGCAACAAAATAATAACAATTAAAATTAACATTTCATAATAAGTTCCAATAGTGTTTTTAATTCATGAATAAAACAATAAAAATTGAAATTAACATCTCATTCTTTTTATCTTCCCATTTGCTAGGATTGAAGAAAACCTTAAAGGATAGTTTATAATTTTCCCTCTAGGAAATATAATTACCCGATAGTCCACAAATTCAGGGAAGAAGTTAATTTATTCTTATTTGATTCTCTCCATAACTCTACAAGTACATGAATAATAGGAGTTAAAGGAGATGCCCTACAACTGATCAAGATAAAAGGAGAAAATTTTGCATATATGCTCACCAAAGTTGCACTCGCAGACAAATTAAGGCTTTGCAAGGCCATAGTTAATGTCCTAAATCATGAAATGATTTTGCTGCATAGAGAGGTATAGGACATTGCACAATAAGCCTAGTACACTAAGAATTTCTAACTTTAATTGGGAAATTGTTAAAGTTATGGAGTTAAAATTATAAATCTCAATAAGATATATAATTTCTATGCTTAATGGATTACAAACATTTGATTGAGATTTGCAAATTATATAATCCCTTAAATCTTTTATGTGGGATATAGGATCTCTGGTTGAATTTTAAAATTTAATAAAATTATATTAATGGTGGTGGGTAGTCTTTTCGTGAGATTAATAACTAGAAAATGCTATGAGTATTAATTTAGTTTGATATTTAGAGGTTTTTTGATAAAAAATTATGGTGAAGTTGCTAATTAAATTTAATACTTACACCATAGACTTGAAAGAAATATACAATATATTCAAGTAATTAATATGAAATAAATCTATCATAAGAAGGATTTGCTAACCTGGTCAAACTTGATAAAGTGACTTCAAAGTTTTTAGAGGAAAGTCGACCACAAGAAAAATTTCACTTTGTTGACAAAAACTTCTGACTAGATTTGCTCTTTCAAGATTCAGTACTCTAATACCAATATGATGGTAGTGAGCAGTCTTTTGGTAAGATTAATAGCTACAAAAGACTAGAAATCTTTATTTTAATATTTAAGGAAGTGTTTTAGAGTTTGTGGTAGAATTGTGAGGGATTTAAAGGGGCATCTTAATAGGAATGTCAACACTAGTCCAATTTGGGATTATTGAACTAGTTTGGAATAGCCCTTTAGGACCTCACACTTCTCCTAAAATTTGTCAACAACACTTACAACACATTAAAATGATTTGCATTCAACAAAAAATATAAATTTGAGGGAAATACTAAATTTATTAACCAATTATCTAACTATTTTGCATTCCTTAGGAGTCCTAGTTATTATGATAATAAAGACCTAAAATAAATTATTTCTAAAAAATCCTAGAAAATATTAAGAAAATTCCAAAATATACACTTTCTCAAAACCTTCTATCAATTTCAACAATAACAAATTGCTACTATGCAAAAATAAATAAATATTTGTTTTAACTAATGGCCCAAAAAATGTCCTATAATGTTTATGCAGTATAATAATCACAATATGCAGTATTCAACATATAAGAAAACTTAGCATCAATAATTGCTGTTTTTGTTGTCGAAATTCCAGATTTTGTGATTCTACAAAGTTCGGATTGTAATGGCGGCAAAGAAGGTGGATGCCTTGGAGGAAAGAATTGAAGGAGAGATGAATCAGATCAAAATGACGGTGGAAGAAAGGATTTCATCCATGGAGGGGCAAGTTGCCGATATCCGGGAGATGATGAAAAAAGTGTTAGAAATGCAAAATCAAACGGCGGCTTCCGTGGCAAAAAGGGGAGGAGGAAGAAGTACGAATTCTGAAATTCGTATGGAGGAGGATGAGGTTGAGATCATGGAAGGTGAAGGAAGAAGACCCCATCTGGAGCCTGTCCAGAGGGAAGAGAGAGGAGTGGGTTATGTGGAGCGCCAAGAAGGGTACTATGGCCGCCGTGGTGCTGATTTTGGCGGAAACAGAGAGGAATTTCAGCGTCGAGGGGCTGATTTTGAAGAAAGAAGGGGGGATTTCGAAAGGGGTATGGGCTATGGCAGGACAAGGGAAGAAAGGGAAACGTGGGGACAAAAGGAATTCCCTAAACAATCCCTACAATCAATTTCCCTCCTAAAATCCATTCAAAAACCTTCCTATTCGGGCGTGCGGCTGAATCGGCGGCGTGCGTGCGGAAATGAGAGGCGGAGCTTCCGCCTCGTTATGGCTAGGCCGGTCCTGTGCGGACCGGCTGGACCGGTCCAGTGGACCGGTCTAACAGGATTCTAGTTATAGTACCAATAACAAGAAGCGGAAAGGGATTCCACCTCAATATGCATTTGCTATTCTTCAAGCAAATGTAAGCATAGTTATCTCACTTTATGTAAAGTAATCTATGAATTGTATCAATTCTATCATTCCAATGAATAAAATACATATGATATTCACCATTAGTAGAGAATAAAATCTCCAAATATATGATAGTAATACAATTTAGTTAATTATTCCATGGGAATTCATAATTAGTAGATGAAAAGAGAGAAGAATCAGAGGTATAGGTAGCAATT
The DNA here is from genome assembly GCF_001605985.2 of Dendrobium catenatum. Lineage (NCBI taxonomy): Eukaryota > Viridiplantae > Streptophyta > Magnoliopsida > Asparagales > Orchidaceae > Dendrobium > Dendrobium catenatum. The sequence goes on from NW_021318533.1 coordinate 2,362,233, forward strand.
TCTTGAAATAATGTTAACTGGTGATACATTGAAGATTGAGCTAAAACTAGAGCTTCCTAAAATTTCTAATTTATAAGTATTTGTCCAAAGATGTTGTATGATTTTCTATGGCCTCACATTTAGTGCATTTAATTTCTAAGAGTTTTAAGTAAGAAATCTTTTAGCATTCAAATGTACCATTACTTCATCACGTAATACTAGAATTTCACATATCTAATGTTCACTTCAGCTGAAAGATGAGTTATAGTATGATGATTCAAGTGTACATGATATTTAATACAAGGAAACTAAGCAGTACTCACAAATCACAAACTGAGTCAAATAATGCAATTTATTGTAGTAGTTTTAAGCACTGTTATATCTTTAACTATATGACTTCTATTTTAATACATTTTACTTTTTTAAGATATTAATAGAAAATCTGAGAATATTTTCTTGTAGAACATTTTTTTGTTTTCTTGAAAAACATTTTTTCTTATCATGCTAAAAGTTTTTTTGTCATGTTTGGATGATATTTTTGTTTTCTTATCATTTTTTAATGATATTTTATTTCTAAAGAGGTTAAATAGGTAAACATTTTTATTTTCTTACCATGTTTCAAAGTGTTAAGAGAAAATCAAGGAGTCTTTGATTATTTTTTAAACACCGTCATGCTAAAAAAAATTCAAATTGTGCCACTTCTGGGCTGAATTTTTATTTTATTTTATTCATATTGCAGCAGTTTTAGCCATTGCAAAATAAATTCCTATGTTAAGGCTTCCTAGTAGTTGTAAATAGTATTCAACGGTTATAAGATGGTTTTAAGGCTTCATTTGGGATGACTTTTTTAAAAAAAATTGTACTAAAAAGTTGTTTTAGAAAACAGTAAGAAAATCATCCCAAATGAAATCTAAATGTTGCAAAAACCTTTTTCTAAGTAATGAGTTGGAAATTGTTATAAAGAAACATCACAGCACATTGCATGCTTTAGGAAAACAAAATGCATTAACTGGTTATCTTGTTTGCTTACAAATTAAAGAGAAACAAAAAGGGAAACATAATCACATCACCATTAAAATGGACAACAAATTATGGAAATAGCCGTCAACAAACCTTCAATCCTTGTCCAGCCAAAATGATATAACCAGTGTTGATCATGAACAAATGAATATATTGGAGGGCCCATGTAAGACAATATGTTTTCCTTCCTGCAATTTCAAAAGAGAACATAATCAAGAAGGTTTCTGGAATATAAAGACACCACCAAAACAAAAATTTAATACAATAACAACAGAAACAAAAAGCCTTTGTCCAACTATATGGTGTTGGCTATATAAATCTTTTTTTCCATCGTATCCTATTAGATCTTGTAGGATTCTTACCATATATGTGGCCAGCAAGATCTCTGTATCTTATTTGCCTTTTACCTCCAACTTCATGAAGACGAGCAAGAAGAATATTGGCATATAGTGATATGGCAGCTGCTAAAAGCAAGCCAACTACTCCACCAATCCATCCCAATGGAACCATAATTGATCCTGAATATCCTAGTACATAAGAACTGTTGATTCCTGTTGTGAGAATGAATCCCACTTGATACCATGGATCTGGAGCACCCAATTCAGAAGCAAAACATTAAAAGTTAGTCACATTGAGTAACAACAAATGAAGAAAACCTAAGCAAAATTCATAACTTTAGCTAGAAAACCAATTCCATTTTAAAGTAAAAGTTCACCAACTCAGCAAGCACATGATAGCCTTTTTAAACTACTTGTAGTTGTTATATAAGGAAACTGATATTGGAAAAGCTTTGATATTGTTTACAGATCTCATGTTTTTAATGTCATTGCTCACTAAGGAATAAATCCTACCATGGATTAATTATTCTATGCGGACCCCGAAAGCCATCCAGAGACCAATCAAAATGTGTCATGTCGCCTCTTTGTTGTGTACCGCGGCTCTCTACTACTCGGTACCGCTAAAGTGGTTGCACCTTTTCGCTTTCGGACATAGATAAACTGCATCCGGCTTCCGCACAGAATAATTTCTCTTTTTGTTGGAGGGTCAAGTAAAATAGGATTTATTATGGTTGATGTTAAATTCTGATAAACTATTTTATTTTTATTTCAAGATTTAGAGTTTACGTGAGGCATTGGTGTTCCTTCTCTCCTTTATAAAATTGTACATAAATTTCGGGTCATCATCCCCTTTGGTTTACCAAGCAGATTTTGACCTTTGATTGACCCATTGGCTCTCGATATTCAAGGCAATAATATATCTTTTATGAAGTACCTAGGCTTTATAATTTAGGGCCGGGTTAAGAGGATTGTTTTGAAGCAGATAAAGAGTGTGCTATTGCAATTGCTGAATTTGGGTAATGGATTTTGGAAAGGCCAAGCAATTATCCAAGTTCACATTTCTTTATAAGTTTTGGATAACTTTAAGCTTCATTTTAAAGTTGTTTTTCCCAACTCTCTGCTACCTTGGGGAGGAAATCATTTAAGTTTGTCCAGTACTTCTGAAATTTAAACTTATGCCTCTCATGTTTAAAGTTGCCAAGATTTAGAAATATAGGGGAGTGGTCTGAGGACATAAGGGGCAAAGTTTTGTAGGAAGATGAGGGATTGTTGTCAAGCCAGGTAAGGCCGTAGAAAGACCTGTCGAATTTTATAGGCTTGTTATTTAACCACGGAAGAGAATTTCCAGATGAGGGAAGCTTAGGGGGTGTTTGGTATCGGATTTATTTCGAAATTTAAGTAAGATTTACGGTAAATCTAGCCAAACACAAAAAACATCGCGGTAAATCCGGCAAATCCGTAAATCCCGGATTTGCGGATTTACGGCGTAAATCCTCTAAATCCCGGTAAATCAAATCCTAATCCCACTAGAAGTTTACGGGATTTGGCCGAAGAACCGCGCGAAAGGGAGAAAGTTACCTTCACAGCGAGCCAGCTATCATCGGATTTAACGCAATTTACATCGCAAAAGTTCTTCCCGCGGCGCCCGTGTCGCGATCTCCTGCTCGACCACTATTTGTACATGGAGGAAATCGTAGCTTCATCTTCATCCTGTGCCCTAGCCGCTTCCAAAGCACAGTCGCTGGTTCCCGCTCAAGGTTGCGCGTGTACTCACAGCTTTTTTTTTTTCAACGGTAGTTTGGTATCCTCTTACTGATCGAGCAATAGCGAGCAGGTGTTTTTTTTTTCTTCACGAGCACGATGGAACGGAGAGAATAACGAACGCAAAAAAGGAATACCGCCGCTGCCCTTTTTTTGTTCTTCACGACAGAGAGGAATGAGAATTTTTTTTTTCACCTCAGCATTCCTTAAAACATTTTATGCGTTCATTCCTTTTTTTTTCTTCCCGAGAGTGACTCTTTATAATATCTGTTTGTGGCATTCCTAAATTATATAAGCAATAATTTTGATTCAACGAAATCGATCATTGTGAGGAAGATACTCGCTGTTGCGGGCTAGAAAATACGCGGCGATAGAGGTTTAATTCTGTGTCTTAGCGTTGAACGGATAACTAGCTCACAAACAGAGAACACAAGATTTTTAACGTGGAAAACCCTTGATCAAGCTAATTTTGTGATGACGTATCACTCGCAAATGCAACAAATATCAACATCACCATTATGTTGTAGTGTATTATCTTGTAGTTGTTAAATGGTGTCCACAAAAACATTCGTGTTGTCATGCACTCTTTATGCTTTTAGTTATTTTCGTTGAATGATGTTATGTTTGGTTAATTATTTGACATATTACTCCTTTTATTTTAAATCTCCAACTATTTTAAATCTTGTAATATGTTGCCAAACATCTTTTTGGATTTAACAGGATTTAAAATTTTTCATACCAAACACAATTCAGGATTTATGAGCCTAGGATTTACTAGATTTAGTAAATCCTACTAAAATTAAATCCAATCTTATACCAAACACCCCCTTAAGAAGACTAGATCGAAAGATGCAGTCATTGAAATCTTAAAGTTTGCATAAAGGAATGGCCCCCAACTTTATATGCACTAGCGAGGGCACAATTAAATCCCCTAGAACTATCTAGCCTGAGCTCATTGAATTAGATATATCACCAAGGGCAGACCAAAGATGTTTTCTTGCCCTCATGTCATTTGCAGCGTAGATGCAAGCAAAGAAGTTGGGAATCCCCAAGGAAAGAGTTCCACCATGGATCAATTGCAGGTTTATAAGGACAGGATGAAATGAAATTGAGAACAAATCAGATGGATACAAACCCTTATCATCACAATGAGAGCAACATTATTATAACTTCTTTCACAGGCGAAGGACCCGAGCCGAACAAACAGCCATCCCTTCTCCGCTTGCAAGCGACAGCCACCAGCATTTCTGTCCCGATTTCCTCCCTCAACCGTCCAAACCTGCCCTAGCTCCGACGATGACGACATTCCCTTCCTGCCGATTTGGAAGTGATGTTTGGAGCTCCGCTAGCTGTGCAGTCGAGAGCTCGATGGCTAGGCTAGGATTTTCTCCTTCCGCCTCGGCGTGGCCTCCGATCGTTTCTGCTGGGTAAACTCTCCTTGCTCCTTAATACCTGATTTTTCTTGAGATTAGCGGTTTGATGGCTGTAATCGTTTAAGTGATCATGATTTTTGGCGGGAAAATTTACTTCGGATTCTTTTAGGATGTTTTGTATGGGGATTCTTCATGGTCGGAGTTTTCCCATCTTAGAATCACCTCTTGAATGGTTTTTTGTCTTTGTGGATTTTGGTTGAAGAAATGAAAGCCTTATCTACTCTATTTGAATTTGCTCTTGTCGGAAAATTTGTGGCCGGCGACCATCGATTGATTAAGTCCGTAAAGTTTTCTTTAATCTTATGCTTATGGGAGGATTCTCTGTTACATTGCTTGATACTAAGAATGTTCTCATTAAGTTTTCGAATGATTTAGACTATTGTTGTGTTTTCTCGACTTCTCGCATCAGTCATACTTTGTTAGCAACGGTTATATAAAGTTATTTAAGTGGACGCCTTATTATGACATTAACATTGAATCTCCTATTATACCCATTTGAGCTTCCTTTCCAATATTCGTCCGCATATGTTCTCTCCTCGAATTCTGCATGGGCTTAATTGGTTCTTTGTTTGGCCGGGCTTTACGGACGGATAATGCCACTTCGAATGGTACAAGGCCCTCTGTTACTCGCGTTCTTGTTGAGTTTGATGTTACCAAGCGGTATCCTATTCAAGTTTGGGTTGGTTCGGAATCTATGGGTTATATCCAATCGGTGTAATTTGAAGAATTTCCTCACTACTGTGGCCATTGTAAGGTTTTGGGTCATGCTATAATTGAATGTTACATTGTGAATCTTCATTTAGCTAATCCTTTTAACAATGTGGTTGGGGTGGGAGTGGTTTTAAATAATAATTGTGATGCTGAGTGTGATCTCATTAGTAAAGTTGATCCTATTAGTGTGAAAAATAATAGTCCTAGTATTGTTTTGCCTCTGCTTGAGTTAGTTGTTTCCTTGGGGAGGGCAGTTGAGTTTGATTCAGTGATCCCAGATGTTGGTGCTCCTTCAACAGAGCATTTGTCGGGTTGTTGTGTGTTCTGATGATAGTGATGTGGGTGATCATGTCTTAGTGGAACCCCTCGGGGTGGCATTGAGATTGATCGTTCTAACAATGTTGGTCCTGTTGCTAGTTATGAGTTGTTGAATGTGGGTGATAATGAACTTTGTGATGTTAATATGGGGGGTGGTGAACATTGATTCTAGTGAGTTGGATCACTCTGTTGCTTCTCCTGCGACATCTACTGATCTGCTTGTGTCGGTCTCCTCTGTGGGATTGGAAGTGAATGAACAGCTTGTTGATATTCCAATTGCTTTACTTTCTGCTAACGTCTTAAATGCCCTTGTGGGCGTCATAATGGGGGAAACTATTGAGGCACAATTTGATTGGCTTGAATGCTCTTCATCTTCTCCTTATGAGGTTGATGAAAATAAAGTGTTTGAACAAGAGGGCTTATTTGATTTGAATGCAAGTCATTTTAAATAATATTTTTAAATAATTGTGAAAAGGAAGTGTTTCACATAAACTCATTTATGATTCAACATAAATATAAAAATAGAGATAATAAATAATATATTCATATATATTTTTTTTTGTTAAAAAAGGAGTTCGGTTAGAAATTAATTATTATTTGATATGATTGTTACTCAATTTTGAAGTGACGGTCTTAGATGTCCTAACACTTACAATTTTACAAACGATGAAAATAAAAAATGAAGGGAAGAAAAAACAAACAAACAAACAAACACACACATTTAAAAGAAAACAATAAAAACCAATTATTTTACAATTTATAAGAAAGCATATCCCAAATATTATTGGTCATCCGTCATGAGCTAATACTGCTTAAGGAAAGTTTCCGGATTGCATTAAACTATCAAATATCTATTGTATCTGCTGCTTAATAATACGGAAAAAAAAAACAACTCTCAGAAATTCTATATACAAAAATGCAAGTCAAAATCCTAAGGGACGTTGAAAAAAATGAATATAACGACAAATAGAAAGCGAATTGAAAGAAAAAGAAAATATTGTAGGAATCTTTAGGCATAGTCATAAAAATTCACCTTGATGAATCATAAATTTTGAGCCATATTTGAATTAATAATACTCAAAATTATATTTGGGATCATCTAAATTCTGATCTCAACAAACTAATAGTGAAACTAAACATCTCGACAAGACGTACTCAACAATAGAAAAATAAGTCCAATCGGAGTCCGAATGGGCTTGAATCAAGTGCTTCAAGAATATTTAGAAGTTTTAGAGCATTAATTAGATGGCCAAATAATATTTAAATCAGACATGCTAATATTCGAATTGAGCGGCTAGACCAGACAAATTTAACGAACCCAATATTACTTAATCCTAACATCATAAAGACACATAATTGTTTGATGAACGCTTTATAATTGAAGGAATCAATATGGACCGTCTGATGGAACACTCTAAATTTTCTTTAGATTTTCTCTATATTTCCAGAGCTTGTCACTCTTAAGAATCTATAAATAAACACTCATTTGTCACATATAGTGGGGGAGCAAGAAGAGATAATTATAGAGAGAGCTCTCATACATTTTCCAACAATCACCCCCTCCGCCGACTTACAATTATTATCGTCGACAACCATCATCGTCATCAAAGATCAACATAAAAAATCACAACCATCTCCATAATATTGGCAAGATTTAACCTTGATGTTGGGTATAACTGTCCACATGCAGAAATTTACTTTTTATAATCCTTATTAAAAAAATCAAGTCTTGTTGTAAGCTACTAATTATTTTTCCGTGTATACTTGAGTTATGTACTTATAATAATTCAAATTGTTTGAAACATTTTTTAATGAAAATTTTAGCACCGTGCCTTGCCGAAGAGGAGAGAGAGAAGGATGATCAGGGGATTTTTCATCCATCAATTTTATTCAGAGATTTATTATATTTATTGTAAGTAACAAATCTCATTTTAGTTTTCAATGATTTTGATTATTATATACTTTTTTTTTTTGTAATGAAAAAATTTGATGATTTAATACTGCATTTTGATTGTGGCATTTGCAAAAGCAAGAAATACTAGCAGTTAACAGTATAAAATGATTGGATGTTAAAACATAATATCCTGCGCATGAGTGTGAGCTAACATACTTTCTTTTAAAAATAGTATGTTGTGTTATCCCTATTGTATCATATAACAAATGATCGAATACGTTGAAAGACAGAGAGTGGCGTCTCTTTATTGATTTAATGAAGTCATCTATAATGATAATTAATTAATTATATATGATAATTGATTAATTGTCTAAGTGATAATTGATTAATTGTCTAAGTGATAATTGATATGACTAATGATGAATTGGGAATTAGTTGGGGTAAAAGATGTTGAAAACACTACATTAAAGCTGGATGACCTACATTGTTAAATCATATACTGATGCATACATATATTAATAACACTTGTGATATTGACAAATACATTAATATCATTGATAATATTATATGCAATGATAATATATAAAAAGATGATGCATGTGAATAGATAAGATAGATTCATTTAGTGATTTGTGAATAATTTTTGTAATGTTGTTTTACTGATTTATTGAACTTTATATCAATTATTGATAATATTTAATCATTAACTATATTGATTGTTATTGGTTATATTAGACTGAACAAATCATATTAATTTTTTAGTCATTGTATTGAAAGTTTTAGTAAGTTTTGAATTATTGTTGGGCTTTTGAGCTCATCAGGTAGATTTTTAATGATTTTAGGTTAGAGAATGAGTCAAGACAAGTTGGAGTGAGATTCTCAAAGATCCTTAGATTTTCTTTAAAATTTTGTTATGTATTATTTTTATTCTTTTGTAGAGTGATCTCCTACCTATTGTAAATGATATTTTGGGTGAATAAATAGTAAAATATATTGATGCATATGATTTTAGTTGATTTCACTGGTTATTTTTTATATTGATAATAATTTATATAAGCTATGATATATTCTTAAAATGATAAATAAACAATTTTTTCAAATTTGATTATGGGGTGTTACCGTACTCTCCCTCTTATTCTAGGATAAAGAAAGAAAGATTACTTATCACTTACTTTATAGTGAATTTTGCAACTGGGCAAAAGCCCCATGTTTTTTTCCTTTTCGACTTTTCCATGCAAAAATTTTTTCTAGTCCGATTATTTTTATCTGTACATGCTGAATTTTTGTACAACACTAAGACACAAAATATATATATGCTAACAACTCAAATTTTCTAACGTGTAATAAGGATTTGATGAAATTTGATCATTCATAAAATGAAATATTCAGGATTATATGTGAAATATTCAAAATCATTAAACATTTAAATAGAAATAAAAAAAAAAACATTGCTAAAAAACTATCAAAATATCATAATGCATTTTGTATTGATATAGGATTAATTTTATTGTGTTTAATTTCATGCTTTTTGTGCAATCTCTCATACGATAATTATTGTGTTTAGCTCCTTACTTTATAATTTATGTGCAATCTCTCATACTATTAAATTATTAATAATTAAATCTTAAAAATTATAATTAAATTTATTGATAATACAACTAATTATTACAGATTTATTGTTTATTTTTTTTTTTAAGAAAATGATGAGTAATAAATATCAAAATATAATATCTGATCTCCTAATATTAAAAAAAGAATATTCTTTGATAATCTAATTATATTCATCTAATAACTTAGTTCTGTCAGAATATTAACCATTTAAAAATTTTTGTGCAAAATTACAAACAAAACAATCAGAAGCTTAATGTGACGGCAAAATGCGCGAAAGAGACAAGATCAATACCGGTACTAATTTGGTGCGTCGTGCCATCTGACACCTTAATCGGAAGCTTCTCCTCTCTCTGCTGCTGCATATCCTCCTCGACATCCAACGCTAGCGCCGCCGCCATGAGCGCCTCTTCCGCCCTGCGTCGCGCCGAAGAAGAAGGAAGAAGAAGAATGCGAGGAAGGGAGGAAATACAGAAGTGAGGAACCTCAGCGCCCTGCCATTTTGCGATAATATGTAGGCGATAAATACATGGAGAGAAAAAGATTCAGCAAAGAGATGTTAGGACTCCCTCTTAAATGCTCGCCGGCATTAAAAAACAACTCTATAATCACAAATTTGACTCTTGTGGATATTTGCATGGAGCCAACACTCCAACTCGATGAGACAAAAATTATTTTTTTTATTTGATTAAAAATTATATGAGAATATTTATATATAATATATATCATCATGATAAGTTAAATATTTGAAGAATTAAAACAAGCGCTTAAATATTTTTTGAATATTCTTTTATTATTTTATTTGTGAGCATTGCTGTATTCTTGTTCGGCACCATCAGAAGTGCCGAAGATACGTATTTTTTGATCGGCGCATTTTGAATTTTGGCAATATTCTTTTGATTGTGGTGAGAATTTATTTAAAAAAAAATGAGTTGGGGGTGGAGATGTAGTAGTATACGATTTCATTCAGGATAACTTTTTTATTGTGTTTTAAAACAATTTTTTATTATAAAAATTTCAAGTTCAAAAAAAAATTTAACTAAAAAGTTATTTTAAAAAATAATAAAAAGTTATCCAAATGAAGCCTACATGAGATGCGATGTGATGTAGTAGATCGTCGGAAGAATAGACCTGCAAGAAGGATTTAATCTCAATCCAGGGAATAAGAGGAACACAAGCTTCAAAGCTTCATAAAAGGGATAATATTCATTCAATGTCTTTTCCTCCTACAATACTTGCTTATATAAGCTAAATAGAACAATCTAGAAGATACTTGTAATAAGCTCATAACAAACTAATTAATATATGCCTAAGGAGTAATTTAGTTAAGATGCTCTGCATCACGATGTCTTGCAAAATTATGTTTTTAATCCATTAACAAGGTTTAGTTTGAGAATGCTTCCTCACTAATTTTAACAACTTTTTAGCTTTTTTTTTTTTTTTAAATAATGAAAAAATAGCTGAGAAAAATTACCCTGAACAAACCCTAAATATTTTTGGTTGATCAGTGGTTGATCAAAAGGGTAGAAGCAATAGTATTTTTTTCTTGAGTATGCTTAAGAAAATTTTTAAGGTTAAAATGGCTGTTTGGTTTAATGAAAAATAAGTATAAATTGTTTTAAGCATATGGGTTTTAAAAATTTAGATGTTTGAATAGAAGAAAAAATAATGGAGTGTAAATATTTGATGAATTTCAATTTTATTTTGTACTTCACTTTGTGATGTATTTTAAACTCATAAAATATATGATGTTATTCCATAAAGATCTTATTTGCAAGTAGAGGTTAAACCATGTAACAAATATAATCCGCAGAATTAATAGACATTAACCTTGTCTTAATAGTTACATTCTAATAAACAAACATAATAAAATTTTGATGTAATTTAAAAAATAATTCCACTAATCTAAGATTGTTAGAAATATTTTAATAAAAATGCTAATTAAGAAAATCAATTGATTATATTCTTTTCAATATAAAAATATGATAGTTTAATATAATAATTTATCATAGTTAATTATCAATATGTTAATCTTTTTTATCAAAGAAAATCAATATGAAAATTTAATCAAAAACAAAATGAAAATTCTAATAAAAACTATCATAATTGTAAAAATCTTTAGCAAAAGACTCAAGAAATCTAGGCGTTCTTAAATATTCTTTCTGTCATGTATGACCCTTATTTTTAAGAAACCTTCCTTTTTTAAGAAGGTTTCTCCAATGAATGTTTCTTATATGAATTTGTCTCAACTCTAATGACCTTATGACCTATTATGGGCAGCAAGATGTGAAATCTCAAAATTAACAATCTAAGCATAATGTACAATGGGCCAATGAATAATGGAAAGAGCAACCTCTAGTATAAAATCTTCAAAAGAAGAAAGTTCACTATGAATATAAGCAATACCTTATAGAGCAACAATTAAACTCAACTCATCATTACATAAGGAATTGATGCTTCTTTAAATTTATGATACTAGATAATTATAATTCTTGGCCCTTGTCAAAGAGAAAATAATTATTTATAATAGATGCATTGGATGAACTCTTTAAAAATAAAATAAAATAAAATAAAAAGATTGACTGAGGACCATATATGAGAAAGGATAAATATAGCATCAAAATTTATTGACTTACTAATGTTATCAAATTGTAGACTTTCAGGTTATTATGTTACTCATAATTGGATTCAGATAAGTATTTTTTTAAGATATGTCTTACTCAATAAAATATTGCATTGGAACTTCATATATGTACTCATGAGTGAAGACAAGATCAATATGTATGTAATAGATATTAACTCCACTTTATATATTACAAGAAGATTAAATATTGCTTTGAGATGCACACAGTTAGACTTCTACAAGAGAGGGGATGTGGCTTCTTGCTACCTCTTAGATTTTCTTTTGTTCTTTCTCATTGTATCTTAATTGAGATCTTTAGCTTTTAAGTTTATTTTCGTTTAGGATGTAGCTCTCTGAGCATTAGTTACTTTAGATCCCTTTAAGGACCTGTAACCGTTGTTCTTATCAACACAGGCTTTCTCGCTCGTGGGTTTTATTTATAAAAAAACATATACAATTTTTTTTTTACATTCTTATTGCAGACATTGTATGATCTCTTAAGATATCCACTACTCATGGAGGTAATCATTTTTTAATATTTCATTGATGTTTATTCTAGATAAATGTTATGTTATTTATCTTAAATCAAAGGATAAAAATTTATATAAGGAGAACAATAAGTAGAATATCAAAAAGTAAACAAGTTAAAATTTTAAAGATTAAAACATTTTGCATAGCACAAAATCAAATATGATATTTACACACATTGTTGTATAGGTAAAAAAAAAGAGTATAAATCAAGTATTACAACTTGTAAAAAAAAAAAACAATTGAATCACCCCACAATCCAATCTTAAACGAATATTATCCACACTCAATTATGCAATTAATCTTATCATAACCATTCAAATAATAAGCTGCCGAATCTTCATTTGCTTATTCTCAACCGCTCTCTTCTTCTCAACTGCTCCTTAACAACGAGGAAAATCCGGCGGCGGAGGCGGCAAAGTCGACGACGGCGTTGGCCCGTTCTCCACCTCGAATGCCATCCCCAGGCCAATCGGAAGGTGAACATCCAAATGGCAGTGCATGAACCAAATACCTGCACATCAATTAGTTGCTAACTCTTTATATCAGAAAATTTTATGAAAAAAATTTCAATTTGTTACGTGTTATCCTAAAAAAAATTCTTCTTGCAATCAGCGATAATCTTACCAGGATTATCCGCCCAGAACCGAATGACCGCCCATCCTCCCGCCGGCACCGCAATCGTATTCCTCTCCTGCGGATTCACTAAATTAAACGCCTTCACGGCCTCCGTCTCGTTATAATTTCCAAACCCCAGCGCCAGCACATAGAAATTAAACCCGTGAAGATGAATCGGGTGGCTCTCAGCCGTAAGCACCGCCGTATTCTGCAGCACAATCTGCACCGTCGAGTTGTACTGCAACTTCTTCACCTTCGTCCCCTTATCCGACGATTGCAACGGCGCCCCCACCGCGTTTACGTTCGGATTCGTGTAATCGAAAGCCAGTTGCGGTCTATCAGGAAAGTCCTTCGTGTAAACCCCTTGGACTCCACGAAAATGAGCCTCCAGTAATGAAATGGCTGTCGGAAAACGAAAGGAGACGTTGTTCATGTTGGCGGATAAGGCGACGCCTTGGCAGAGCGGCTGGTCGGCGGCGCATGGCGAGAGGCTGAGGCCGAAGGTGATAAACATGTGCTCGGAGATATTGAGGGGGACGGATTGTAGTTTTGGGCGTTGGAGGGCGGTGAGGTTGGAGTAGAAGTGGTGGGCGGTGGGGGTGTCGTTGAAGGCCGGGAGGGAAGGCAATAACGGCGGGGAAGAAGAGGGGAAGGAGTATTTGTAGGTGAGGATGGCGACGGTTGTGGTGTTGTCGACGGGGAGGTTAGGGGTGCTGGCGTAGGCGAGGGCGGCCATGTAGTATCGGCCGGGGGCAGCGTTGGCGTGCAGGAGGGCGTCGACGGTCTGGCCGGGGGCGACGGTTATCACGTCGGTCTGGAAAGGTGTAGTATAGGCCGCGTCGGCGGCGACGACGGTGAGTGGGTGATTGGCGATTTTGAAGAAGAGTTGGGAGTTGAGAGCAGCGTTGATGATGCGGAGAAGGTAGGTCTTGCCTTGCTCTACTTCTAATTTGTATGTGTCTGCATGCATCGATAGGGAAGATAAAAGAATTTAATAAAATTTATGATGATTGATAAAGTATATGAATTTGTTCTTACGTTTTTTGGAGCAGGGGTAGAGATCGCCGGGGCGGCCATTGATGGTGAATGCATCGGAGTTGTTAAATGCACCGCCGGCGGCGAGAGCAGCATTCTCAAGGTTCACCACATCTGCGTCCCACCACTCGCCTGACATATAATTCATTCATGAAGATCATCATATACATAAACATATTGTAAATTAGAAAGGGAAAATGCGGACAAATTACCAAGGAGGATGGTGGCTTCCTTATAAGGCGTGGGAAAGGGATAGCCGGCGGCGCCGGCTCTTGGCCGGATGATAAGCGCGCCGTAGACGGTGGCGCGGAGGACAGAGACGTGGGCGTGCCACCAAAGCGTGCCCTCTTGCCCGATGATGTTGAACTTGTACGTGTAACTATTTTGTGGCTGAATGGGGCATTGGGTTATGTAGTTTGGTCCGTCAGCCCATTGTGTCAAACGCTGGAATATCCCATGCCTGTTTTCAATATTATCAAGCATTTCTTAAGGTAAAGATTTCATGAATATTCTACTAATAAGACATAGGATTAGAACAAAAAATCAAATATTGTGTTATATATATATATATATATATTAGGAAAAGATTAATAAATTATTTGATATAATTTTTATCACTTTTTTTATACTGCTTTAAAAATTTACATAACACCTAAAACTATTGCAAATACATATTTAGTACCTAAATTTTTATATTTACTAATATACCACATAAAACTCCTATTTTAATCAATTCTAATATTCCTTTTAAACCTTTCATAAAAATTCACTACCAGTGATTGTCTTCCCCATCAATGACATCCTTTTATAGTGAATACAAGTATCTCAACGCTTCAATGGAGTGCTAGAATAGAAGGAAAGGATAATTTTAGGTGGTATATTAGTAAATATAGAAGTTTATATGTTAAATATATATTTTCAATCATTTTAGATGTTATATATGTATGTAAAAATCCCAATTGTTTTTTATAAAAAAATGGTGAGAAAATGATTCCAAATGAAGCCCAAAAGATAATTAATTATTCTGTGTAGACACCGAATGTCGTCCGAAAATCAACCAAAATTTGCCACGTCGCCCCTTCGCTCGGTACTACTTGGTACCGCGGCTTGGTGCCGTTGACGTGACGCATTCTAATTGGTCTTCGGACACCCCGCACAGAATAATTTCTCCTAAAAAAAGCATAAGAGAAAATTTTAAGGTATATTCTTTTAATTTTGTGTGTGCTAATTTGATAATGATAGTAAATTGATAATCTAACATTTGAATGGTTCATGCTGATACATATATAAATCTTACTATGGATGAGAAATTTACCAGTGAATGGAAATATTATAGGGGGATTGATTGAGGACATAGACGACCACAGTGTCACCCTCATGAGCATTAATAGTTGGGCCTGGATATTCGCCATTAACTGCTGTGATAAGTTTGTTCTTGCAAAGCCTTCTCACTGTAAGATTACCCACCTAATGACATATAACAAATTGTCAAAAAAGATCTATTAATAGCAATTATTTAGGTCAAGAGAGTTTCCATCAAAAGATTCTTCTCTGTAAGAAAATATGCGATAATAAGATCATCTACTTTGTCATTAATTAAATATCTGAATATATAGAATTCATTATGAGATAGTTTTTTTGTTGCTTTCTGAAGTAATTTTTTAGTAGAATTTTTTTTTAAAAAAATAGTTTTCTAGTATAAAAATTTTTAATGTAAAAATCTTCATACTAAAAAATTAATTCAAAAAATAACAAAAAAAAAGAAAGTTATCTCAAACGAAATCATATGCTTCGTTTGTGACGACTTTCTTAGTACTTTTTAAAGCAACTTTTTAGTTAAAAAATTTTAATTTTTAACTAGAAAACTACTTTAACAAATAGTAAGAAAGCCGTCCCAAAGAAAACCATAGTCTCATTAAAAAGTTTATAATTCTGAATTGAAAATAAGAACAGTTCAATTTGTTGCATTTGCTCTTTAAACTTTATTTCGCATTTTATTTATTTAAAATAATAAAAATAAATTAGAAAAATCGAACACAGGAAAAAAACAGCTTCCAATTAATCAACCACGTCACAGTGTGGTATTATTTCGTTATCCGGCTTGATTAAACAACAATGCAGAAAAAAAATATAACAATTAAACTAGCGAACGTTGGTCAGCAATGTGAAGTATTTTAGAATAAAATAATTAAAATTTTCAAATAATAGATTTTCCTTCAAGAAGCTACCCATTATTTTTTGCAAAAACAGAAGGTATCGGGCATGGCCTCATGGAAAACTAGGGATGACAACAAAGCTGTTTTTGGGACAGCTTTTAGCTAATATTTTCTTATTTTAAAAAAATTATAATAAAAAGCTGCTTTTGAAAGCAGAAATAAAATTGTCCCAAATATAATCTAACTAAGAAGAGATTATTACATGCCGACTCCGGACTAGAGAACCATCCATTTTTGTAAGTGTGCGTAGTAAAAATACAATTTATGTACGGACTGCGCATTTACTTGGTACACTCACAAAAATCGGACGTAGCTTCGATCTTAACACCGCACGTAATAATCTCTCCTAACTAAGGCACTATATGAGAGAGGCAATTTTTTTTACTATTTATATTTCAATCGCTAATACACTTTAATTTGATATTATTCTCTTATTAGTTTTTCGTTATTTTTTTTTTACAAATTTTTAGAGTGGGAAGTTGTTTTTTTATAACTAGATTTACTAATAACTTCAACAATAAAATCTAATTAAGCATAAGAAGTAAATAATTTGACAGATATCATTGATTTAGAATTTTTTATATTTCACATTTAAATTCTTATATATATATATATATATATGGTATATAATTTTACATTTATAAAATATTAAGTTGGATATATAGTATTCATGTGTCCAATATATTGCATTATAGGATGCCTTAATTACTTTTAATATTTGAAATATCAAATTTAAATATCCTAAACCCTACTAAGTTAAATAATTAAATATCCTATTAATAAGATATAATTTTTTTTTATTAATAAGATATAATTGTCATCCCTATGTGAAACTATTGCTAACCACCAAAAAATTCAAAATATTTTGGTGATGTTATTCTTTTATATATCACGTGCATATATACTTCAAAGTTTATTCAGCAAAGCTATTTGATCCCAATATAATAATAAGGTTTATTTTTTAATTCACTAAGTCAAATTTATAGTTAAAACTTAACATCATCACCATATTGAAATTTATAAAAAAATTGCAATATTGACTCATCAACTACCTCATCAAAAATTATAATTATTTTATAAATAGCACAAGAAATAAATCCTGAAATCTAGAACATATAAGTTTAATGTGTTTTTCATATAATTTTATTATAAATTAAATAGCCTTATAAATTATATGAAAAATTGCAAAACAATAATCTTAAATATAAATAGTGAGAATTTGTGTCATACTAATTTGTTTTTAAAAGTCACATTAATCAAAGAAGGGAAAAATGATCATTTTAAAAGACTAACGAACTCTTCAACTTTCAATGACACTTTCATTAAAATGATTTAAGAAGAGTTTAGTATTGTTTAATTTCTCCATTTTAGATTTATGCTCTGTCTCTTTTTTTGTAATTTAAAAATTTTAAAGAAAGGGAAACATCTTAAATATTTAAAAAAAATAATGTGATTTTTTTCTTTCTTTCTAAATTTTAAATTTCAAAAATATGATAAAATATTATTTTAAAAAATAACTTTTGTGGGTACATTAAACAAATTTAAACACAAACATTATTATTATTTATATATTTAAATAAACATTAAAAATAATACTATTTATAATTTTTGTAATTCAAAATCTTTTTTGCATTAAAAATCATCTTATTTGGTTAAATACAAACATGATCATTAAATAATGAATTAATCATTAACATCACCTTAAATATAATTTAATTAAATTAAGTTTTTTTGTTTAATATATAGAGCAGAGTATTTCCTATATTATTTATCAAAGTATTATTATTATCCAAAGAGTTATCATATTTATAGTACAAATGCCCCCAAAGTACTTGTGATTATTCCTGCTTTTTATTGAACACCGCCCTTCGTCATTATGTAGTTGTTGACGATTTGAATAAGATAGAAAACTTGTCCTTCTTCCGAACTTCTCGCCTCACTACCGTTCATCCATACCTTTCTAAGCTTCTTTATTTCTGTCTACTGACGTTGATTTCTTCAGTTTATTCTCACTTTGATTCGCCAAAATTTTCTTTCACACATTTGATATAATGAATCTTTTGAATAGTTACTAAATAGGACACCTTAAAACTTACAATATAGAATAGAAAGTTTTCGTTTTGTATATTTTAAATAGATAAGTTCAAATTTGCTCACTAATGTTATTAGAAGTGATAGAAGGAATCTAGTTGCAGAAGCATTATCATTGAGAAGGCAAATATTTCATACGGCATATAACATAACAGGGAAGGATTTATATCTGATCCTAAACCTTGAGAACCAAAGGCCATTGGAAAAAGAAAAGGATTGTAATCATCTTAATCAGGGGCTGAATCGGTCTTAATTTTCGGGGGCGGAGGGAAACTTATAAGTAAAAGTGTACGTAGAGATTTCGCAGATATGTTGGGGGTCCAAGGGGACAGCGCCTCCTGATGGGTTTCGACCTACCCGATTAAGTCACAGGAACAAATTTTGGTTGTAAGGATATTTTTTGATTCTCTTTATTATTTCTGTTTGTATTTGGTTCATCGTTCCCTAACAATAAAATATGTACACAATGTGTTTAATTATGCTGGAGGCAATTGCCTAAAGACATAGTATTTTAAAACTTTTAAGGAGGCAATTGACTAAAAACCATTTTAATAAAGACTAAAAATAGATGATTGGAAACAAATTATCTACAATATCATTTTTTTTTATGGGGGGCAATTGCCTCGGGCTTTAGGTAGATCTGCCCTTGCTTCATATATAAATGTGTTGTAGTGCGACCTTTAATGCATATATATAATTAAAAAAATTATTTTTAGGGGGGGAAATTGCCCCCGGGCTTTTGGTAGATCCGCCCCTAATCTTAATGATCTGTTCAATAGCCTCTTCATGATCAGGGAAGCTCTAATTACCTAACAAGGCATTGTTTCATTATTTATTATTCAATTAATATTGACACGCTAGCTATGTTCTTCGTTTGAGATAATTTTTTACGGCTTTGCAAAGCTATTTTTAAGCTGAAAATTTCTTAAAAGCAAGAAAAAAAGGGTAGTCTAAAGCTATCCCAAACGAAATCTTAACCACAAAACATATATGGAATATGAATGAAATAGAACTTGAATGCAAGCATATAATTAAAGCAAATAACGAGGTAATGGTTTATAGAAACCTTACTATGAAAGTGTGCTCCACCACCTCAGCTTCCGCAGAGAAACTGAGGAAAGCAAAGATGACACAAACCAAGAACAATGCAGATCGAGCCATGAAGCTCACTAAGATAAATATGAATGGAGAGGGAAATGCTATGTAGGAAGTATTCCCTGTCCCTATGGATTGGTATGCAAGCTATCTGTCTCCTTCTATGTTTATATAGAGTTGCAGGTATTGATTGGTTCTAAGTTTTAAGTTCTATATATATAAATTATTAAGAACTGGAAGTTGGACCTTGTAAATTTGCGTGTCTATATAAGTTTCCACTTGGCAGGTTTTGATAAAGATAGAAGCTAGCTCTAAAGCTTAAGAAAGATTGAATAAGCCCATATTTTTCGTTGCCTGTCTTCTTGAGCTGATAATTTATGAAGAAAATCATATATGAATGGGACTTCTTAAGTTGGTAATGGAGAATAATCTCTTAAGAAAGAAAAAAAATATAGAGAGGTTGTTGAAGTGAAAGAGATGTGATTCAACAAGAAAGCATGACCTCAATTCAAATTGTTAGTGAGTAAACTAAAGCAAAATAGGCATTTTGCCGTTTTTTTTCTACAGCTGTTGATATAATCTTTTACAGGGGTAGAAATTGTTGCAAAAATATTTTTAAGTAGTTCAGTAATTGCCCTAAAATTGCCGTGTGATTTTTCACTGCAAAAAAATCAGCAGCGGTTTTAAATTTACAAGCTATATTTGTATAATGATTATAAAACCTGAAAACTTTCATAATGATTATAACAGCTTTTTTTGGGAACGGGATATTCAGCTGTTGCCATCCTCGAAAGGTTGATTGACTGAGTGACTAATCCTCATTGACCTAGAAGAAGCACCTACCCCACAAACCTTTTGGCCCGCACTTGATTGGGCCCCACTTAAGAGGCACCTTCATGGGCGGATGCAGTGTGGGGGCCATGGGGGCAGTGGCCCCCACTGACTTTGGGAATAACATGGCATTAAAATTTTTTCTAAAACATTAAATAAATAAATATTAAGCTGTTATAGTAAGTAGTAACACGTTAATATTATTTCCTCTGGTTCTCAACGCATGCTTCCGCCTTTCCCTATTCATATTCCGACTTTCCCTATTCCCACTCTGCAGAAATTCGCGGACGGCGGACCTGGAACTCCACGCATAATAATTTCTCTTGAAGTACAAGAGCTTTAAACCATCTCAATTCTATAAGTTTAGATAAAACAACATTTTAAACTATTCCAGCATGATATTATAATAGTGTTTTAACTATTGCTAATTATCAACAATTAGAACCTAATAGAAATTTTGTGTTTAGGATAGTTGAAGAAACTCTCAAGATTGTATTGAACTATTTATTTTTTATTTAGAACAGTTTTTTCACTGCTTTATGAAACAATTTTCTTTATAAAATATTTTTGAATTTGAAAATTTTGTACTAGAAAGCTATTTCATAAACCAATAAGAAAGTTATCAAAAAAAAAAAAAACTTTAATCTTGAATTTGACATGCACCAAATGATAAAGCTAGCATAAGCCTATTTATAAGAGGAGTGCAATAATTAAGGTTGAAGTACCGATCGAGCAGCCGTCTCTATTAGGGTAATAATCAAGCTAAAATTAATTAAAAGGGGAGTATAATAATCCATGTGTTAAATGTACCTTTGATAGAGCAAATTCCCTCTTAGTTGCCTTACAAGTGTGTCTTGGTCGGCTTTTTCATATGGTGGCTTGCAATTCCAACTTCATATAAATAAAAGAGATTCTTTCCTCTAATTTCTTCATGATTCATCATTAAAAGCTTCTTCATAATAAAGTATTTATGGTTAATTCGACTTATGGATACTTCACTATAGATTATAGAATATTTGATATGCATGATCACCATGCTAGTTTGGCACTTTGCTATTCATCAAAAACCAACTTTTAGTTCATGGGTGATAAAAATGGTTATGGTAAGTAGATTGGGAAGGCAGACTTGATTGGGTCAAGTCAACTAAAAGCACACCTTGTCCTAAAATGGATTAGATTGTTAAAGCTGGTTAATGTAGACTTGTTTGATGACCTTATAATTCCTTTCAATGAGTTGTAGAAGCCTTCAAATAATTAAACCCATGTTGATCATATTTTGACCATATCCCTATCATCTATTTCGCATGTCATTTGTCACATTATATTCTAAGCGATGCGTGCAACCTTCGTATGTAATCAAACATTGATTTCTATCACTTTAAATTGCATATTGGTGGACTGAATGGGCTTTGATACCAATTTATTATGGAGAAACTCCAAAATTAAAGTCTCACACACATAAGAGCACAATAGTTGACCATGGTTTGAAAATTTATCTACGTCAATGATAAGAGAAGTTATTCTATGCGGTGGCAACCAGATGCAAAATGTCGTCCAGAGATCAACCAAAATGAGTCATGTCAGCAGTACCGAGCCACGGTACCTAGCACAGGGTGACATGGCACATTCTGCTTAGTCTCCGGACGGCGTTCGACGTCCGCACATAATAATTTCTCCAATGGTAGACATCAAATTCAACTAAAACTTGAATAAAAATACTCATAATTTCTCTTGGTCCTTATAGATATCCATAAGTTTTTTTTTTTTTTTTTTTTTTTTTTTTTTTAAATAAAACTCTTATATTAAAATTGATAAAACGAGGTTACAACAGTTGAAGAAGGAAAATCAGACAGCAAAGAAAACCAATAACAAGAAACAGACACAATAAAAACCCCCAAAGAGGGCTCAGTAGAATGCCGAGACTGCCAGCGTCCACGAAAGCACCAGGACCGTCCAGCAAAGGTGGAAATCACCAAAGGTTGCCACAAAGAAGCCAACGCAGACACGAGCCCCAGCAACATCATCGCCCCGCAACCTTCAATCCAAACAATAATCAAAATAGAATAATCGTAAGAACCAAACCAGGATGATAGCGAATTATCTTCTTCTGCCACCTCTCTTCCAGAATTTTCCACGAGAGGCTACCTTAAGAGGTACATCACGGTTCAATTTAAATTCATTACCCGGATCTGAATAGGACTCAGAATCAGATCCAAAGTCAGACGAATTGTGCAACCAATCACCCTGAGATTTAATATCAAGTCCAGAAGTACCACTCACTGTTACAGGAACATTAACCAAATTATCCAAAATTTCTTGCACACCCGAATTAACAACCAAGCCACACACATTTGATTCCACATTACCAACACTAACCATCGGCCTACCACAATCCTCCATAACACCCAAAACAGGCGAAACCTCATCCCCCCTTCCACACTCGGGAGGAGAAATCGCAACATTAACAGAATCAGAAACCACCTTCGACACCAGAACAGCATCCGAAATTTCCTCAATCACATCTTTAGGACCCAAACCCTTCACCACACTAGAAGGAATAAAAGGACTAGCATTATGAGACAAAGTAATATCAGCAGCCACCGACATAAAGACACCAGCATCACCCTTAGCACCAGGGGAAAAAGTCGGAGACTCAACAGAAGCGGTTTTAGTCGCAATATTAGCATTCTCACATCCCATAATTTTCTCACAAGAAGAATCAATAACATTACCAGTTTCAATTAAGCAATCAGCAACATTTCGAACACCCGTTCTCCCTCCCTCCCCCAACGAAGAAGAAGGAAAAAGATTAGGATGAAGAATGGTGCAACCGGCCTTAGAATGCCCCAACGAAGAACAATGCACACAATATTCCGGTAATTCTTCGAAAACCACAGACTGAACATAACCAGCATTTTCCGGACCAATCCAAATTTTATCAGGAAAATTTTTGGTAACATCTATTTCCACCAAAACTCTCGCAACTGAAGGACGGGAACCAGTAGAAGTCGCGTTATCGGTTTTTAAAGGATTCCCGAAAATCTTCCCCAAACCATGGAGAATATGCGACGCAAACAGATGCGGCCTAAGATTTGGAAAAGAAATCCAGATGGGAATAACCGGAGAATCAATTTCGACATCTAAAATAGGCGACCACTTAACCAATTTCATGAAACAATTGTTAACGAAATAGGATCTATGAGCAAACACCCTACAATAATCCAAATCATTGAAAAGCTTAATCAAGACGTTCCGATTGTTAAGAACAGTGACAGAGACATCCCCCTTCAGTTTAAGATTAAAGAAAAATTTCCTAATAGCATCCAAAGATGGACGACGAGCAGGAAACTTTCCGACAAGGGCAAACTCAAACGGAGCAGCTAAGGATTCGATTTCCATCTCCGAAATCCACAAAGAAGGCATGCCTCTAAAAGAAGAAACCTTAATTTCGAGAAACACTACAGCACTAGACGAAGAACCAGAAAGCGCATCTTTAAACGAAAGAGGCGAAGAACCGGTTAAAAATCCAGGATCACGAAGACGAGAAGAAGCCATCATCACCAAAACACAAGAACAAAAAGGATGAGGAGACTTCCCTGACGAAGAGGAGACGAGCCGCCAGGCGCAAACGATGAGAACGGCGGGGACGGAAAGTCGCCGCCAGGAGGATTTAGGGCATCGCGGAAGTAGCTCAAAACCTTTGTTTATTGACTGTAGATATCCATAAGTTATTAGACTTGAAAACTTATGTTTTTGATGATTTACAAATATTGATTATATGGGTTTATATAGTGAAAAAATTATCCATCTCTCAATGTCATTGATCAACTATCATAATAAATTTTTGTGATAGTCAATATTAAAGATTTTATGATAGCCCGCATTTAAGACTTTCATGATTAAAAATGAATAACTATTTCTAACACTAAAAATCTGCAAGTTATACATAACAAATAATCTAGTTCTAATATCAACTCCAATTTTTTATCATCCATCCACTCATTATGATTAATAAATAAATTATCTAAAACTTTATTATGAAACAATGATAGTCTACTAAACCTCTTATTATAAATAATACACACTACCAAGATTATCATTGAAAAAATTGTGATGCTTCATCAAAGACCAATCAAGATATCTACTCTAAAGGAATCCTAGTTAGGCATAATTATAATCAAGAAATGCTCTCTTTCTATCATCTTCATCTTTGTGTAATCAAAAGACAACCATTCCTTATCTAAATCAATCATAGACAAATGAACATGTTGGCAATGCCATTGAAGACTCTCTGACCTATTTTTCATCATTGATGAGAAGCCATCAATATGACAGATTAATAACATCAAAATTGCACACTTTATCACAATTATTAGAAAATATTTGAAACGACCTTTCTTTATTAGATTTAAATAAGAATTTGACCCTTATTAGGACACAATAGAGAAAATGGATTCATGTAGCCGACCCCATGTAGTGGGATAAAGGCATGATGCTAATGTTGTACCACAATTATGGGGCATCATTCTATAACCATAGTGGATAAGCCCAAAAAAATTTAAAATTTGTTAATAAATAACAACTTAGTTATGGTTATCTATTAATCATTCTTCTTCCTTTGATTCCAATTAATTGTTTTAATCCACATCAATAAAATGTATCGACATTAACACACGTTATGAAGGGTGATAAGAGACATGCTCGTCGGTAAGAATCCCACCGGCCTATCAATAGAATTCAATAGAATCCTAACAACAACAACAGCAAGTCTTTATCCTATTACATGGGGTCGACTACATGAATTCTTTTTCTCCATTCTGTCTTGTTAAAAGTCAAATTCTCATTTAAATCAATATAGAAATGTCATTTCTAATATTTTCTAACCAAGTCTCTTTAGGCCTACCTCTACCTTTCTTAACATATGCCAAATATAATGCATCTACTCTTTTAACATGATCCGTTTTACAAGACCAATAATAATAATAATAATAAGTGATTTAATAATGGATATTTCTTCATCAAAATTTAGTCAAGATAGATAGTAAGATCTTTCTTTGAGGATAGTATAATATATTAATAATGAATTAAAAATTATATTATATTCTACTCAAATTAAATTCAATAATTTTGAGATCTATTCTAACTAAATTTTATTAAGTATGCTCTAAACTAAATTATTTCCTTTATTAATATACCTTAAGGTTCGTTATCTTGTCAAGATCAAACCTAATTTCCTTAATTCTTCTTATTAACTAGATCACATTCTTCTATCATGCGTATATATATATATATATTGCATAGTATCTCACTTAAATAAATATGAATTTAAAAAATAACTTTTCATCATAGAAAGTTATAAAATCAATAGAAAAGCAGCGCCATTCAAAAGCAAAATAGTGAAAAAATTATCTTAAATAGGTGAAATTATTCTGTACGGATACGGATAATTTATGGTCGTGAATCAGAACGCGTCATGTCACCTGTTTGTTGTATATTGGGTGATGTGACGTGTTCTAATTCACCTCCGTACTATCCAATGTCCACTCAGAACAATTTCTTCTCAAATAGGCCCTTAAATCGCTGCTAAAATGATATAATTTTAATGGGCTTTTTAAACCACTGATACGTGGTGCTATCTTTTATGCCGAATTTTGATAGTTTAAGTTATGAGGGGTAATTAAGGCACTGAAGCTATCACAAGCTTAAGAAAAAAAAAAATGCAAAAAATGTTAGAAATTGATTATTCTGATCACATGAATTTACTAAGGTGTGGCAAGCAATATTATTGTTCCACTATGGTTTTTTTTTTAAGAAAACTCATTAAAAAAATGTCAAAAATAATAAAATGAGTACAATCTAAGAAAAACCATAAAAATGAAACCTCCCACAACAAAATAAAACTAAACCCTAAAAAGAAAGAAGCATAGAACAAGCTAAAACTTTCCAAATATGCCTACACTTCATAAAAAAAGAGACAAAAAAACGTTGTTTTGTTGTCAAAATGAGGGCACTCAAGAGCTCTTGGCAAGTATTAAACAAATAGGGTAAGGTCCGCTTCAGAAGGGGGAAAATCAAGAGAATTGAGGCGCCCCCTACAAGAAAACCCTGTAGAGACGCTCAACATTAATCACCTTAATGAGAGTTGTCCCTGCCACCCTTCTTCCAATTCCTATGGTGATCGGTAATTTTTCGACTATGGTAGTCAAATCTTATTGATGGAATTAGGGTTTGTCAAAATGGGTCAATGGTTAGGTTTGGGTCTGACCCGAAATTGATCCAACCAAAATCCGGTTAACTAGAACCCAACTGGTTTAATAAACGGATAAACAAATGCAAAGCTGAACTCAACCCGACTTGATAATCCGTTTTAATTAAAAAAAATATTACTTTTTAAGAATTTATGTTAGATTAATTAATAAAATTATAACAATCATACCAATAAATAAATAAATTAAGGAAAAAATACTTTAAACTAGTCATTTCGAGTCGAGCTAGTCGGTCAATCCGAACTCAACCCATTTAATAAATATGTCAGCATTCAATACCTGAACTCCTAATTATTAAATGGGTCAACCAGAACTATAATTTTTTGGACTATGCTAATGGGTCAAATCCTTTTTTGAAACCCCAAGATGGAATCATGGGTAAGAGACCTAGGAGGGTTTCATGTTTCATAGACCAATTTCTATGAAAATATTTTTTTTTGGCTATGAGAATATTGTTGTTTAGTAAAATGTAGGGAAAAAAAAAAAAGCTGGCTTGGTGAGTTTCTTAAGTACCATGCTACTATGCCCTGAACTAACAAAATGCTAATTAGCATGATGGAATTTATATCCTTTAATTATCAAATATAAGACTATATGACTTTGTTGTTTGGAATAGCTTTTTAATGCTTTTTAATAAAAAAAATTCTTTAACTAAAATTTTATATACTAAAAGTTGTTTTAAAAAAAAAAATCTTGAAATAATTTGATAGCTCGGTGTAGTAACCTCTCCGTTCTTAGGCTTCCTCTTGCTTACAAGGAAAAGTCATTATTGGCTTCTCAGAATGTATGTTTAATATTCTGCAGTTCATTTTGTGGTGGTGGATCCACATCATCCTTGTCATAATCATTATTTCATTCTGCTTAGTCATTTTTGCATTTTGAATTAGTTGCCCATTCTTTATCACCAGCTGTCAGTACTATATATATATAACATTTGATAAAATTCCTCCTCTACTACACGATTAATTTACTATTATTATTATTAGATAATATGTTTTTAAATATTTTAGATTTAAATTTACTTTGAAATTAATACTACATAAATTATTTATATTTTACACTCATTTTAAAATAGATTCAAAGATTTTTATTTTTGGGATATTTAGGCCTATTAAAACAAACTAATAATACACACCACATATATAAGATTTGAACTCAATACCTCTAAGTTGATAGTCAAAATTCTCAATCAAAGGATCAAGATGATCGAGCTACGTTAGATTCAAAGATTTTAACTAGAGAACAAAATAAGATCTATTATCAACATAAATTACAA
>NW_021318533.1:2389973-2400426 GCF_001605985.2 Dendrobium catenatum
TTTTAGAATTTGACCAATTATCTTGGCCACTACTTTATGTCTAAGACATATTTGAGAAGTCCCACTTAGATATCAAGAATAAGAATAAACGGTCTAATTTCTCATACTTTAAGTGATCAATGAACTTGTAGTATCTCTTATCTAGCCTTTAAGTCATGTCCAACAAGGTATTTGAGCCATTGAGTGGCTTTTAAGAACTCATGAATTGTTTAATGAGCCAATTTTTTTTTTTTTTTCTAAATAAGAACTGATTTTTCTTATGCATATTCTTGAGAACTACCTTGAGGATGTCTTCTTGAAGGTAATAAATACAAGATGATATTTCACCATATATATTATAGCTAGAAGAGACATAATTGACTTAAAACATATTATATGGTTGGATTATGACTTGCCCTTATAATAATTTCATTCCGACATCTTAAATTGAGGGGTGTGTAACAGATAGCCCAAGAGATTGTCCACTTTGACCTAAGAGCCTCACAGTTTTACCATGTGGGTATAACTTTCCAGTAGATTACCCATCACAGAATTGCTCTATGATGAGCACGCTTAAGTATGAAGTTTTTTACGGAAATTCTAGACATTACACCAAAATGCATCTTGATGTTAAAGAGTTTAGCTTCTTTTTACTTAAGGGGTTCACAATCTCCCCCACTTAAGTAATTGACATCCTCGTCAACATCATTCCATAATCATCAACCAGGCAGATAAGATTCTTGAGGTGGCCACTACAAGTTCAAGTGGTGACTCCCGTCACATAGCACTTTGCCCATACAGGATTCAAGAGGTGGCTCCCATGTCGTAACACTTTTTCTTGTAAGGTACTTGGTTATCATTTTTTTTTGCTGGTGTATTGCTCTGATATCATTTGTAACAACCCAAACTCTTAACTATTTAGATATTATCTACTTTGGCCTAAGAGCCTCATGGTTTTATCCTATTGGTGTAACTTCTCACTAGGTCACCCATCTCTTAATTGCTTTAGGATGAGCACGCTTAACTACGGAGTTTCTTACGAAAATTCTAGCCATTACACCAAAAGGCACCTCAATGTTTAAGAGTTTATCTTCTTTTTACTTAAGAGGTTTCACAAGTGGGGCGACTTTTTAATAAATTTGAATTGAAATTGCATTGATTTTATGGGTGACATACTAAGTCGGTCTCTTTAGTAGATGCTTTATAGTACTTTCAGTTGAAAAAAAAGAAGTGTCATCCATCAAGAAGATGATGTTGAACACTAATTCACAAGAAGTGCTTTTGTGGCATAATTAACTCTTGAATAATAGGAAGAGGAGCAACAAAAATAGCTTATAAAAAATATTCGATATTATTTTGGACCATCCTCATCCTAGAAAGATAATAATTTATTTTCATAAAAGCTTGTCAAAGTAACATATTCATCACACTTCTCCCTATGAGGTGTTTGCTCATGATTAGGATGCCTGTTAGAAATCTGTCTCCTAATTCAAACCATAAATTCATGCACATCATGTAATACTTAACAGTGCAATGACTCACTGCTCATCTTAAATGCTATTTGTGTTATGTTTATGATGATTATTTTATATTAATATTTCATGCATTTAAATGCTTTTTCTTGATGTGATTGTCTCATGTGACTTTCATATGAGTATTTCCTAACAAAAATTGCTTACAATGATCATATGTATGTTGGCATAACAAATCGTAAACTTCTTGAAAGGCTTTTATATGGTTAAGTGAAAAAAATCATCTATAAATTTTGACCATATTTGAATTTCCTGAAAGTTTTTATTAATTACCACAGCCAACCATAAAAATTTCATCTTTTTACTGTTAACATCTTAGCAATTTATATGGTTATTCTCAACTTCAATACAAGTAAGTACTGAACAATTTATTTTTGATAATAATGATCCAAAGTTAAATGGCTTTGCCCAATTTAAGCTAATCATCACATCTATACTAAACTAATCCACGAAAACACACATAATTAAGCTTTGTATCATATAATTTTTTTACTATTTTATGAAGTTATTTTTCAGTACAAAAATATTTTGAATTGAAAATTTTTATACTAAAAAATTACTTCTGAAAGCAGTAAGAAATGTTATCACCAACGAAATCATAGATAATATCTATACGTACGGGCGGTGAACGTACGGGCGGTGATGTTTGAAACTTGAAACATCCAATTTAGACTTAGGCTTGGTTTGTGACGACTTTTAAACTGCCTTTTAAAGCAATTTTCTAGTACATATAAACGAAGTCATAGATAATATCTATACGTACGGGCGGCGATGTTTGAAACTTGAAACATCCAATTTAGGCTTAGTCTTCGTTTGAGACGACTTTCTAACTGCTTCTTAAAGCAGTTTTCTAGTACAATAATTAAAATATTTTAACTAGAAAGCTGATTTAAGAAGCAGTAAAAAAGTTGTACCAAACAAAGCCTTATTTTGGGATTATTTTATTGCCGCTCTGTAAACTATTTTTTTGTATAAAATTTTCTTGTAAAGCAAAGAAAAATCAGGGTTCTAAAACTATCCCAAAGAACACCTTAATTATCATCCGACAAGGACCTGAGACCAACACCAATTAGCTAATTTAATACAAAGCCAAAACATGTTTAAGCGCTAAAATTCCAAGAGGAAATTTCTCTTTTAATAGAGCACTAATGAATAATTGAACCCGTCATTAGCTTGGGATTTATGAAACGTCACGCAATTGTTCATCTTATGAAGCATTTCTAGAATAAGATAGTAATTACTACAAAGTTTAATAAATTAATTTGTTTAACTCTCCATTCTGCAACTAATTTCGGTTGGTTAAGGTCTCTTTTAGGAAATATAATAGTTAATTAAGGCATGGATCATATGCCTCAGAAAATAAAGGAGATTGTTGTTCGAGGAAGAAACCGAAATGCCAATCGAGAGCGGGTTTAGTGTATACAGCTACTGCAGGTTTTAGTTGATTAGCATTTAATTAGCACGTTTGCTATTTGACCACTGGAATGGAGGAGTTGAAAGGCGTGGAATTGGGGAAAAACTATTCTTTTTAAGATATGTATTTTAAATTTTGAGCGTTATATTTTATATCATGGGAGCCGTTTTGTTTGTTGCATTAGGATCTAAAGTATTTCAAGTTATTTAAATGATGCTCAAGCTTCCTTGAAGCACAACTCAAAATAAAACTTGTAAGTTAGCAAAGTGATTACCTCAATTGAAATACAAGATAAGGATCAAGGAAAAAAATATAATGACATGCTTATAATCCATAACATCATATTGTCACTTCAATTTGGATGTAAATGCCAATCAAGCAAATTCATCATACAAGATTTTGAGTCATCTTCGTGTGACACTAGAAGACTTGCAACTTTCAGCATGGCTCATTTACGTGCAACAATCAAATGAGTGGTGATAATCAAATTCTTACATACCACTTGCTTGCGAGCAAATAGTAACTTGGGGTGGACAATGAAGTTGCAAATATAAATCACTCACAAACAATACAAAAGTTATGAAGGGTATAACCTGATTTAATGTAATGGTAATGGTAAATAATGCTTAATTGCAAACAAAAGGAAGAAGACAACAAATAAAGTGATGCAACAAAAATAAAGAAAAGGTACATAGCAGATATTCCTTACACCTTCACGGGTTGTTTTAACTAAATCAAATAGGAGAGGGGAAGTAGGATTATAGGTGGCTCACGTGAAAGCTGCTGCAGTGGTCTTATCTCCTCCCCCTTCTTTTTTCTTTACAGATACATACAATATAACCTCTAATGACATCAATTGATAACAAGAAAACTCATCATATTGACTAACAGAAAAGACTAACAATAAAAAAAAAAAAGTCACACCTTAAATTTCTGAAAGAAAAGATGGACCTTTTGAGTTCAACCTAAGGGGCTCTTTGGTATCGGATTTACAGCGGGATTTAAGTCGGATTTATGCTAAATCCAGCCAAATAGTTTTTGTGCGCGCGTTAAATCCCGGGATTCGGTACGGATATACGGCTTAAATCCGGGATTAAGTAAATCCCCGGGGTAGTCGGATTTAACGGGATTTAGAGTTCGAGCGATACATTTCACGCGGCGCCCGTGTCGTCACATTTTTCAAGAAAACTTCAATTATTTTGGGAATTACATACACCAATAACTAGATTATAAATTTTTTTGTAAGGGCTAATTTGTCAGCTTGTACATAGAGAACATCTACTAAAAGATTTGATATTGTTTTCACTATATTGTTTGATACGAAATTAGTACAGTTTACAACTACTTATTAAGATTTTTGAATAGTTTGCAATAATATTAATTTCAAATAACGGATGCTATTTAAAACACTGTATTGTGGAGAACCTTTTTTTTTTTTTTTCTGCAAATAATTTTGATTTTGTTTTTTTGAGTGTGATGCAATTAGATGCTTGTACCATATTGAAAATTATAAATTAATATAGTGATAATTTAATTACAAAAACCTTAAAATCAAAATAGATTAATATATATAAATTTAATTGTTAGCATCTCTTTTCAAAATAAATGCAGTGATATTATATTTTATAATTTACCCATTCATTTCTTTATTTCACATTGCAAGTCAAAGAAATCGATCGGCGTGAGAAATTTTTTTTTCAACATTCTACCTATATGAACTCAACCAAAGAATTGAAGATTGCTCTTACTTATGAATTCTTCTTTCTTTTTTGCTAATAATAGTTTGTAATTTTCTCTATTTTGAAATTTTCATTAATATCGTATGAACTCGAATTGTTGGTATTATATTTTATGCAATGAACTTGATTAAAAAATATCTACATCAATTTTAAATTCCTAACTGCTATAAATCCTGAAATATGTTACCAAACAATTTATCAGTATTTAACAGAATTTAACAGGATTTAATATTTAGCATACCGAACCGTTTTCAAAATTTAACCCATTTCGAATATACTAAATCCGAATTTACAGGATTTATTAAATCCCAATTAAGTTAAATATCACTTGTTGCCAAACAGCCCCTAAGGCAATCAAACAATTATTAGGTGTGGAATATAGACGGGGAGAACTGTCCGCACACCAGTATAAAACCCAGCTAGGTACCATTTGGCATCCTGAGTCTGTGCGGACGGTGCTCTCCCCATCTGCACTCCGCATCTAATAATTATTCAAGGCAATCAAGAAGAAGATAAGGGAAGCTAAAAAGAAAAAGGCTTCAGGCTATTGGAAAGAGGAGGTAATTTGGACAATTTGGTGTTTCAAGAACTCTTGCTTTCACTTTTACTTCCCTTGTATTTTTTTTTTTTTTTAAACAGTAGCAGTCTTTATGTTAGCTTTTTATGTATATGAATGAAAAAGTAACTGGTTGACGGTACTACCTTGACTGGAGGATCAGAGAACCTCCTTTTTTGCCTTAAAGCAAGGAGTAGGGTCACGTGTTAATGATTCTTCAGATCTCGAGCTTTATTTGGCTTCTTTTACGGGAACCTTTTAGCGCCCAGGGTGCTAAACATATATTTCAAGTGTCGGCGATATTCCTGACGTAAGAACGAAGTCTGTTTGTCAATCGGACATCATTTGATCAGTCTCATGCTTTAATTTAGGATGTTGGTCGTCCCTTTTGACCGATCTCTTCGATTCATTTGTGAGGTGTCTCGACCTAGCAGAATTTGATGTTCTGATCGCAACGTCATCGTCCATTTAACATTTGGAGGTCATTTTACTCTTTAAGTAGTGCATCGCGTGCGCCAACCCGCATACTACCTAATTCGTCATTTTAACCCTTTTACGTGTAGTTTGAGTTGTAGGGGTCAACTGCTGGACTTTTGCCAATCGCCATATTTCTACATGATTAACTTTATAAAACTATTTGATTTTTTTTTTAATTCAATTTTCTTATCATGCTATGTTCTATTTTATTTCAATTCTTAAAAACCAGATTGTACATAAGAAAATTAGACATGCTAAATCTCAACGAAGAACAAAATGAAAATAATTTCATTATATTGTTATTTAGTTATTGATATGTCACAAAAAATTATCTTGATCGAGCATGGATCTCAATGTGAATTTGAATTGAAAACTTTAAGAATTAATTTTGGAATGATCCAAGCTTCAATTTCAACATACTTATTGTCAAATTGAACATCTCAAGGTAAAGAATCCAACGACACCAAATTCGATCCAATCCTAGTCAAAATGGGCATAAATCAAAGAACCAAAGCCTATTTGAAAGCTTCAATGAATTAATTGGATGATCAAATTTTATCCAAATATGACATGCTTATGGTTGAATTGAGCAGCTCGATGAGACGAATCTAACAAGCTTAAGATCGTTGAATTCCAACATCATTAAGACATAAAATTTTAATGAATGCTCTATGATTGAGGGAATTGAAACTGGTCGTGCAATAGAACACTCTAAATTTATCCTAGATCTTCTCCATATTTACTGAGCATGTCACTCCAAAAAAATTATAAATAGACCCTCATTCTTCACATGAAGGGGAGGAGAAAGAGAAGAGCTTTGAGGTTTAAAGAATTTTGGATCTCCACCTAAGCAGTACTGCCAATGATTTCGCACCACCAGGCTGCTGCTGCTTGTCCTCTGTCAGACCATCGTCATTAGACCTCCATCTGGTAGCCTCTTCTAGGTCTTTCTCTGACCATCATTGACTGTCGACTACAATCTCTCAGACCACAGTCACCCACCGATTACGGTCCTTTTTACCACCGTCTTCTGTATATGATCTTTTCAATCATCATCACCCGTCAACTACGGTCCCTTTGACCATTGTTACATGACTATGGTCCTTCCGACCATCGATTATGACCCCTCCAACCATCGTTGCCCGACTACGATCATTCCAACCTCCATTGCCCACCGACTATAGTCCCTCTGACCATCATCTCCCAACTACGATCCTTTTGACCACCGTTGCATGCCGATTACAGTTCCTCCGACCATCGTCGTCCGACAAAGGTTCTTTTGATCTCTGTCAGCTGTTGACTATTGTTCCTCTGACCAACATCGCCCAACTACGGTCCTTCCGACCTCCACCACCTACCGACTACGGTCCCTTTGACATCTGTTGCCCAAATACAATTCTACTAATCAGACATACTTGTCAACACTATCTTAAGAATAACTCTCATGACATTAGGTTCTTTTAGCCCCAATCATACAAAGTATTCTATATGATGTATATTTGCTACATTTAGCCAAAAACTTCCCCTGGTGAAGGACATCATTTGTAATTTACAACAAACACTAATAAATTTATTCAAACTAGGCAAGGCCCTATGATTTTTCCCCTTTTCAGAAGTTTCCACATAAAAATTATGATGTCTCTTATGAATATTGAATCTCTCTGTAGGTGTGTTGGATTTCCGTATAAAGCTAGGACGCTAAATTATATATATCTCTACTAACACAAATGTTCCAGGATGCAACAATTATATATATTTTTGTACAGAGGCTTTATGGACTCTCTTATCTTCACCTCTACTTGTGCTGCATGCTTTTTTTGCTAACTATGACAAATATTTCTTTTATCCATAGATTGTGCCAATCCTATTTTCGGTTGTGTAGATGCTTATTACATACTGACATACATGTTTAATTCTATGTCACAACTTTTGTAGCATTATGACTTGGAGGTGTTAGGTGACGCCCATGAGATTGGTTAGCCATGGGAAATTCCTTCGGCTCTTTAAAACTTGGGTGGGTTCTCTATCACGAAATCTTTTATCTCTTATTTTTTTAATTATTATCAAAGCCGAGCATCTCTCTAAAGGTTTAAATAAACATTTTTAGTAAGTCAATCATTTATTATTATCATAGCCGAGCTTTTTATTTTTTGTTTGCTATTATTTTTACGACTAGTAATCTTCTCTTATTTACTGTTATTATGAAATTCGTATAATATTCAATGTTGGAATCTCCAGTTTTATTATTTCTTTAATAAGGTGGAGTGGAATAAAACTCTTGTTGGATTGCTTACCTCTGTTCATGGTTGATATCATCTTCCACTTCGTGGAATAATTGAGAGGGAAATTCCATCTCATTTTTTGATAATGGAATATCATTAGACATAAAAAACCTGGCACTCTCTTGGTAGCATTTTGGAACAAAGCTGTACCACTTTATCATTGCATCTTCTTATGAAGAGTCTTCAGAAGCTACATTCTTTATGAAAATGTTATGCAAAATAGGGGCATTGGGCTAGCCTTTAGATGTATGTGCTACAATAATCTTGAAATTATTAATCATTTTTTTTTATGTGGAACCAATTTTTGCATTATTTTAACGAAATTCTTAATGTTAGCATTACTTTCTCTCTCACAATATGTACATACATTCTAACTTAGCTTTTTCCCATTGTCTCATTTTCTAAATTAAGGCTTCGTTTGGGGCGGTTTTTTTGTTGCTTCATAAAGTAATTTTATAGTACAAAAATTAATTTTTGTACTATAAAGATGCTTTAAGAATCAATAAAAAAGCCGTTCTAAACGAAGCCTAAATTTGATTTGAATGATTTCTATTCAATAAATAATCATTTTATAAAACATGTCTGCAATCTCAAAGAATTCTTAAGATGTTTTGGTATATAGTAGCTCATAGTTCAATTTTACTTTTGTCCACAAGATTTTTACTCTTTTGTTCTGCATTATTTATATTTATCCATAGCAGGAGTATAAATATTTTGAGAATCATAATGCTGCCAGTAAGACTTGGAACCAATTTTTCATTATTTTAACTAAATTCTTAATGTTAACATTACTTTCTATCTCACAATATGTACATACATTCTAACTTAGCTTTTTCCCATTGTGTCTCATTTTCTAAATTAAGGTTTCATTTAGGGTGGTTTTTTTATTGCTTCATAAAGTAACTTTTTAGTACAAAAATTAATTTTTGTACTATAAAACTGCTTTAAGAATCAATAAAAAAGTCGTCCTAAACGAAGCCTAAATTTGATTTGAATGATTTCTATTCAATAAATAATCATTTTATAAAACGTGTCTGCAATCTCAAAGAATTCTTAAGATGTTTTGGCATATAGTAGCTTATAGTTCAATTTTCACTTTTGTCCACAAGATATTTACTCTTTTGTTCTGCATTATTTATATTTATCTATAGCAGGAGTATAAATATTTTGAGAATCATAATGAATAGTTAGAGAGGAGGATTACTCAATTAATTGCAACTGAAATCACAAATATTAGAAGTGAAGAACAGCCTCATTTTCTCATTGTAGATGCTTCCACTATATTTCTCTTGATGCATTTAGCTGGTTTTAAATGCCATCATATTATTTATCAAACCAAGTTAATATTATCAGAAAGCATACGTTATGAGGAGAGAAGTGGATGATCTTATTCATTAAGTAATGTTTTCTATATGTAAATAAGCATATATAAAGTATAGAATTATAAGAAAATTAAATAAAGAATACATATTACTAAACAAAAGTAAATGTATGTTTTTTTTCCAAATTACATACCCACTTAATATAGTGATTTGTTTATATTATATTCTAATAAAAATTATGAGCTAATAACACAATATTTTTTGGTTTTTAAACTCCAGGTAGAGACTATAACACATAGATCTTAAAATAGGGCATACTTAGCATTCATGAGAACCATCTATAGTGGATTGTGTAGAAATAAGGGTAGTAGACAATAAATTTTTCAACTCAAATGACTCCAAAAACTAACAATGAAAGGTATAATTGATTTTCTTATTAAGAAATGACCTTTGCAGTGGTTATTTGGCACCTAAGTAACCAAGACAGCTGATATACATAGCTTTGGGGGGCTTATACTCATAATTGTGAGTGGAAAGAGTAGTTCTAAGCCTTACTGGTATGAGATTGATGAACTTCTGGTGGAATGGTAAGTTATTTCTTGTTTGCTTATTTATGACCCACCATAGTTGTGATTTTGTTATGAAAGTTGTTCATCATCATCATGAATAGCTTACGCCAACTATCTCTAGGGCTACCTTTATGACGCCCCAGGCATCCATAGTGAAATGATTCGTCTGACAGTCTCGATCAATCTCCATTCCTGCTCCCTTGCTCGGACCTGAAATTATTAACCACATATAATGAGCTTCAAAAAGCCCAGCAGGTCACCTAATACCTATAACTGAAATCAAAGCACGGTACTGGAAACAATATGCATGTCAATCAGTCGAGTCCATAACAGTCAATTGCACATGATCAATGAATCTATGCAAATACGGAAATCAAATCAGTAGTAAATGTAGCGGTAGAAGAATCAATAAATAGTAGGAAGAAGTCCATCAAGCTCACTTAATACACTTCAAATCTCAGAAGAATTCGTAAATAGTAGAAAATCAGTCGATCAGTCAAATCAATCGTATCAAATCGAATCAATCAAAACAATACTATCTGGTCAATTAAATCGATCGAAATCAATACAATAAAGCCTAGTA
>NW_021318533.1:2400995-2414498 GCF_001605985.2 Dendrobium catenatum
GAAAACACAAATCTGAGCACAAAATTATCAAAACTCAACATCTTCGAAAACAGAAATAGGATTCAGAGTCCTTACTGCGAGATAAACACTTCTCACAACAGCGGCGTCGGACGAAAAGCGCTCCGCGACCTCCGAAATCCAGCTTTTCCTTTGCTTTCCTTCTCCTTCTCTCTCCTCAGATATTTTTTTTATAAAAAATAATTTTCTCTCTCATCAAATCGAGCTGATTTTCTTTTAAACAAACATGATCGGCCCGGCCGATCGCCACATCGTCCAGGACGATATCTCAGGACGGTAATTAATTTTCCTTGGACGATAAAAACCCTTGCTCACTGACTTTTGCCATGCACTGATCGTCCCAGGACGATCCAAAATCGGCCCAGACGATCCTGGAAGGAAATCAAAGAAACGAGCTCTCACGGCCTTAATAAATTATCCTTAATTTTGTATGTTTATTATTGCCTAACACTATAATACATGAATCATAGTCTATTTAGTTATAGATTTTTTTTATTATTATCCTTTTCTCTTCTTGAATATTAATCTTATACACTTTTTCTCATCTATGTTCACATTCACTTACATGTGAATTCAAAATATTAAAATCTCTAATAGTTCCTTATCATTTGATTTGTTAATAATTTTGATTGATAATTATCAAATCGACACCCATTTTATTTATTTGATTGTTGTGGGCTCCGAAAATTCGACCCCAACCTCCACCTGTTGATGATTTTTCTTTGGCGAGTTAGTTTTAACGGATTAGGTTTCGGGGTAAATTTTGGAAGACATATAGGTTTGTAGATAAGATACTACATAGAAATTTCACCTTCATTTTACGAGGAATCTATGATCTGAGTTATAGTTTCTTATAGGTGCAAGCCCCTATAGTTAAATATCCTCTCGATCATGGGAGAGAACTTTCGATTAAGGCTAGTCGTCCATCAAATACGTAAAGATACGTGTTATCTGGCATATAGTAGCAGCATTGGCTTGAATTTGGAAATTAGAAGGGTTTGATATTTAAAATTGGAAATTTCACCATCTTGCACTTGAAGTGGATGATGGTGGAATGGATGATAGACCCGATCAAGATCTCATGGTTTCGTCATCCCGGGCCATCGTGGTCCCTAGTCTACTTAGTCAGTGGAGGTAGTCGACCCAACTTGACAGAAGGATCCTTGTCAGAAGCCATGAGTTACTTCGTCCAAAGGGACCTTATAGACTTGGGGTGAATGTTTGTCTGAGAGGATCGGGTTCGAACTTAGATTCATCATTTAGCCAGTGCAGATTTCCTAGACATCACGTGTGTATCAAAAACATGCTCGCCGGGGCCTATGCGTGTGTTTGGGGGCATTTTATAATCAAACCCTGTCGACTCCTATTTACCCACTTAGGAGGATTAGATTTAATTTTTTTGACCTGCACAACATCCCTAGACGTCACGTGTGTACCAATAACACGCTCGCTGGGACCCATGCGGGTGTATAATTACACATACCCCTTATGTACCTATGTATATACAAACTATGATACATGTGTAGGGGTATTTTAAAATATTTATAAACGCCTTCTGTCCGCTTGCAAGGATTTTGTGGATCCGGTGACGTAGCGTTGTACTAGGGTCATTTGTCCGCTTTGTATAGGTAGACTGTCGTGTGCTACTTGCATGATTTATGTAGGTAGATTGTAGTGCACTAAAAAATCTCCTGCTTTAGGTTTGTCTGTGCTTGAATCTGCTGTAACTCCCTTGTGACTTTCTTGTGGATGACATATTAGGTGTACAACAGGTGGCTATAATCTTTGGATTTTTTAGTATGTTCGCTATTGTTGCTCATAGGTAGGTAGATGTATTAATTTATAGGCTAAAATTGACTTCAGGATACTGCATTTATTGAAGTCTTTCTGCATCTACCAATAGGTGGCATGTTGTACATACATCTATATATGTAGAGAGATTGTATGTATTGCAGATCTTTTGATGTTATATAAGGGCTTTCACATTTATCACAGTTCTTCTATATTTGTCTGTAGATAGTTTATGATGGATATGAAGGGTCTTCTACAACGACTTGAAGGAATTTGCATTTGTTGTATTTCTTCACCCATATTTGTAGGCTGAATATTGAGTGCATAACAAACTTCCTACAGTAACTCATAGGTACTTGCATTTGTTGCATTCCACCTGTCTTTGCTTGCATGATCAACATGAATTTGCACACCAGTTATCATCATTGGTATGAAATTTAACTGCCATTGATTTTGGATAATTCGCTTGCAGCCAAACTATACATTCCCTCTGATTTTTTTGCTTGCTGAATTTAATGCATCTGTTTGTAATAGATTCATAGTTCTTGCTTACATTTGAACTGCAAGGTATTACTATATCCATTTTGGTGAGTTGTAATCTCTTGTAGGTGGTAGAAACATTCGTTCTTCCTTATGTTATAATGGTCTGTATAAACGCTCTGACACTTTTTGCATGCTTCTTGTAAGTTTATTCAAGCCAATCAATTTGCATGAATCTTTATCATCATTTGTGAGTGGATGATACTAGAGATCATACGACCTTCATTACCTTTGAACACAACTTTTAGTCTACAAGGGACTTACATGTGGATGACAATTTCAACATACATTTTACATCAATTGTTTGACATTGTGTTCAACACGAGTCTCCTATTCATATGAATGGATGAGATCTTATAAATCAATTGATTCATGAGTCTCACATATATTCATTTACATCTTGATTTGAAATGATAATTTCAATATTCTATGTTCAAATGAAA
This sequence comes from Dendrobium catenatum, assembly GCF_001605985.2. Lineage (NCBI taxonomy): Eukaryota > Viridiplantae > Streptophyta > Magnoliopsida > Asparagales > Orchidaceae > Dendrobium > Dendrobium catenatum. The sequence goes on from NW_021318533.1 coordinate 2,403,788, forward strand.
TTCCTTTTTTTTGTCATTCTTAAGATCCATTAATCTTATCTTGAATGTTGGATTTTAATTCCTTGCTAAATCTCATTCATGTCTAAGCTTTAAGTTATATTATTCAAGTTAAGTACGACTTTATTTGAGCTTTATGCATTGCTCTTTCGAGTTTGAGTCCATAAGTATTCATTTCAAGTTCGAGTTCGTGTCCACCATGGTACGAGTTCCTTGTGGTCCAACTCAAGTCTTTGCTTGAGTTTAAATTTCACAAGTGCAAGTTTGAGTCCAAGTCCAAATTGTGTTCTTTGGGTTCTTCTTGAGTTCAAACTCAAGTCAAGTTTAAAAAAATTTTGGCCAAATTTGATTTGAGTTCAATTTGTGTTCAAGTCAAATTAGAGTTTTTTTTTTAATTGTCATTTGAGTTCAAATCAAATTTCAAATCATTTAAATCTAACTTGAATTCAATGTGCAAGTTCATTTAAGCCTAAATTTTTTATGATTCATTTTCAAGTTCAAATTAAATCTTTGCATCGTTCATTTGTGTCCAAAGTATGTTCCATATGTTTGAACAAGCCCTCTATTTTTTTCCAAGTCTTGTCTTCGGTTCGTCGAAAATTTCGGCAGCCTCCCGGCGTCTCCCCTGTTTAGGAGAAAAACCAAGAGTCAACCTTTCCCTTGTCACTACTTGAGCGCTTCAAGTAGGTTTCAAATAACACCGTGGTTGTAAAATTTTTTTTTATCCCGGCCCGCTACATGAGCGTTTAAGGTTTTTTTTTTTTTTTTAAATTAAAAGAGCACAGTTTCTTTCCCTCCACACTACATGAGCGTTTGAAGACACTTACTATTTTTTTACTCCCCCTCGTGCTACATGAGCACTCCAGAGATTACCCGCCTCATTGTGAGCTCAGCGCCGGTTTCGCTCCCTACTACGCTACGTGAGCGCGTAGGGGGTTTGCCAGCTCGTTCCTAACATCAAGGAAGAATTTTTTTTTTAGGTTGTCACAAGCGCCACTCCGGTTTCCCTCGAGACACTTACTATTTTTTACTCCCCCTTGTGCTACATGAGCACTCTAGAGATTACCCGCCTCATTACGAGCACAGCGCCGATTTCCCTCCCTACTACGCTAAGTGAGCGCGTAGGGGGTTTGCCGGCTCGTTGCTAACATCGAGGAAGAATTTTTTTTTAGGTTGTCAAAAGCGCCACTCCGGTTTCTCTCCCTACTACGCTAATTGAGCGTATAGGGGGTTTGCAGACCCGTCGCAAGCCACGAGAGAAGGATTTTTGAGTTAAGAATTTTTATACCTTTGGAAGGATCGATGTCAACGACGAAGACAAAAATCTCTCCCCCTTTTTTTTTTTGCTTTCTTTCATTTTTTTCATTTTTTTTTATAAATATTCTTTTTTTTTTACACAAACTATATATAAACGGCCAACGTATATTACTTTAATATCTATAGTAATAAATCAATTAAACTATTAACTTAATAACTATGGACATCAACTACAGCACAAAACAGTAAAATTAAGAGAAATTAATTTAATAATCAAAGTAATAAATAGCAAGCGGAAATAATCTTAATGGTTTTAGCAGAAACAGCAATAAATAAGGACATGGAAAATCATGAGGGTCAATAAAGTAAGAGAATCTCACTATTCACTTTTTAACTTTTCTTTTGAAATCACGTGAAGAGGTATGGGATGATGGCAGCCTTTTGTTTTTGAATAAATCCAAAGGCTTGCTATTGGTAGTTGGAAGGGGCTCGGGTAGTGCAGGTGGTGGAGGCGGACAAGACGAGGTGCTGTATGGGTGATTTGGCGTGGGAAGATTTTTTTTTTTTTTTGGTGTCGAAGAAGATGAAGGTTTTGGAAAAGCTTTTGACGGAGAAGGTGAAGAAAATCTGAGCGTTCCAATATATATCCCCCCAAAGCTTTTTTTATTTCTTTTTGCTTCAACGAGGAGGCTGCTCCTCCGATCGAGACCCCCTGCAGGTTTCACAGGATTTTCGGGACTTAGACGAAAATTAAGCAGTGGAAATCCGGGGGTCAGAGTACTCACCGGAGGATTTCACCGGTATTTGCGGGATTTTTGCACAGAGGTGATCAATCTCCACTTTAATCTTTACTTAAATTGAGTTCAGCATGATGACATTTGACAAAATTCAATTAGTATTTGAATTTCTCAATTAGCAGAAGTTTGGACATTGCGTCGGATGGATTGACATAGATATGCTTTTCAGAACTTCAACATTACCATTGGTAATGACATTTCTAATAAAATGTGGCTTCACATCATATAACGTGACAGTATTCTGCCAAAGAAACTCAGTCCCTTTAATAAACCTTGTAATCATAAGTCTTCTTCAAAATTTTTTTAGCAACAAATAACCCGGCTTCAGTTGAAGACAAGGCAACATTATATTGTAGAGTATCTTTCCAGCTAACTATTCCACCAAATATTGGTGACAAGTAACCAAACAAGATCTTCGAGCATCTGAACAGATTTCAGAATTTGATTTTTTTTTTATTCAATACCAACATCTAAAGATCCTTTTATGTATCCCATGACAATTTTATAGCCTTCCAATGCCTTTTACCAAGATTAGACATGCATCGACTCACCACCCTGATAGGAAATGCCAAGTCTGGCAGAATCGAAACCGTTGCATATATTAAGCAACCTAATATTTTTTTATCGTCGAAACTTTTTTGTTGCTGTGTGAACACATTTTCTTTCGAATCATAAAAAAAATAGTAATAATGATGTTTTCACATCTATTTGATCTAATTTGAGATCAAATTTGGCTAGGATGAAAGTCATTACCTAATAGGTGTCTGTTTGACAACTGGAGATAAAATTTTGTTGAAGTCAACCTTTTTTTTTTGAAAAATCTTTGACAACTAATCTGATTCTGAATTTCCTTCTATTAGCATTGTAGGAGTCATCCTTCCTCTTAAATATAATTTCATAACGCAATGGTTTACTTACAATCTTTCATATATTTTTATACATATATATTTCATTGGAGACTTCATTTCTTCTCTCATGGCTTCATTCAATAAATTGCCTCTTTACTGTTAACAACTTCAGTATAAGAAGTATAGGAACTTGGTTCATTCGATTCTTTTATAACATGAGCAGATTCAATAATGTTGATATATCCAAATTTCTTTGGTGGCTTAATATCCCGTCTTTCTCTAAACGGCTCAACCTATATTTTTTCTTTCTTGAGAGGTGATGCTTGGCTGATCAATTTGAACCTATTTGAAGGCATAATCTTGTTCCACATCGCTCTGCTGCTCATTACTTTTGGATGTCTGCATTTAAATTTTAATTTCTCCATTTGATACCTCACCATATCTGCTAAATAATGAATATAACATCTTCATTCGAAAGTCATCCTCTCTAGATATAGCATCTCTCCTTGTAATGCATTTCTTCCTGCTCAGTTCAGTATACCATAACGGATATCCTTTGATTCAATGAGGATGTCTTAAGATAATGTACTTAACAGTTCTAGACATCAATTTCCTTTCTTGATGTGAGTAGATGTAGTGCATCCAAATTCCTTTAGATTGTTGTAATTTGGCTCGTGTCTAGTCCACATCTCATAGGTGTCTTAAAATTAATTGTTATAGAAGGGCATCTATTTACAATGTAACTTATTGTCTTCAAAACTCTTCTTCATATTTAGCTCTGATCGGTACACGCCAGGCTTTCTCAAGCAAGGCTTTTCCTCATTTTTTTGGGTGCTCCGTTTTATTGTGATGCATAAACAGTAGTTAAGTGGAGGTCAACAATTTTTTATCTATAAATATTATGCTTCTTTTTATAAATCTTTCCTTTATTATTTTAACTCTTTAACTATTATACTCATTAATGCATTATCGACTATTATACTCATTTAAATTATGAATTATTGACTACTATACTCATTTATATTATGAATTATTGACTATTATACTCATTTGTATTTTGTTATATCTGAAAATTGATTTCTTTTGAAAAGCTCATTTGAATATTATCATTTCTATTGCTAATTAACTATTAATCTCATTACCATTAGACATGCATATTTCACTGTCAAAAGTACCTTATAAGAAATTATTGTAAAATAGTAAAATTTTATTATGAAGCTTTTGTTTTGTGAATAAATTCAAAATTTACGGCCCTGTTTCCATCTACGACGCTTGGTCTATTGCCTAATAATCCCGAATTAGGCTTATGGTAATAGATTTTATTTTAGGTTGCACGAAGTTGACGATAATAAATCCCGAATTCCCCTCGATTAGTCCTTTGTCTTCGCGGCATCTTTAGATAACGCCTCACCGCCTCTCTAGACGTTAAGGATTCTCCCCAAATCGCCGCCTCCTCGATAACTGTAACGTTTCTTCTTCCTCACTCATCTCGATTTCTACTCTCCACCTCTTCGCAATCAATTGTTCGGAAGTCTTCTGGGCTTCTTCTCTCAGCCTCTTCGCAACCCTTTTAACTGTTCGGAAGATTGCCTCTTCAACTACCGTAACATTTCTTCTTCCTCTCTTCTCTAGGCTTCTCCTTTAAAGATGTTCGTAATGGTGCGAGTGAAGACGGTTCGAATGTCCACCAAAAATCTACTGTAAATTAAATGCAAAACGCTTGGAATCTTCCCCAGCATTCGACTGTAAGTTAAAAATTATTAATTGTAAACGTATTTTGCCCCCCCAAAAAAATAAATTGTAAACGTGGCTTTCAGTTTATAGTTAATGTTGATTCTAATTATAAATTTAATCGCATGTTTTTTGGGTTATCCCTAACGGCTCTCACATGTTCTTTTTTAATAAGCGCCGCACTGATTTCCAATTTGTTTTTTTTTTATTGAATGCATGTTTTTTATTCTTGTTGCTACAAAAAAAGGGTAATATTCTTATAGATTTCAAAAATTATTACAAATTTTTATTGATCTTATGTATGCTTTTTTTAACTCTGTTATGAATTTTTTCTTGAACTAAGTTTATCAATATTTGTTGCAGAAATGTCTCAAATTCCAATATGCCTCCACATCATTTCGTTATACATCTCCGCATCATTCCGAAGTAAGTTGAATCAAATTTATTTGCATTTTTCTCCAGCAAATTAGTATAATTTAAAATCTTTTATTTTTCATTTTATACTAGTACAAGGAGTAAATCAATAACCAATATTTGAGTAGCAAAATCTAATTTATAAAACAAATATGCAGTGCCTTATATAGCATCTGAAGGTATAGCTAATTTGCTTTTCATGCATTATTGTTTTTTAATTGTAAAGGTATAGCTCATATATAACAAAATACTCTAATATTATTTCATCTACAAGGCCCTCCCTCCTTATATCGATTCCTCAAATAATTAGATTTTTAATTGTTTAATTAAGTGATCGCTTATATATTAATTTTAAATATAGTTTTAATTATACATTTTATAAGACTTGCATGGATTCTAATATATTCCAGTAGAGGCAATTTTATATAGATCTTTTAATTTCATTTATCAATGATTATAAAGTTTTATATTGTAATTATTTTTTCATAAAATGTACTTGGTTTCCTACTCTTTGGCTGCATATTTTGGATTACTCAATTGTTAAATCTTTTTTTGACTTGTGAAGATTGTAAAATAAAATTGTCATCCTCTTGCATATCTATTTATCTTCTAATCCATTAGAGGCAATTGAAGAATGTGAAATATGATTGTCATCCTCTTGTATATGTATGTATCTTCTAATCCTATTAGAAGATAAATCTTCTATTATTTGATCTTCTAATTCATATTTTACTAATAACCTTATTTTTTAAAATAATGTAGTGTGGTATAATGAGAATAATACATGTTTTGAAAACACCTTAAATTTACCAGTCTAACTTATAAATTCTTCAGTGTCCTAAGAATAAATATCCATTTTGAATCAGTTGGTTCTCTAGTTATGACCAAGCACTGCCTACTCTTCTTGCATATGTACATGTTGCTGCTTAGAGAAGGCTTACAGGGTAAATATATCTGATACATTGCTGTTGGATCGTTGATCTTAAGACACGAATTCAGGTTAACCTCCTTCCCTGATTTTTATATAGGCATATAGTCAATTTTCTTTTTTTAATAATAGCTTAATTAAGTTATTTCTCTGATTCAATAAAATGATTTACATCCTTGATCACAAACTTCATTCAAAATCCTATTGAGTCCCTTAAAAAACATTTAAATTAATCTCTATATCGTTTTTGAAATTTTTTTGTAAGACCAATTAGCAATTAGTATATAATTTATTATGTAACATTCTAATTAGTACATTAAGTAGTTGCTATTTAAAACACTTTTTTGATTGATTAGGTTTCATTTGGGATTGCTTTCTTACTGCTTTCTAAAATAATTTTTTAGTACAAAGATTTCGTAAATTAGAAATTTTCATATTAGAAAGCGCTAAGAAAACTGTCCCAAATAAAACTTTAACCGATAAATTTTTATGACATTTATCAAAAATGGTATTTTGATCATACTTTTGCTTTGAGTTTTAAGGAAATGCTTTTTATTGTTGTAGAGCTGTGGAATATTTAATTGCTTTTTTATTTTTATTTATTCATGTTTGAGATAAATGGACGTGTAATTATAATACATGAATTTTCCTTGATTCATTATAATATCCTATCTTAATTCATTTTTTAAAATATTTAAAATACTAAAAGTGTGTGAGAATTAAAATCGAAAGTTAGGAGCATTTCAATCATAACATATTTTCCATTTGAAATTTTTTAATTTTTAAATTCATGATTTATTAAATGCTACCATTCAAGAATTTGGTAGATGTAAGATTTTTATATCTTACAAGTTTTATGACCTCAAATATATATTTAAAATCTTGTACAGTTGTTTAACAACATTAAATAGTTATGCAAAACAATTTTTAATTTCTATTATTCTTGAGATTGATTAAATCTGTATGAATAAAACTTACTAAATTCTAATTATAGGGAAATATCCCCTGAACAAAAATGACGAAATTCTTTACAACCTGTACAATAGTGCGATTCATAATAGCAATTTAAGTGCTAATAATATGTATTTTCAGAGCTAAAATGTAAGATTTAATCTAAGTCTTTTTTTAGTTGTAGCTGCTTATGTATCTATCATATTTGTTAACTATATTGAAGACTGGATATAAGAAACTTCATTACAATTTCATAGAATTATATCTCTGGAATTATCGGATTCCTCAAAATGCAAAAGATTTAATGAATTATTAGTTGTAAAATGTATGATGCATGGTTTATATAAAATATTAAATAAGAATAATTCTTGCATAAATAAATGATTGGGTAAAAATAATATCTTAAATCTTCTTCAATTTAAATAATAATTGATGAATATTTATATATAATTTATTGCAGAAGAAGTGACTGTTAACAAATAAAAGAAATATTCTAGATAATGATTAGATGGTTTATTATAATTCATATCCTTTATCTAAATATAATTGTTGAATAAATGTGATATATTTTAGTATTAAATGAGTGAAATATATTTACAAATATTTTTGTAAAATGTTTGATAAGATTTCAGTATCATTTATATAATAGAGTCAATATTAATTTTAATGAGATTCAATATTATCAAGATGAAAGATGAATATCTACATTAAAAAAATTATGAAAAATATTTGAATTTGATTTAGTTGAGATGTATTCATCAATATGTAATTTACAATTAAATTTAGAGGAAGAGCAAATAGTTTAGTACTAAGAAAATCAAAATTTTTCTTGACATATTAAGAATCAATATTAGAAAAAAGAATTATGCTGATAGAGTTTTCTGAACTCAATAATATGAATTTTGATGTAATAAAATATACTTATAAAGAAAATGCTAAAAAAATATGTATAAGATAATTCAAAAAAATAATAAATGGATCATATAAACACAACAAATCTATGAAATATATTTTTTAAGAATTTTACTGAATTATATATATGAACTTACACTATCCTGTAATTTGTTACAAGTACATGGTATACAATACTTAACATTTACAGATGCTGCAGAGAAACATGGATAGTTAATTATATATCCGATTGTTTAAATAATTTATCTATATATTAAATGTCATATAAATTCAAGCAATTATTTATTATTATTGTTATTTACTGTTGGTTAATTAATATTCTTTAATTGTGCTATTATAAAAATTTATCTCATGATTAACAAAAAAAATAATAAAGAGAATACTGATGATAAATTTATGTTAAAAATAATATTAGATATTAATTTATCTTTTGAAAGAACTGAAAAGTGCATTAATAATTTGGACCAACCAATATAGCTAAATATAGAAGAGGAAATTGATGAAAATAATGATGAGTGACATAATAGAGAAATAATTGCAAAGTTAAATGTTATTATTATGATTGAATATTGAAGTTTTATTCATTTCCTCAATATATATCGGGAGATCACATGTCTTGAAATTATTAATTTTGTTAGTAAAAAATATAATGACATATTCTTTATTGGAGATCATGGAGGTCTAGAAAAATATATTTGTGTTATGTTATACTTGCAATGTTAATAAATAATGGTTATAATATTAGTAATGATTATATCAGAAGTTAGTTGTATCAATCATGGTTGGAGGTTAAATAGTACAGTTGAAATCCAAATTGGTATTACAGGAGGTTTTACATTGACATAAAAAAGGGGGATCATTTGGAAAGTTTCATAAAGCAATTATGCACAAAGTATGAGCGATGGGAAAAGACCCGATTATAATCTAAATCTTTGCTCAATTTAATCAATACATGCTTAACATCAAGCAAAGTAATAGAAAAAGCACCAATGAGTTTGAGGTTAAAAAATTATGAATGGCATCGATGGATGGTCGGCGAGTAGAGAAAGAACCAATCAAGGAGAACTCGAACAACACCGCCAAAGCTAGAACCTTCTTCTCTGAAACCTACAGTGAAGGCAAACCATGGTGTGAAGTGGTTATAAGCTCGTGAAAAACCATAGAAGAAGAAGCCCTATAAAGGGCCTCAAGAAAATAGCGCCTCAAGAAAATAGCGAGAATAGGATTTACAATCTAGAAAACTAGGATCTTTCACGCGGTTTGCCCCCATTCCAACCGATGAGCAGCTGGAGGTGGCCAATCGCGAAGAAAAAGATGAAACCAAGAGAAAATACAAAGAGAAGCAAGGAGAAAGAAAGACACAATTAATCAACATGGTTGGAGGTGGCCAAATAATCATTACGGTTGGAGGTGGCCAAATAGCCTTGAATGTTGTTTTGCCCAACAATTGTAATGATCTATCTCCATCACGGTGAAATTTTCTAAAGATTACCCGGGCTTGTCGGCCAAGGCTATATATTGTTGAATACATCAGTGTATTGCGCGTGGGACCCAAAAAACATCTAAGGGCATTGCATTCCTGTTATTGCCTCAAACATCCGTGGTCGAAACGACTATAGTCCCTCTAAGAAGTTGACCACATAGGTTGAACTCCGCATAGCTAATTAGCAGGCTGAGCTCTCGTTCGTTAACGGAATTAACCAGACAAATCGCTCCACCAACTAAGAACGACCCTGCACCACACCCATAGAATTAAGAAAGAGCTATCAATTGTCTGCCAATCTTTATTATGTCTGGACCAGGTAAGTTTCCTCGTGTTGAGTCAAATTAAGCCGCAGGCTCCACTCCTGGTCGCGCCCTACCATCAATTCCTTTAAGTTTCAGCCTTGCGACCATACTCCCCTCGGTAATCAGAGAAGGAAACCGCCATGGGCGGAGAAGCCCCCCAGTGCCCCGGACCTCGCACCAGATATCAATTATTTGAAAAAGGAGCCAGCCAAGGTAGGGGGCCATTAAACACCCGAGGGGACAGAGTCCCCGCTCGAATCTCTTCCGCGGCTGAGTTTCCGCTTACGCGGCCCCCCAGAGGGGCCAGGCGCCGCAGACTTAGCAGGAGCTGCAGAAGGCGCATCCATAACCGGAGAGGCCGGATGCTGAGCAGAGCCAGCAAACGGGGGTGAAGAAGAAACCTGTCCCACGCGGAGGGGACGGGAGGGCCGCAGAGACACCTTCTTGGCACGTTTCCGCCGTACCAGGTTCCAAGCACCAAGCTCGGTTGACGGTGGAGCACCCAAGGGAGGAGGAGGGGAGGCTCCCGAGAGCAAACGCCGCGGAACCTCCCCACAAGACGGTAGAGACAGAGGGCCACCCTGTCGTGACGAGGAGGGATCGGCTCCCGGGTTCGGGTGGGCAACAGCGCCAGGCTGGATCGGGCGGGACGCAAGCAGCGAAGGAACAACAGAGGGCCCAGCAAGGGCTACACCCGTCACCATAGGAGGGTGAGACGACGACGGTACTGAAACCGGCTCTCCAGTGCACACCGGCGCAGGCGCAGGGAACGTCGATGAAGCAGGGATGGTCGAGGCCGCCGGGCAGGCCGCCGACTGGTGGTCCACCAAACCACACCGAAAGCAGAGGGTAGAGAGGCCCTCATACTCCAACGGTTGAAAAAACCGGCCATAGAGGCCCTGGATCCAGATTCCAGGTCGCAAAGGTCGGGAGAGATCTAACCGAACACAAATACGCGCAAAGGAGGATTTCTCCCAGGTGCTCGTATGAGCATCCATCCAAAGAGGCTCCCCGAGAATGCAGGCCATTCTCGTCAAGTTCTCGTGGTCCCAATACAGAAGAGGGAGACGAGGAAGCCGCACCCAGAC
>NW_021318533.1:2420692-2423192 GCF_001605985.2 Dendrobium catenatum
GAAGACGTCTCCTATGGGACCTGGAATTTGGTGACCTGTAAGAGGAAAGGCAAGTCTAAATCGGCTGACCAGCAGCCTTCTCTTGACGTGGGACGCCTTGGTGAGGCTCGGAACAGCACGCTGCCTCCTCCCACAGAGCCCTCACGGCTGAATGTGCAGCCTAACAGGCCGGGTATGCAAGCTCAAGATGTCCGGGATCAACTCAAGCAAATGGAGGCGGTTTCCAATAGGATGGTCAACTCGAGCAGCCACCATTCTAAGGACCGCAAAGTTGTCTTCACTGCTGAGCGGACTACCCATAACTCTTCCTCCGTGGAGGTTAATCTTTCTAAGCGTCCATCCAAGGCACCTATGACTTTCTTGGAGAAACAGTTGTTACAGCTGGGGCCGATTGCCACTCTACCCCGCAAGAGGAGGAAGAATCTTCAAGATGACACTGGCGGGGAATTTTTTCCCTTTTAGGAACAATGATGCTCTTCCTTGATGCTTGTCCTTGGATGCTAAGGGTGCTCATACTATGTCTGGCGCAATGGGATATCTCTCAGCCTTCGGGCTGTTTTAAACCCCTTATAGGTATCTCCCCCCGCTGGAGTGGTTCACTGTGCACTTTTGGCATTTCTTGGGCAAGCTATTGGGGGGGGGGCCTCATTGGGACTCAAAGGGGCTTTTCCTTGCTTTAGTTGCTTTTATCTTAGTCTTTCATACTTGTATGGTTTGCTTCATAGTATTAGATCTTCCCACTTTTGTTTTTTGTTTTGGGAAGGCAGATAGTTTTACCATACTTGACTTGTACTTTTTCTTTACTTAATCAATGCAAATGCAACTCTTCAAGGAACCCAAAAACTTTGGGGGAGGCTCTTCATTTGTTCCATTTTCTTTCTCTCACTAGAGTGTTTTAGAGAGAGAAGCTTTGGGATGGGAAGAGGGGGTGGCCTTAGGTCACCTCCTCCCAATGGGGGGAATGGTGGTAGGAATGGCGGCAAGAAGGAGGGGAAGGTTGGAAATCGGTGGCAAGTGCTCGCCGACGAGGAGGCCGGCGGTGGGGAGCCGACGGCTGATGCTCCTAAGGGCGGTTTTCCGGCCAGGTTACAAGGAGAAGGCCGGTTTTTGGCTGCTCCAAGCAAGGGGGATTCTCCCCTTAGTGCAGATTCTGCACCGGGCTCGGATGCTGAGTGGATCTCGGACCGGGATGAAGAAGCAGTCAGCGACATGGAGGCCTCGGGTAATGGCTCCGATCACCACGCCGATATGGAGGATAGCTTGGCCGCACTGGAGGCGGCCGTGTGCCCAGCCCGACGGGACGGCACCTCTTGGGCCGACTGTACCGAATTGCAAGACAACCCTATGTTTGATCAAGTCGCTGGTGCTATTGGGGACTCGTCGTCAATGGAGTGCAGCAATGATGTGTATAAATCTGGTAGTCCTAGGCGTGAGCCCCCCCAAGATACCAACCGCCCCCCTTTGAGCATTCCAGATTTCTGCACACAAGGTGCTCGAGCTTATGCCTCCAAGGACTCGAATGGCTTACCAAGCCAAACTGCTGCTGCACAGTTGGAGGCTGGCCGTGTGGGGGAAACGGCTACTCACCCCTTTGCTTGGAACAAGGTTCAATTAGTGCCAATCCCCAAAATGAGCAAGGAGTCATTCTTAGGCAAGGATGGCAAGTCCGTGGATCCTGAAATCGAAGCTGTCCACAACAATATTGCGAGGCTTGACCGTGCCATTGTGGCCAAGGTTATGGGGCGTCGCATTGCGTTCCCCTACCTCCTCACCGAGCTCAAGAAGAGATGGTTTCACTTTGGTGAGTTTGAAATAGTTACAATTGCCCCCAACTCCTTCATTTGTGTGTTTAAATGTGCGGAGGCTAGAGATGCCGTCTTATCGGGAGGGCCTTGGATTATTGGAGGCAACATTATTGGCATGGATAGGTGGTCCCCGTCGGCCACTCCCGACTCGCTACATGGGCTGCACTCTCCGATATGGATTCGGCTCCCTCAGCTGCCCTTAATGTATTGGGACATCAACAATATCACTCGCATTGCCAACATGCTTGGCGATCCTTTGTGGATGGATTCCCACACTAGTTCTTGGGGGAGATCTTCGTTTGCCAGGATATGTGTCAGAATAGACCTCTCGCAGCAATTATTGCCGGGAGTTTGGATAAATGGGATCCACGGCCGTTTCTTCCAAAGGGTCGAGTATGAAGGCCTAACGAATTTTTGCTTCGACTGTGGCTTTATTGGCCACATCAAGGGAATGTGCCCAGCTAAGGCTCCACGGCACAGCCCACCCTCACCCAAGACGCAAGCAGCTCGGCCCAAAACTGGCCAACCCGAGAGCACCCAGGGCACCGCCCAGCCATCCAGCCCGTCAATGCATGCCCGAGACCTCCCCCCTACCAATGGGGATTCGGAAGACAGCCCATATGGAGCGTGGAACTTGGTCACCCGCAAGCGTCAAGGTAAGAAAAAACAGACTAAGGTACAGCAACCAAGGGATC
>NW_021318533.1:2433192-2442070 GCF_001605985.2 Dendrobium catenatum
TGCAAGCTGCGGGGGGTGAGACGGTCTCGGATCATAATGGTATTCTGGAGGAGTTCTTGACCTTCTTTCGTGCCAAGTGGAAAAGCCGCAATGCCAACTTGGGCCATTGGCCTGATTTCGATGTACTCGGACAGGTGCCGGAATCCTCGGCTAATGCTCTAATGACCAACATTACAAATGATGAAATTCGAGCTGCTGTGTTCTCCCTGGGCAATAATAGAGCTCCGGGCAGGGATGGGATTACCTCCTCGTTCCTTAAGTTCTATTGGGAAATTATTAAGGAGGATGTGCTTGCTGCCATTCAAACTTTTTTCTCCTCTAATTCGATGAGTGCTAGCTGGAAGGAAACCTTAATTGTCTTAATTCCTAAAGTAGACAATGCTTGCTCCCCCTCTAAATTCCGCCCGATAAGTCTCTGTCAGGCTCTTTATAAAGTCACGGCTAAAATTCTTGTTGAGAGAATGAAACCGATCCTTGCGGGTATTGTGGGTGAGGAACAAGGTGCCTTCATTCCCGGCAGATCTATTTCCAACCATGGCCTCATTGCACAAGAGCTCATTTCTCACTTCCAGCACACCACCAAACTCGGTGGGCTTATGGCGCTCAAGATTGATATGGAACAGGCTTACGACTGTATGTCGTGGGCCACCCTTCAGCAGGTCATGGATCGGATGGGATTCCCGCACCGCTTCACGAACTGGGTAATCCAATGTATTTCCTTTCCTAAATTCCAATTGCTTATTAACGGCTGCAGGACGGAGTGGATCGAAGGTCTTTGCGGCTTTCGGCAGGGCTGCCCCCTCTCACCGTACCTCTTCATTCTCTGTTCGGAGCTGCTATACAAGGCTTTTACCCAGCACGGCACTTCTCTTGGTGTTAAAGTTGCCCGTGATGCTCCGCGTGTGTCCCACCTCCTTTACGCCGATGATATTCTCATTTTTGCGGAGGCTAGCGGATCGAATGCTAAGAAAATCAAGGAAATTCTTGCAAATTATTGTGACTGGACCGGTCAATGCATCAATAATGCGAAATCCGCAATCCTCTTCAGCAAGAGAACCCCGGGCTGGAAGCAGCGCCGAATTGCCAATGACCTTGGCTTTAGACGGGTCCAAGTTATGGAGTATCTGGGGCTTCCTCTTGCCATGAGGAAGTTGGTTGCTTCTGACTTCTCCAAAGTCCTTCAAAATGCTCATAAGAAGACCAACGCTTGGGGGAAGCGGCATCTTTCCTTGGCTGGGAGAACGACTCTGATCCGAACCTCCCTCCTCTCCACGGCCATGTACCTGATGACTCACTCTTTGGTCCCTAGCAGCATTCTTCAGAAGATTGAAAAGATGGCTAGAGACTTTCTATGGCACAAGTCCTCTACACAGGGGGGGCTGCACTATATCCGTTGGGACGTGCTGTGCCGCCCGGCTGCTGCGGGTGGGCTTGGCTTCCATGCCTCCAAGGACTGGCAGGGCCCACTTCGGGCTAGGCTGGCGTGGGGGATGCTTCAGGAAAAAGACTCACTCCTTTGCCGCATTATCACGGCCAAGTATGGAGATAATATTTGGCATTTTTCGGGTGCAAGGGGTGCGTCCAGTGCTTGGAGAATTCTTTGTGATGGGGCGGCTGCTCTCCGGCCTGTACTTCATTGGGAAATTGGTGATGGAAGCCAAATTAATATTCTCATGGACAATAGGATGAATAATTGTGACCTGCAGCATTGGCCGTCCTTCCTGGATGTCTCCGCCATTGAGGGACAGTCAATTAGTTGGCTGCTTGATGAAAATCTGCAGTGGAGGCTCGATCGACTTGCTGAAGTGTTTGGCGAGTCGCTGGCCCGCCGAGTTAGCTTAATTCGAACCAACACCGGTGATGGCACCGACGTCCCCACTCTCGCCCAGTCCCCCCTTTCGTCGACGATTACTGCTATGGCCTACAATGCCAAGATTGGCTGCACGGATTACAGTTACTATTGGCTCCGCAAACTCAAGCTTCATCCGCGTGAGCACTTTTTTTGGTGGCGCCTACTGTTTGATGCGATCCCAACGCGAAGCTGGCTGTTTCGACGAAATCTGACTGATCTCACGTCCTGCCCGTGGGGATGTAATTCGGCTGAGTCCATTGAACATGTGACCATCACCTGTAGCATGCTGAAGCTCACGGCTGCTGTCCTCGCCAAGTGGGGTTTCGTTCTGCCCGACTTCCGCTCCTGGGAGGGGCTTCTTCACGGGTTGCAACTCTTAGCAAACCAGAATCCCAGCTTGGGACGGCTTTATTGTTACATCATTTACCAGCTGTGGAGATCCCGCAATGACAAGATTCATGGCCGGTCTTTCTGTACGCCCTCGGTAATGGCTGCGAATGCATTATCTATGCTGCCGAAACCTTATGCTTCGCCTGTCTTGGAGCAATGGTGTGCCTCTCAGCCCCTCGGGCTGCCGTCAAACAAACTCTGGTGCACCCCCCCTCCGGGTTGGGTAAAGTTTAATGTGGACGCTTCTGTGCTTCGCTCAAATGTGACCGGCCTTGGTGTGGTTGTTCGGGACCACCTGGGCAGACTTCTTCAGGCTGCGGGCACCATGGTCGAACAATGGGATGTTACTAATGCTGAAATCATGGCAGCACTCTCTGTTAAAGGGGTAATTGAGCCATGGATGCTGGACCTTGACGGCATCATCATTGAGGGCGACTGCCGAAATGCTATTAAATGGTTACAAACGTCATTCGACCGGCGTAACCGAATCCACTACAGTGCCGAGAGACCCGACCTCAGTTTTTTGCTGGACTTCAAGCAGGTTCTCTTCCACCACATTCCTCGGAGCAGCAATCTCCCGGCCGACTTTTGTGCCCGTATGGCTTGCTTTGGTGATTTTTTGTGGAAACATGATGATAATAGTGTTATTCCTCTCTCTTTTGTGTCTTTATTAAGAGAGGATAGTGATAGAGCTTAGCCTGTTCCTTTTGTACTTTTTCCATTTACCTTTTTAATGCAAATGCAGCAATTCAAGGAACCCAAAAACTTTGGGAGGCTCTTCATTTGTTCTATCTTCTTTCTCTCACTAGAGTGTTTTTAGAGAGAGAAGCTCTAGGATGGCTAGAGGGCTGCGACTGCGGAGGCAAATGCGGCAGCCGCGCGTGCTGCTGCGCTTGCGGGCCATGCCATGGCCGGTGGGTCTGGCTTGCGGGACATGGATTTGGGCATGGAGGACTGTCCTCCGACTCCAACCAACTGGGAAGAAGCTCTGGCAGGCGATGTGCTTATGGATAATGCGGTGGAATGTGTTGTTCCACCGGAGTTTCCCGTTTCTGCTGCAGGTGTGGAAATCCCCTTGGAAGGAAGAGCTGTTTTGCCGGATCAAAGTAACAGCACACAAGGTGTTTGTGCTTTTGCGCCTAAGGGGGCAGAGAACGGGATCTTTGGAAATCCGGTTGGCGGCACTTCGCGGGACAAGCCGGCGAATGCCTGGAAACGCCCCGAGCATATACGGGTGACCAATGCTGTGAAGAGGGGCCAATTCTCGTCGGATGGTGTGTCCGTTGACCTCCGGCTGGAGCTTGTGGAGCGAAGCATTAACATGTTGGAGAATGCCATTGTGGGGAAAATATTGGGACGCCGCCTCCCATTCTTTGTTCTTGATGCAGAAATCCGACGGCAATGGGGCCGGTTTGGGGAGATCCAACTCTCCACGATTGGCACAGACTGCTTTGCTTGCACCTTCAGTTCGAAAGAGGCTAGGGACGCTGTGTTATGCGGGGGGCCTTGGTTTTTCAGCGGGAACATTGTTGGAATGGATCGTTGGACACCGGAGTTCTCCCCAAGTTCTCTTGCGGGCCTTTCATCGCCGGTTTGGATCCGGCTGCCTCAGTTACCGCTGCAGTATTGGGACCAAGAAAATTTGATTAGAATTGCATCCATGCTTGGAGAACCACTTTGGATTGATGCCCAAACCGGCTCTAGGGGAAGACGGGAATATGCCCGAATTTGTGTCAGGCTCGACCTATCGTGCAAACTTCAAGCCGGAATTTGGATTAACGGTTGGAAGGGGCGTTTTTTCCAACACGTTGAATATGAAGGCCTCGGCCTATCCTGCTTCGGGTGTGGGCAAGTGGGGCACCGGAAGGAACATTGTCCTTCCCGTAGTACTGAGAACTCGGCTGGAACGAGCAGCGTGCCGGCCATGGGAGGAATTGGGAGGACCCAGCCTCGTGGAGAGGGACGTAGCCCAGCTGCTAGTGGCAAATCCCCAACCAGTGCGGAGAGCGCGGTGGTTGGCATGATCACGCCCTGCCCTCCGGCTCGGGCGAGCAGACCAGACACGGGTATGGTGGCTAAGCCTGCTGAGCCTCTGGGCACTAAGGAGTCTGACGCAACCCCGAGTACATCCAATGGGGAGTCAACCGATGGCTTGTCTGGCTTGACTGAGGATGAGAAATTGTTTGGCGCTTGGAATTTGGTGGCCCCGAGGAAGGGAAAGAAACCACTGAAGAAGGCTGAACCGGTGGGTAAGTTGCCCCTTGGGGAGAATACCCCAACTCAAGTCAACCTAAAGGAAGTTATGGCACCGAGTGCGGTGCGATTGAAGGAGAACTTCAGACCAAGCAAGGGGGATAAGCGGCCTGGGCTTTCGGAACCATTGTTGTTCTCGGCCGGGATATCCAGGGAGTCCAGCCGGCGGCCTGCTAGGCCTAAGCTGGGAGCGTCCAAGGCCCATTTTGATAAAGAACTACAAGCTTTGGGGCCAATTGCGGAGGCCCCGCGGAAGCGACGGAAAGACGGAAACACACCTATAAGCGGCGGGGACGCTTCCCCTATGGTTGCTTAATGTCTTCGACCCTATTCTGGAATTGCAGGGGGGCCCGGAAGAAGTGTACGGGTAACTACCTGCGTCACCTGGTGGGTGACAACGACATTCACTTCATTGGCCTTGTTGAGACTAAGGTTGAGAATTTGGAGCGTTCTGAGGTTGATCGCCTCATTGGGACGCGCTGGGACTTCTTCCACTTGCCTTCGGTGGGTAAGTCTGGCGGTATTTTGGTGCTGTGGCGGCGTGACCTCGCGACCTTTCAGGTGCTGGCGGCCGACGAGCAGGTTGTGGTGGGGGCCCTTTCACTTCCGGGGGGACAAAGATGGACTATTGCGGTAGTCTATGCCAATAAGGATTATCTTCGCCGGCGGGAGTTATGGCAGCTTGTCAGTTCCTTTTGTGATTCGGGCACCCCTATCCTTGTGGGGGGTGACTTCAATGTGTGCCTTGACCAGTCTGAGAAGAAGGGCGGTAAGCGGGTCACCCATTCGGCTGGCGTGGCCGAAATGATGGAGTTCATGGGCTGTAATGACTTGCATGATCTTGGCTTTGTGGGACCGAAATACACCTGGACTAATAATAAAGAGGGGAACAGTCGCATTTGGGTTCGCTTGGACCGCGTCCTTATGAGCTCGGATGGACTGCGGATTGCCCCGTTTGCCACGGTTAGGCACATGGGCAGGGTGGCTTCGGATCACTCACCGTTGCTGCTCACTCTTACGGTGCGTAGTCCTGTTAAGATGGAGAAATGGATCCGTTTTGAGGATGTTTGGACTACCTTTCCCAGCTCGTGGCGTGTTGTTTGGCAGAGCTGGCGGAGAAATGATTTTGGCTCGCCCGCGGAGATTATCAATCGTAAATGCCACCGGACGCTTCGGGCACTTTTTCATTGGAGCAAGCACCGGGTTCGGGACTTAACCAGCCAGAAAGCAGCTTTGGAACGCAGAATTCTTGATCTCCAGGAGCTGGATTGTGCCCCGGCGGGGTTGAATGAGGAGCAAGAGGCGGAACTTAGGCGGTGCATTGGGGAGCTTAATGACACGTTGACCAGACTTACTATCTGGTGGCGTCAAAGGGCCAAGACTCGATGGCTGGAGGAGGGGGATGCTAATTCCCATTTTTTCCATCTTGCCGCCTCTGGCCGAAGGCGGGAGAATCGCATCAGCAACATTGTAATGGAGGATGGCCGGGTGGTCAGTGATCCGGACAATATCAATGAGGCATTTCTTAATTTCTTCAAGGATAAGTGGCGTGCTCGGGACACCAGTCTGGTTGGCTGGCCGACCTTTGCGGCGAATGATGGGATCCCAGACAACTTCCACGATCTGCTCGTTGCGGATGTCACGGAGGAGGAGATTTGGGAGGTTGTCCGTGGCATGGGTAACAACCGTGCCCCGGGGCGCGACGGCATTACGACGTCGTTCCTCAAATTTTATTGGAACCTTATCAAATCTGAGGTGGTGGATGCCATCCGAGACTTCTTTACGACCAACTTTATGGATGCTCACTGGAAGGAGACGCTTATCATCCTTATTCCTAAGGTGGTGAATGCGGACAGCCCGGCTAAGTTCCGCCCTATTAGCCTCTGCCAATCCCTATATAAAGTGGTGGCAAAAATTCTTGTTGGGAGGATGAAGCCGGTGCTTGCCGGCATTATCGGGGAGGAGCAAGGGGCATTCGTCCCTGGCCGTTCGATCTCGCAGCACGGGCTGCTTGCCCAGGAAATTATTTGTAACTTTCAGCATTCAACTAAGGCGGCGGGGCTTATGGCACTTAAGGTGGACATGGAACAGGCTTACGACTGCATGGCGTGGAATACTCTTGAACGGGTGATGATGATCATGGGCTTTCCGCAGCAGTTTATTACTTGGGTAATCCGTTGCATCTCTTTCCCAAAATTTCAATTGCTAATCAATGGCTGCAGGACCGACTGGATTAATGGTGCGAGTGGGTTTCGGCAAGGTTGCCCACTGTCGCCCTACCTTTTCATCCTCTGCTCGGAGCTCCTTACGAAGGCTATTTCCCAGCACAGGCAGACGCTTGGGGTTCGGATTGTTCGCCAGGCCCCTATTATTTCGCATCTCTTGTATGCGGACGACGTTCTTGTCTTTGCGGAGGCCAATGGGAGCAATGCGAAGTGTATTAAAAAGGTGCTGGACAATTACTGCGGCTGGACGGGGCAGCGGATCAATTGTGCGAAATCGGCCGTCCTCTTCAGTAAGAAATGCCCGCTGTGGAAGCAGCGGAGGATTGCGAGGGAGCTGGATTTCCGCCGGGTGCAGTGCTTGGAGTATCTCGGGCTGCAGCTTGCTATGAGGCGGCTGGTGGCTGCTGATTTTGCCAAAGTGGTTGGCAAGGTTACTGAGAAGGTGAACGTGTGGGGTAAACGCCATCTATCCCTTGCGGGTCGCTCCACTCTTATCCGCACCGCTCTGCTTACTACGCCCATGTACCTAATGACTCACACCGTGATCCCCAAGGGTGTCCGTGACACTATTGAGCGGATGGCGAGGAGATTTTTATGGCAGAAGGATGCGAACAAACGAGGCCTTCATTATGTTCAGTGGAAGGAGCTTTGCCGCCCTATGTCGCATGGGGGGCTCGGTTTTCATGCGTCTAGCACATGGCAGGGACCGCTGCGGGCGAGACTGGCTTGGGACTTCCTCCGCAACGGTAATTCCCTCTTGGCTAGGACGGTCACGGCGAAATATGGTAGAAATTTGTGGTGCGCTAAGGACGGGCGGAATGTGTCCTGCACATGGAAAATTCTCCAGGACGGAGCGCTGGCCCTCCGTCCGATCATCTATTGGCATGTTGGCAATGGGTCGGACATAAGTGTGCTCCATGATGCATGGATCACCAATAGGAGTTTGGCGAACTGGCCGACCTTTGTTGACATTGAAGCGGTTGAGGATTGCACTGTCCGGGACTTATTTGATGAGCAAGGGAGGTGGCGGGCTGCTTTGGTCCTCCAATATTTTGGGGAAATTTTGGGTAATCATATTATTGAAAACCTTGCGCGGGGAGAGCTTGGCATTGATAGACCGGAACTCATTAATCTTCCCCTTGGTACTACGGTCACGGCTTTGGCCTATAAGGCGACGATCGGGGAGATGTCTTATCAATATCTTTGGTTGCGGAAACTCAAGCTCCACCCGAGGGAGCATATGTTTTGGTGGCGGCTGCTTCTGGATGCTGTCCCAACGAACACCTGGCTTAAGCGGAGGGGGCTGACCGACCTTGAGGATTGCCCTTGGGGATGTAATCGGCCTGAGACGACGGAACACTTGGCTGTCCATTGCGGGACGCTGGAGCTCACTTTGAATATCTTGAATGGATGGGGGTTCTTCATTCCCCAATTTAATTCCTGGAACTGTTTGCTCGAGGGCCTTGCCCATTCGGCCAGCAACAACCCGAGCTCGGGTAGACTGCTTTGCTGTGTTATCTATCAGTGTTGGCGGGCAAGGAACGACAAGAGCCACGGGCGGTCCTTTGGTACGCCGACGGTTATTGCGGCCACGGTGCTGGCCATGCAGCCTAAACCTTATTCTTCGCCGGCTATGGAGCAATGGCACACCTCTCAGCCCTTTGGGCTGCCTCCGAACAGACTTTGGTGTGCCCCCCCTCCGAAGTGGGTTAAGTTTAATGTGGATGCGTCTGTTAAACCCAATGCTGTGGCTGGTCTCGGTATGGTGGCTCGGGATCACCTTGGAAGGCTTCTCTTTGCTGTGGGTAAGAAAGTGGAACAGTGGGATGCGACGCGTGCTGAGATCACGGCGGGCCTGCTACTCCAGGAGTCCGTCCAAGGGTGGATGTACGACCTTGACGGCATCATTATTGAGGGCGATTCTCACAATGCGATTCAGTGGCTGCAGTCTTCTTTCGATCGGCTCAATAAGCTTCACCTTCAGACCGAGGGACCTGATCTTACGTTCCTTCTGGACTTCCGCCAAGTCCTATTCCAGCATCTTCCTCGGGCTAGTAATGCACCAGCTGATTTTTGTGCTCATATGGCTTGCTTTGGTGACTTTTATTGGGATAACTGTAATATTACCGATGTTCCTCCCTCTTTTTTGTCTCTGTTA
>NW_021318533.1:2446324-2447077 GCF_001605985.2 Dendrobium catenatum
TGGACAGGTGGTCTCCGTCTGTCACCCCAAATTCACTTCATGGACTTCACTCGCCCATTTGGATTCGTCTACCCCAATTGCCCTTAATTTATTGGGATGTTAGCAACATCACACGCATTGCCAACATGCTTGGAGACCCTATGTGGATGGATTCGCATACAAGTTCTTGGGGAAGGTCGTCATTTGCTCGTATATGTGTTCGTATTGATCTTTCCCAACAGCTATTGCCGGGGATTTGGATAAATGGTATTCACGGCCGTTTTTTTCAGAAGATTGAGTATGAGGGACTCACGAATTTCTGCTTTGACTGTGGCTACATTGGTCATGCTAAGGGCAGCTGCACTATGAAAAGAGCTAGCCAAGGCCCGTCCCCTACTCCCACACCAACTCCCCGTCCACCTCCAGCTCAACCCGAGGGCTCTCCCCAACATATCCCTATGCCCAGCTCGGCCGAGAACAACAAGGCAGGGTCTCATGCCAATGAGGTGGTTAGGCGCATGGAAGACATTTCTAGTCGGATAATCAGCCCTTATAGCAAGCAGAACAATCGGCAGGCCGTTGTTTTCAATGCTGAACGCCAAAACACTGAAACCGACCCTACCACAGTCAATCTCTCCAAGCGCCAACACAAGGCCTCCAAGGCTTTCATGGAGAAACAACTATTACAGCTTGGGCCCATTGCTACTTTGCCCAGGAAGAGGAGGAAGAACTTACACGACGACACTGGCGGGGACTTTGTCCCCTTTGAGGAAC
>NW_021318533.1:2447177-2447483 GCF_001605985.2 Dendrobium catenatum
CAACAATCCAAGGTCCCCCGGAGAGCACAGCATCTCTAGCCTCTAAACTTTGAAATAAGCAGATAAACGAGTTAGGGGCAATGGTAACAATCTCGAACTCCCCAAAGTGGTACCATTTCTTCTTCAGTTCGGTGAGGAGGTAGGGGAAAGCAATGCGACGCCCCATAACCTTAGCGATGATAGCCCGATCAAGCTTCGCAATATTGTTATGGACAGCTTCAATTTCAGGCTCCATGGATTTGCCATCCTTGCCAAGGAAGGATTCCTTGCTAAGCTTGGCTATAGGAACCAATTGGACCCTATTCC
>NW_021318534.1:0-6345 GCF_001605985.2 Dendrobium catenatum
ATCCAAGTCAGAGGATATAACTTCGGTTATTCCTCAATTCGCAACATATTCTGAAAATCAACAAGATAAACATCAGAGTTCAGGAAGCAATTCGGTAGAAGCTCCTGAATCTTGCTTGATGCCTAGGTTGAAAAACAAAATGATTGGAGGCAGCCTTTCATCGATATCTTCAGGAAAATAACTTCCGGAGATAATCAGTTGGCTGCACAGATTAGAAAAGTCATTGCGATATGCGTTTGTCAAAACACTGCAATTAATCGAAGGTCAGTTTGAGCATGTGGCTGGATTGTTTAGGGAGAATGAGTGATTTAAAGTATTTCTGAGTTCTGAAGGACTATGTGGTGCCAGTCATAGGTCCTAGAATGGCATTAAAGACTAAAGGATGGGTATTAGCCTGGCATCTGGTAAAGGACTGCACAATCATGCAGATAATATGCCAACGAGGGTCAATTATTGCTCAATTCAATACGTCAACTCTAAATCTTTGATCCAACTTACAGCATCCCTGGCCATTTCGAATGTTGGGGGGACAGATGTAATAGGGCCAATTGATCACAGTCATCATGCTGGGCATCGTTGATATTAGGGCAACAGTCTATTTTTCTAAATGGGACTGAAAGCAGTTCCATTCGAAAAGAAGTCACTGCTCACCATGTGATACAACGTTCTTACTTCATAAACTTAGTCTATAGATTGGTGTACCCCGTCGCATCATCTCAGCAATGTCACAGCTTCAAAATACCAAATTTATAAGTCATGAACGACATAAATTGATTGCGATATCATCATCTATAATCCCCAAGGGCAAATGATTAGCAGAAAGCTTCTAACAAACGCTCGTGAGAGCTGCTCAAAAAAATTCTTTTCTAAAAATTAAAAGAGGTAATACATACTATTGGCAGAAGCATTTGGGCATATCGTACTACTTTACGAAACACCAACGAAAGCTCTCCTTATGCATTGGTGATTTGGCTGAAGCTGTGTTACGACTCAAAATTGAGTTGCCTCATTGATAGCTGTTCGTGATGATCTCACAGAAGAACCAAAATGTCGCCTCGATGGAAGAAGCTTTGTGGCGTTGGATGATCCGACTCCAAGCTCAACAATTAGAGACTTATGAGCGAAGGATGGTCGAAATCATTTTGTCCGTGATGGTAGCATCGAGCATTTCATAGAAGGAGAATGGTCCTCGGGGTGAGAAGACGCAATTATCCACCCAGGATTGGTGGAATATTGAACCCAATTGGGAAAGGTCTTTTGTTATCGAAGGTGTACAGGGGGCCTTATCAAACTAGTCATTTGAAGGTCGACGATCCTATGCCAACCGATTATGGGAGATTTATTAAAAGATATTATTTAAGAAAAATAACTTGAAAATATTCTCCTTTTATAAATTAAAGAAAATATTTCTAAGAGTGTTTTAGAATTCTCCCACAAAGAAGGGAGGCTTTTTAAGTTTTAAAAATGCCAAAAATTGTGACGATGCAAATTCCTTAAGCAGGGGGAATTTTAATATTTATTTGGGTTAGTCGATTCGAAAATCCAAATTAAATATTTAATAATTTTCTGAAAGTATCTGTATAATACAGGACAGAAAGCTGATGCCTGAAGCCATGGAAAACTATACAATCATCGCAGAAACTTTTGCCATACATCTTGAAGTTCAGATTGACGAAGAAATTTTGATCTGCGAACTTAAACAATCTAATTGACAAAGTATGATTTCATAGTACGAGTCATGCTAAAAGAATTAATATCAGTCTCAACAGCCTATATGTGGCGAGCACGTGATTAGTTTTACTTACTCAAAAGCTTATAAGACGGCCCGTAGTAGGAAGCACCTGTTTTGTTGCCGATGACAAGTTAGATCAGTTTGATATTGTCTAAATATACAAATTGCAAGCGCTAGATTCAAAATTTTCCATCAACTAACAAATGGATGTGAGGCAATTTCAGAAAGGTTCTCAATCACTCAAGGCACCAAGCCAATGAAAACTCCTATCAAATTCAGAAGCATAATCGTTCATAATATATCAAGCACAAGCTAAGATCGAAGGAGCTTCTTTTTTTTTATTTTTTTTTCAACCATGTCCGTCAAAGCAACAAACTCAAAGACCGAGAAGTATATTGCCCATAGTTCTTATAAAGCCATAGGGCTGAAGAAAGGGAACATTGTCACTCTAAGTCCGTCATTGCAAACAAGCTTTGTCACGACTATTTACACCGACCATATATCATTCTAAAGATTATGTCGTTCAATGTATAATCTTCATTCAGCCCATAAAGCACAAAAAGTTAGGCAGAAGAAATTGTTATTCCTGACAAATGGGAAGAATAATCAGGGGATATCTAAAGACTCTCGATATGACATTCTAAAATCAAATTTTCAGAGATCTGTAAGTCACCAGTTTATACAACAATAATGATCTACTATAGCGCGACATATCATATTTGCTGGGCATTTGTTTGCTGTAACATGCTGCAGCAGATCGGCAAACCGCTCCTCCGACCGACATACCCTAAACGACAACAAATCGCTCTGTCGGTACCCACCTCACGAACGCTTCATTCCACCCGCCTACACCTCACGAAATAAAAATGAACAATACTTTCCTCTATTCGGCTTACGCACGGCACTCCGCACAGAGAGGAGAAAAGAATTTGAGACCTTACCTTATTTCCCATTCGCCGGCAGCCCGACGTCAACGCCGGACTTCCTTCACGCTGAGCCGACGCGCACAACCCGAACCCAACCGAACATCCAGCCACCTCTCATCTTCTTCACGACAGATGCCGCCTACCGCCAAACCTACCTTGCACTACGACCGACAATCGCTGTCTGCCATCACTCAACGCGATGCGGGCGTGCCTCACGAACTGGCCGGGTTCGGCTGCCGATTTTCTACTAGCCAATGCCCGAGTCAATGGGGCTTCTATTCCCCTTCTCATTCTATTATATTAATTATAATTATAATAGTAATTTATAAGTAGTATATTAGATTAATAAGATATATATTAGTATAACTTATGTATTATTATATATTGATATACTCTCTCAATACTATATTTATTATATAACATGTATATTATAATAAAAATGATATTTTACTAAACATTCATTATTTAAAAAAAAAAAAAGAGTAGAGAACATAATTTTTTAAAAACAGGTGTCGAAGACCACCGGACCGTTAACAGTGGCCCTTAGTCCGACCTAAGGATCGGGATGGTTTTTACAAATGTTGCGCCGGCCGGGCCGGTATGCATCTTAGAGTCCGGAACTCTGTGGAGTGACTTCTCGAGTCTGTGAATCTGACCAGCATTGGCGAACTTGCCCGTTCTGACCTAGGTACGACCGGGATGTTTAAATGGCTCGTCAAAGATTTTAAACATCGCATCCCGCTCGCGACCTATAGGCTCGGAAGATAGAACAGATTTTCGGCAGAATCGCCGCCCGCCAGACTCTTTCCCTCAAGGGGGGAGGAGCCCGGAGTGCTGCGGAAATTTTCATGACGTACAGGACTTGGACTTAAAATTGAAAAATTGATCTTCGAACGAAATCCAAATTTAAACAGTCAATTTTAAATAAATCTCGATCAATAATTTTGACCTAATTCAGAATAAAATCAATCTAATTTCGATTATGCAAATATATATGATGGTATTTTAATACATTCCAATTATAAGTTTTTCATCATACCTGGCATCAAAGATAATAAAATATATTTGATCCATTTTTAAATCATGAAGGGTTTTAATATTTCATTAACATTTGCAGAAATTGGAATATTTTTAACTTCATTGACACGTGATAAATGAGCATCTAATATGTTTCAAAGTTGATAGAAATATCTTAATCAATGTATTAGATGATTATATTGATGTTTGAAGGTTTAGATGGATGCATAATTATAGAGATTTTAAAATAGATAAATCATATCGCAAGTGACTATTAATTGTCTAATTCTAATTAAAATAACCTTGATTAAAAATTTTCTAATGCTTATCTAGAAAAGATCTCAATGTAAGGAAAAGTGTCATTTGAAATATGACGGTTTGGCTGGTATAAGATGAGAATATGGGATAAGTACATTGAGTCAAACACTCAAGAATCAAAACTACAGAATCTAGCTGAAGTAATACATGACAGAGAGAAATGATCATATCGATCTTTTAGTGATAGAAATCAATAAAATATTAATCATTATCACTAGGCAATCAACTAATGGGCCATCTGATATCCATTGACATATAGTTCAGATGAATTTATTTAACATACATTCCTATAAGTCTCCTAACGAAACACTAAACCACACTCTCTAAAGGGGGGTAAGCCTCCGCCCCAGTGTCTCCTCAGTACCTCCGTGCTCAGTGAGCGCCCCCCCTACTCCGGCCCTGCCCCCTTACTCCCCTGCTTCCCCCCCCGGCCCCCCCCGGGGCAGTCTCCTGGGGGGGCAGGCCGCCCCCCCCGCGGCCCTGGCGTCTCCTCACGGCCTCCTCGGGCCTCCTCCCGCTGGAGAGCATGAGCTCCTTCAACCTCGATTCACCTTCCCATCTAACCTGAACAAAAGTCCCTTTCTGATGCTTGAGATGGGTTTAACAAAAAGGTTATCTTCTATGTGCTTACTATAAATGAAACCTAAATTAGAACAACGCCACCAGATCCGCAACATGTGTACAAGCGGACAGAAGGCGTTCATAGGCCCTTAAATGAAATCTCGGGCTATTTTCTAAGCGAAATCACTTGCGCAATGAATCATGTTTAAATATTTTAAAATGACCCATTAATGTATTAAATATGATCTCTAAAACTAAAAACACCATGCATGTGCTCCGATAGACCTATTAAAGTTACAAACATAAATAGTCGAGAATGCTGCGCAGGATCAAATGCTATAACCCGCATGTGCTCCGATCGTTGCATACAAATCTCAAACCAATGATCCGAGAATGTTGTGCGGGTTAAATATTCAAGTTTCACCCTCCTCAAAAGGACTGGAGTCGGTACGACTTGAATAATAAAATGCCTCTCAAAATCCTATGAAAATACAAATGATTTTAAAATCACCCCGATGATGGCCGTGTTGATCGAAAATCTCAACCGGAGGGGTCAAATTTCAAATCTCAAATGTCAAATTTCAAATCTCAAATGTCAAATTTAAAATATAACAAAAGCACAAATTCTTGAAATAAAATCTATCAACTAAAAACTAAAAGCTAAAAATCATCCACCTCCCGCAACCGTTTGTCAGGGGTGATAAATTTAAAATTAACCTCAGCTCACAAAGAGCAAATGTTATGTCGGGTGTATCACTACGATTCATTCTCAAACAGTCTCTTGCCAATGGGGACGTGGCACGTGCCCTCTAATCGGGTTGTTTTGCCGCAAAATGGCACCATTATATTACGATCACGGTCAAAGCCCGTATGTTCCCTAAAGGCATCAAACCCTTGAGTTATGAATCATAAGGTATATCTGATAGGCATAAAACCTTTTGTTAGCTAAGGTGGATTCAGATATATCCTCTTAGACAAACACCAATCCAGGTCTACAAGGTATTCTTGGACGAAGCAACTCATGGCTGCATAAGAGGTGCCTTCTGTCAGGTTGGGTCGACTACCTCCTCTGACTAAGTAGACCAGGGAACATGACAGACCGGGACGACGGAACCATGGGATCTTGATCGGGCTCGTCTTCATTCCCCCCACAATCAGTTTTAAGTTTGTGTTGATAAACTCTAAATTTCAAATCATTCAAATTCAAAATTTAAACCCTAAAATTATTGCTATTATACGATAGATTCATAACCTATGTG
Organism: Dendrobium catenatum; assembly: GCF_001605985.2. Lineage (NCBI taxonomy): Eukaryota > Viridiplantae > Streptophyta > Magnoliopsida > Asparagales > Orchidaceae > Dendrobium > Dendrobium catenatum. The sequence continues at coordinate 5,814 of NW_021318534.1, forward strand.
ACATCCTTAACGACTAGCCTTAATCAAAAGTTCTCTCTCGTTATCGGGAGGGGTAATTAACTATAGGGCTTGCGCCTATAGGAAACCAGAACTTAGATCAAAAAGTCCTCACTAAATGAGGGTGAAATCTCTGGGTAATGTCTTATCTAAAACCCAATCTGCCTTCTGAAAATTCCCCCAGAGCCTAATCTCGTTAAAACTCTCTATAGTCGTCGTCACACAAACATTTTAAAAGAAAAATAAACCGATGGCGCAGAGAGGCCGGGATCATACAAAATGGAATTTTCGGAGCCCACAACATTGTGTAGCGATGCATGATAAATGTTGAACATTTGTCATTGAAATGCATTAGGTGATGATCTACGAGATCCATCAGAAATTGGATGAAAGTGGGTGGTCGTGTTAGTTGTTGTGATAAGGAGACCATGAGATAGATTGAGAAGATGTGAGTTGGATGTCAATGGTTAGCATATATTAGTCATTAATAAATATTGGGCAATGTTCAAAAAGGAACATTAGTAAGTTCCCTCTC
>NW_021318534.1:14019-36891 GCF_001605985.2 Dendrobium catenatum
TTCATGAGTGTTTATAGGCAATGGGCTGGCTTGGGGCGGTTCAGAAGAGGATAAAGGTGTAAAAGTCATTCAAAATTGGATCAAATGGATGACATGCATGATTGTCCACATAGTGAGCTAGGCAATGATCATACACTAGTTGACATGCATAGGATGTTCAAAAGATTAAGGCTTTGTTTCTGACAGTTTTTAATTATTTTTTAAAGAGATTTTTTAGTACGAAAATTTTTTGAACTCAAAATTATTGTACTAAAAGCTACTTCATAAAGTAGTAAAAAAGCTATACCAAATGAAATCTAAATGATAAGTATGCGACACTTGAGATTGATGGAGATTTTTGGCAAAGAAATGTTATGATGCTACATGTAAAATTATTGTGGTTATTACTCTATATAGGATGAAGTGGTCACATGATGCCCTTTGAGTGGATGCACCTTTGCAATGACATAGTTGGAAAATAGTATCTTCTTGAATCTATGGAATATTTCTGACAATCAAGTTGATATGATCATTAATCTATCTAATATTGGAGATCAACAAAAATCAAATAATGATGTTGAATGTTAGGTGATATCAAGTGTTCAGCTTAGTTTCTCCCAAAATAAGAGGGGAGATTGATCATTAAGGTTGAAGCGATGCATGATAGATGTTGAACATTTGTCATTGAAATGCATTAGGTGATGGTTTACGAGAACCATCAGAAATTGGATGAAAGTGGGTGGTCGTGTTAGTTGTTGTGATAAGGAGACCATGAGATAGATCGAGAAGATATGAGTCGGATGTCGATGGCTAGCAGATATTAGTCATTAATAAATATTGGACAATGTTCAATGAGGAACATTAGTAAGTTTCCTCTCCTAATATGAGGGGTGATCAATTGATTCAGAATATATGCATTGTACATCAATTGACAGAGGATGTCGTGAGTTAGACAATAATATATGATCATTTTGATTATCTCATGATATGAAGACATACAAGATGACTATTAAGACAAATATTGGATATTGATTGTTAGTAGGCATCAACACAAATGTTTGATATCAGGCTTATACTATGTGGTTGGATTTATCATTTTTTTTTTATGGGAGAGTGATCAAATTTTCGATTTTTTTAGCGTTGATGTCGATCATTCATAAGTGGCGATTAGTGTGAAGTATTAAAATTCACATGATAGTGGGTGGTTGATTTGATTTATCCTATGATAAGAGGAGATATTAGGTTGCTAAAAGATGGGGAATATCATAAGTTTGGTAATCATGAATGGTTGGCTTGGTTACTTCTTGGATAGAAGAAAATATTGAGCGACCAATAAAACCAGCTTCAAATATTACCATTGATAGGCATTAGCTAATGATAAATGTTGAAAGTTGGGTAGTGTTGGGTGGTTGAGCAACTCGAAAGATGGGCATGTCATATGCCTATCATTATTAAGTGTCGAGCATGGATTGACAAGGAACATCATAAATCAATGATGGCATGCAGTCGACTTGATTACTCTTCTTATATGAGAGGAGACAAATGATCATTAAGATGGTCATTGAACTTCAATGGCTAATGGATGTTGGTCATTGGTGGGCATTAATAGTCGATTATCATTGATTAGTCATTAGCAGCTTTGATTAATAAATTTAATTATAGTAAGATTTAATCTAAGAGCTTATTGATAAGTTCGAAGATTTTTATCAATTAAATAAGTTAATACTCACCAATTCTTTATTTTTTTTTTGAAGTTTCATTTATTAAACATGTTATATGATTACTTCTATGAATTATGATGTAAATGAAATGAGACATTATATGAACACATTCACAATTGATTACTTTATCAATTCATGATTAATAACTGCATCACAAAGTAAATAGTAATGTATAAACATTGAATGAATTACATGTTTACTTAACACCTTTTTCATGCATATTAATTTGGCTTCTTTATGTACTTATTTTTTGAAGAAAAACTGTAATTATTTATGAGAAATCAGACTTTGTATTTTTCATAATAGGGTACAACAACAATAACATCAAGTCTTTATCCCACTATGTGTGATCAATTATATTAATTTTTTTTTCCATTATGTTCTTTTAAGAGTTAAATTCTTATTTAAATCTAATTAAAGGTTAATTCTAATATTTTTTAACCAAGTCATTTTTGATCTACCTCTACCTCTCTTAACATATATAGGTCAAATTTAATACATTTATTCTCCTAACCAAGTTATTAGAAGGCGGACGTTTTATGTAACCAAACCACTCTAAGGCATCTCTCTCTCTCTCTCTCTCTCACACACACTCACACACACACACACGCACACACACACACATTATTATTATTATTATTTTAACTCTCTCTAATCTTATCTAACATTAGAGCTGCTCCAACCTTTTCATGTATATGCTCGTTTCATATTCTATCTCTAAGAGTCAAACCACTTATCCACCTAGGCATCCTCATCTCTGCAGCCCTTCACTTAATTGTATGCTTCTCTTTTAATTGTCAACATTATGTGTCATAAAGCATTGCATGTCTCACCACTATCTTATAGATTTTTCCCTTAAGTTTGAGGGATACTTTTCTATCACATAACAGACCCGATGCATTCCTCCACTTCAAAGATCCAACTTGAATTCTACTAATAATATCTCTATCTATTTCATTGTCACTTTAGACAATAAACTTGAGATATCTAAAACATGTACTATTAATAAATTGATTACCCAAAGTCACAATCTTCCAACTAGATCTATTATTACTAAAATTATCCTCCATGTATTCAGTTTTAGATTTACTCAAACAAAAACTTTTAAAATCTAAGGCTAGCCTCCATAATTCAAGTTTACCTTCTATTCCCTCTTTAGTCTTATCAACAAGAATAATATTATTAGTAAAAAGCATACACCAAGTTACATACTCTTGCAAATGTCTAGTAAAAATATCAAAGACTAAATAAAAAAGACATGGGCTTAAAGCTGATCCTTGATATAATCCAACTAAAATAATGAAAGGCTTGGTTCAACCACCTTGTGTTTGAACACAAGTAACTGCTCTTGGATATATATCCTTAATGATTTGAGTATAAGAGCATTATTTATCACTTTCTTTTCTAAATCTCTTCATAGCACTTCTCTTGAAAATTTATCATAAGCTTTCTCTAAATCAATAAATATAATATATATATCCTCCTTATTCTTACTTAAACAAAAGACTTTTTTGATATTATATGTGAAGTGAAATGTCATGTAATTGAAGCAAGGGTTAGTGCTCTAACTACATTTTAATTATTATTGGAAAAGCTATGTTCAAGAAACTGAGCTCTTCTTATTAAAGGAAAGATTAAAAGTTACAAAAATTCAAAGGTTTAAAAACCTCCTATTACCTAAATTAAGTTATCTTTTTAGCTGGCTTTTATGCAATTAGGAAAACAAAATAGTTACAAGTTGAATTTATGTATTTTATTGATGAACTAATAATGAATTATGATGTGAATGAGATGACATGTTATATGACAATTAATCTTCTTTATGTCAAGTCATGATTATGAACTACATTACAAAATGAATAATAATGTGTGAACACTTATTGAATTACAAGTTTTCTAGCATCACTTTCATGCATCTTAATTTTGGTTCTTATACTCTATTTGATGTCTTTTTTATTGTATTTTAAAGCAGATTTTTAGTACAAAAATTTCTAATTTAAAAAAATTTTATACTAGAAAATTGTTTTAGAAAGCAGTAAGAAAGTTGTCACAAATGAAACTTTTGTCTGCTCATTTCTTAAGAAAAAGTGGATTTATTTATGATAAATTTGATTTTATATCATTCATAATAGGGGTATATGAATAAATACATTTCATATATTTTTATTTGAAGAAATATTCCTTTTAAGGTATTTCAAATGAAAATGTCTAAGAGATAGTCCCACACAAAGGTGAACCTAAGGGGCATGAGAGGGCATATGCCTCATTCAAATTTTTAATATTTTATTTATATAATCATAATTTTGTCACTTCTATACTTTTAGAATATATAATTATGCATATTTATTAAAAAAATATTAATGATATTTTTAAATAGTTAACTTGTGTCTTAAATGAATTTTTAGGGATATTTCGATAAATAAAAAAAATGTGAGGGTGATTTTTGGCAAAATATCTCAACACTGAGAGGATATAAAATAAAAAAATTTCTTATCTATATTTTCGTAGGTTTATTATTTATTATTAGCTTGTGGTCATCATTTGGAATGATCCATAGCGGGGGCGCTGGCGGCCCAATCACTATTGCGTCGGCCCAAAACAGTATATTGATTTTTTTTTTTTTGGTACTTTGTAGCTGGCTGTACTAAGTACTAACAGTAGGAGAGAGAGGGAGGAAAGAGGCCATATAGGATAAATTAGGATAGGTTTTAATTAAAAAATAATTTATTTATTATTTATTATTTTTATAGTAAAAATAATAGTTAGTATTAATATTAGTATTGTTGCGTGCTAGAATATATGTGGCGGTAGAGTTTGTAAATTCGCGTCCGAGCGTTGTACGAGTATTCAACACACAAACAGAAAAGAGAAATGAACACCAAGGTTTTTACGTGGAAATCCCGAAAGAGGGAAAAAACCACGGGGTCTTGCCCAGTTGTAAAGTTATACTAGTATTTGTTTGAAGTACAAAGATTGATCCGCCTTACAAATCAAGACGATCAGTTTACAATCAATTTTTCACAAATTTACAAAGTTTTGCAAATTCCCGGCGTTTCCCGAAAATTCGACAGAGTTCCGGCGTCTTCAGGCGGCGGGAAGGGCTCCGACGGTGGTCGAGGAGGAGCTTCTTCCTTCTCTCCCTTCTTCCCTTCTTCTTCTCTATATTCACTTGAGTCTCCTTTGTGTAGAATGAGGACTCTATTTATAGTTTTTCTGGAGTAGCATAGCTCGTAAATAGTTGTGAGATCATGGGCGAATATGGAGTGGTTTGAATGGACGGCAGATATTGAACCATTCGATCTTGCACTGTTCATTGGACATTTGGAGGCCTTAATGATGTCGGAATTCGGCGATCTTGGGCTCATTGGATTCGTCTCGTCGATCCGCTCGATTCGAGTATAAGCTCGTTAAAATCGAATACCGTTTGGTAACTCAAATTGCGGTTTGAACCTTCCAACAGCGCTTCAGGTCCTTGATTCGGACTCATTTGGGCTCGGATTGGGTTGAATTTGGTGTCGTTGGGTTCATATTTCCGAGACGCTCAATTTGACTATAAGCTCGCTGAAATCGGAGTTCGAGAGCTTCCAATTTTAATTTTTGAAGTTTCTAACTAGCTTTTGCCTCGAGATTCGTGCCCAATCAAGTTAATTTTGTGATGCCGTATCAAATATCATGATAATTAAATATATAAAAATTAAGGTTTTTTATATGATTTTCTTATCAAGAAAATTAAAATTACAATTTTTTAATAAATTGATCAATTATTTATTATTTTTTAAAAATTATAAGTTAATTGCACTGTTAGTTATTTTAAGTAAACTTGACTGCATTAATTTGTACTGTTCTTTGACTCCTAGCTAATATTTACTAGCTTATGTACATTTATTGAATATTTTTCAGTACTTTTGAAATTCACAGCAACTCAAATAAATAGAAGAAGCGATAGAGTTTGTACAAAATAAATAAATAATCAATGTCAGAGCCCTTTTTTGATAATGAAATTCTAACTTCTAAGTACTTTTAAAATTATTTTGTCGAATTAAAGGGATTAGATTTTAATTGGGTGGAATATAATGGTGGTCATGCCAATGGTTCGGGTGCTTAAGTGTTTTGCATCATTTTTTTTTTCCCTTTACAACTATCTGGTGCTGCATATCCGAGCGCCCCGATGTTGTGTTCCCTAGTGCCCCATCATTGAACGACAGAAAGCAGAGGGCCGCAGCGGTATAGATATGACACCATAGCAAATCAAGGTATATGTTTGTGGACAACAACACCCAAACTGGTGCCGCAGTGTTGCGAGACGAGTTTCTCGTTTTTCTAAAGGTTGTATCCCTTTGGGTTATTTTACTTGGTTTTTCTTGTATTTTGATAGTAGTTAGACATTGAGAACGTCACATAAGAGAAGAGAAGTAAAATGAGGGTGAGAGAGAAGAGAAATATGTATTTATTTCTTCCAATTTCATAGTGGATTTGTTGGTGTGGTGTGCCTCTATGATTTTCTCTCTAGCTATTTTGGATTTTTCTACGTTAAATCCTGTTGTCTTTACTTTTCTGCATCTTTTACTTTCTTGCTTGTTTCGTCATTGTGGTGTTTGCTCCTCATCATCGCTAACAAGAAATGGAGTTCACTTGGAGATGACTAATGAGTTACTGTTTGATGTGATTGTTACTGTATTTTTGTGTGAAAATGAGTTTTTCAGTTGGAGATGGAAATAGTTTAGGGTTGTTTTTTTTATATTTATTTTTTATTTTTAAAATTATATTTAATTTAATTTTTGAGATGTTTTAATCTTTTGAATAAATCAAGCTGTTTAAAAAAAAAAATCCCAAGATTGTATTTAAGTATTTTTTGATAATTTATTATTATTATTTTTTTAAATCTCCTACACGGCATTGAATTGATGCATCATGCATGTCATCACCATCTTATACAATATACAATCAAAATCAAAATAACACTCATTGAATATCAAATAAATTTTAATTTCGTATTTAAATATAAATAAAATAAAATAAAAAATATAGAAATTATCTTAGACGACCCTTAAAATAATGTAGTTTTTAGATATTTTAACTAAATTATTGGTTAAATATAGCCAGATTATTAGAAAATATAATTAAATTATATAATAATGATAATACTTTTTTCTATTATGAATCTTTATCCAAAAAATTCTAACATATTTTAAATACACATTTTATTTTGCATTTATTTTACTTTACATTTTTCAACAAATCAAATAATCCATTAATTATATCGTCTAATAATTTAATTATATCAGACTATAATATATGAAGTATGAGATTAAGTACACGTGTCAGAAGAATGGACTTATTCTAATATAATTTGTATTATGATACCCTAATATATTTTTCTTTTTAAGTCCAACAATGATTATCTCTAGTTGGGCTAATTAATAGGATAATTTTATAAAATATTTGTTATTATTAATTAAGAATACTATATAAATAAATATAAAAAAAAAATCATATTTGTGTATTTTGAATACAAATATGAGCATATATTGAGTTAATTTTAAATTTTAAATAATTAAAATTTAAATGATTATCAAGCCATTTTGAATTTTGTTTTTAATTATCAGTGTTGCCACTGTGCTTTGATGTATGATGGCTAAACAAATTATGATTTCATACCAAATCTTCTCTATTTTAATAAAAATATATGATTAATTGAAATGTGATATTAATATGTAAAATAAAATAATGAAAAAGTATTACAAATATATCTTAATTTTTAACAAATCAAGCCCTTTCAACATAAATAATTTCTTACTGAGCCAATTCACCATCCTAAAAAAAATAAATGCCACATGGTTGAATTTTTATTTGGTTCGGTAACCTGATGTTGCTCTACATTCGGTGAGCAGTAAACAGGCGCCACGTGTTCTCACTATTTATCGCACGGCCCGACAACCCGACCCGGAACGGACTCGGGAGTTTGTGTATTGCTCGGTATTGGTCGATTTTGCTCGACAAAAATGAAAAGTATCATTCTGTGAAGACCAATACCGAGTTCTTTTAGGTATTACTCGGTATTGCTCGGTATTGGTCTTCACAGAGCAGTATTTCTCGTTATTGCCAAACAATACCTAGCAATACCGAGCAATACGCGAACATAGTCCGGTGCGAGATGGGTCGTCGGGTTGCGCTGTAAAGAGTACGAGCACGTGGCGACATATTATTGGCTACCGAACGTAGAGCTACATCAGGTCACCTGACCTAATAATTTTTCCACATGGCGTGTACTAATGTAACAAGTAGACTAGTAGTGCAAATTAATATTAAAAGAATTAAAATTATTATAAAATTAAATAAATCTAGCATGTAACTTTGGGGACGACACGTGGGTCCCAACTCAGGGTGAACTAGGATGGCGCGTAAGGCTGTAAGCGTGTGTGGTGATTGGTGGGCTTTGGCAGCTGGATGCCGGCCCATTAGGCCGAGCAAGGCCCGTTTCGTTCGCACGTGAGGAGTAGCTGCAGCGGGCCAAATCTTGCATGATTTTTTTTCAGTGGGAGCCACAGGTTGCTCCGACTTGCGGCGACGCCATATGGTAACGTTAGGAATCGTGCGAATGCTGACCGTCTGATGATAGTTGTGGTCTAGATCTCAGACGTTGAAAGCAATTGGTTTATATTTATTTAAATTAAGGAAATAACTATAATTTTCAGTATTCATTAACACGAAAAAACAACAAACTATCAAATAATTAATGTTGCATCCTAGAACATTCACGGCGATAAAGAGATGATGAACTTAGTATCTTAGCTTTGAACGAAGATCCAACATAGATACAAATAAAGAGAGATGGTGCAAGAGTCATAACACTAATTTTTATGTGGGAAACCCATAAAGGGTAAAAATCACGGGGCCTTGTCAAGTTGAAATAAATCCACTAATGTTGGTTGTTGATTATAAATGATGCCCTTTTTAGAGGGAAGATGTTGGTTCAATGTAAAAAATAAAGAGTATAATACATAGTTGGGGTTGGTAGAATCCAATGATATAAGAGGCATTCTCAATAAAACATTGGCTTGTTCGTTTGGTTGTTATGATCGTAGTCGGGTGATGAAGGTCGGAGGGACCGTATTCAGGTGACTGAGATCGTAAGAAGTGTAGTCGAATTTATTTTTTAATTATTAATTTATTATAAGATGATGTGATACATAATTATTTAATTATTTCTATATTATATTTATTTAAAATTAGATTTAACAATTAAAAATTGCTACACAACTCTCCTTGGCCTATTGGTTGAGAGCTTAGGCTTCCAACTAAGAGGTCCAGGGTTCGAGTCTATGTGTATGCGTTGTGTGTGTGAGTTTGCCTTAAATGGCCTAAATGTCCAAAAAAAAAAAAAAATGTTATTATCTATATTTTTTTTAGAAATATTTACTCTTACTTTCACCAATGGCAGCACGTGCCAATCACAGCACCCTTCCCTGTAAACCCGCCCGTAATCCGTACTAAACCAATCAAACCCCTTCGCCTCAGTGGTCAACAAAGCCTGAGCTACTCTCTCTCTCTCTCTCCCCCCCTCTCTCTCTCTAATTAAAAAATTGATCTTTAATCCGCCATTAATCACCTCTCATTTGTTTTAATAGCCTACTCTTCATTGGTCACTACCGTCATTTCTGACAAAACCGAGCTCCTGCAAGCAAGCTAGAGAGAGAAAACCAACACTTAGAAGAAAAGGAAAACAGGTCAGGGGAGAGAGCTCCTTCACGCCAATTTCCCTCCTTTCTCTGTCCTCAAAAGAAGAGAGGGGGCGTGGAGGAGAGAGAAGAGGAGAATCTATCCCACTTCTTCTCGTGAGCTTCTTCCCCTCTTCGTCCTCTGCTTTCTTAGAGAAAGAGGGAGATGACTTCGGGAGGTGGAAGGATGCCGACATGGAAGGAGAGGGAGAATAACAAGAGGAGAGAGAGAAGGCGAAGAGCGATTGCTGCCAAGATTTTCACGGGCCTTAGAGCGCTCGGCAACTTCAAGCTCCCCAAGCACTGCGACAACAACGAGGTCCTCAAAGCCCTCTGTGCTGAGGCTGGGTGGGTCGTGGAAGACGACGGCACAACTTATCGCAAGGTCTCATCTTTTTCTCCCTTGTTTTGTTTTTCGGCTTAAATCCTAAGATGACTGGTTTGGTCGTCTAGGGTTTCGCGTTGGGAATGTGTTACGATCCAGGTTTTTGCTGATCTGTGATCTGCGAAGATTTATTAGAGGTTTTTGCTCGTTTTGTTCCAGATTTCTTTGTGCGAATTTTTGGTAATCTTTTAGGCCTTTTTTGATTTCCATTATGATTTCGGTTTTTAAATTTGAGAAAGTTTTGATCTTTGTTATTATGATTTCGGCTTCTTGTGAAAGTTATGATCTTTTCTCTTTTGACCGTAATCCTTTACTTGAATTTTCAGCTCATAAAACATTCTTTTTTATGCTTTTTTTTTCCTTTTGTTGCTTTTATTTATCTGCACTCATAGCAAAATAATTGTTTCAGACCTGGATTTTGTGAAGCATTTGCTGCTTTATAGTCAGCCAGCTTTAGATCAATGGAAAAGGAGAAGGTAGAGACAGTGAGACTAAAGAAAGGAGAAAAAAATTACAGTCATTCTGTAACTGAAATAAACCAGAACTGGATTTTCGATAATCTAGCAGATGTTAATTTATTTAGTATTTACAATTAATGTGATGTGGAGTCTTAATGCATTTATATTCTAATTTCTCAGCACATCTGTAGCAACTTCTAAGAGCTCATTTCCTTCCAGATAAGCTAAAATTCATTGAAATGTTTCAGAAACTGAAACCTGAAACTTGTAATTCTGTCAATGGTAGGGATGCAAGCTACCTCTTCCACAGCCAGAGATAGCAACAGGAGCTCCATCTGCTAACATAAGGCCATGTTCTTCATCACACCAACTTAGCCCTCCATCCTCCTCCTTCCCCAGCCCAGTTCCTTCTTATCAAGCCAGCCCAGCATCTTCTTCCTTCCCAAGCCCCACAAGGCTTGAGAATCACAACAATCCTAGTGTCACTCCTTCCTATCTCCTCCCTTTTCTTCGAAACCTTTCATCTCTCCCACCTCTTCGAATCTCTAATAGTGCGCCGGTGACTCCTCCCCCGTCCTCCCCAACCTCTTCTAGGCCTTTCAAGCTTATGAAGCCTGACTGGGATTATGCCGCTGTCGCAGCTGTAGCTTATCATCACCCTTTGTTTGCTGCCTCAGCCCCAGCTAGCCCAACCCGCGGCCGTCACCCGCTGCATCCGGCAACAATACCAGAATGTGATGAGTCTGATGCCTCGACAATCGATTCAGGCCGGTGGGTCAGCTTTCAGAACACTGCTCCAGCATCTCCCACATTCAATTTGATCAACCCAGCTGCTGCAATGCCAGAATCTGCTTTGGTTGAAAAGAGTGGCAGAATGGTTTCTGATTTTGAATTCGAGAGTCGGAGGGTGAAACCATGGGAAGGGGAGAGAATTCATGAGGTCGGAGCGGAGGAGGATGATCTCGAGCTCACATTGGGTCTTGGAAGTGCCAGAGCAAAATGAATTATGTTCCTTGGATTGCAGTGGAAGGTAATTCTGGGACAGCTATTCTTTCATTGCTTTGAACTAAAAAACACACTGTCAATTGAGCTTTCTACTTGGTATAAGTTTCTGATCTTTATGTTTAAAGCTTTGTAAATTGCAGAGATGTTTAACACGTTTTCATTTATCATTTAATCTGTGGTTTATCATTTAATAATCTGTTGTGGATGTTATGTTCTTTTAATTTGTAGAGATTTTTACTCTTTCTGGAAAAATTTTAAGGAACATATAATGAATTAATTACTATGTCTCTTATTGTTGAAAACTATAGGAGGGGATCTAAATTTTTGTTAATTGAGCTGATCAAAGGAGATTTTGTGGCTCTAATAAGTTTGTTAGAAGGTTAGAAACTAGTTTGCATCAATATGAATATAGATATATGAACACGGTATAACATGAATATGAGACACATCTATTATTGAAAAGATAGGATACATTCACATATTAGACGTGAAATTATAATTTATGTATCTATAGAATTAGAAATAATACATAACTTATATATCCATATCATATGATAGAATTTGTATTTATTATACACTTTTTAAGAAAATAAATTACCTTAATATGGTGATATTAAGCACTTGAGTTGCGCTTGTGTTTGTTCGAATTGCTCGCCCGTGCTTCTCTGGATTGCTTGATCGCCTGTTTAATCATATAAAGTGGACCAATTTTGCCAACTATTACATATTTACATCCAACTGTCAAGGCTTGACTATGGTCATTTGATCACTATTACTCAAATACAGTCATATTACCATCATCGTTCAATTATAGCTTTCTGATCATTGTTGCTTGACTGTGGTACTCCCACCACTATCGTCGAGTTTCGACCACCATGGCTCGATAATATCCTCCGACCACCATCGTCTTACTATTGTTCTCTGAACATCATCATTTGATTACGATTCTTCGACCATCATTACCTAATTACAATTATCAAGCTGTTATTGTGTGACTGGGTCTTCTAAACATCGCGGCCCGACTATGACCCTCTGACTACCGTCTCTTGGTTATAATATTTCGGCTACTGTTACTCAATTACAGTCTCTCTAACTATTATAATTTGGCTACACTGATGCTTGTTGATTTTTTCATCTGTCATCACCAATAGCTTTGATGCACTTCATTGCCTAAGGCATATACACATCGTTGACATTAATTATGACTCCATATGTTAGCACCAAAAGTTATGTTAGATTTTTTTTCTCTCTTCTTTCGCACTTCTTAGAGTAGAATGAACTAACATATAACAAACGATCTCTTAAAGATAACTCCCATGCAACAGGGTTCCTCCAACTTCTACCATGAAATTCATTCTCAATGAAATGAAAATAATATCATTTGTAACTGATGACAAACACTATTAGAATTATTTAAATTGGGTCAAATTCTAAAAATTATTGTGTTCAAGTTTTTCATGTAAAAACTCTAAAGCTCTTGCAACCATCTTTTATTTGTGTATTAGATATTTATGCAAAGTTAAGATGTTAAACTATCTTCTCTTTATCATAGATAATGCTTTGGCAATCAACAAGCATATACAGTGAAGATATTGTAAATACATATTAATAATATAAATAAGTAAAATTAATAGCAAAGGATGAAAAAAAAAAAGAGAAACTTTATGTAACTCAGCAGTTTTGTTTAAAATTTTTATAAATTTAAATTTAAGATGAAATGCAGCACTTCATGACATGAAAATGTAAAGATTCATAAAATTTCTTTTGAATAATTAGATTATAATAATATTATTAAGCCCAAGGACTATTAAACCCATTGCATGATAAATGAATAAAACTATTATTAAAAAACTAAGGCAAAATATAGATGTAATTCTACAGTATAAGCATCAGCAACCAAGTCATGAGATGTTCAACTTAAATTATAGATAAATGTTTTTTTTTAATAATTTAAAGAATGCGCAGAAGTCATTATTATTATTAATATTATTATTGTTTAAAAGTAATTTTATGAAAGGTAGAGGTAGATCTAAAAAGACTTAGTTAGAAAATATTAGAAATGATATTTCTTTAGTAGATTTAAATGAAAATTTGACTTTTAATCAGACACATTGGATAAACAGGATTCATGTAGCTGACCACACAAGTAGTGGAATAAAAGCTTGTTGGTTTTGTTGTTATTGTATTATGTGGTTTTAAGATATGGACATAATCATTTTATTTTAAAAAAATTTAATTCCAACTGTTCAGTGATAAATTGAATGTTTGAGATAACTGTAAATGATACAATAACCTCATAATTAGAAATGATCTGAAACCTTAAAAAATGATAAGATTGGATCATCACTTAGGACTGCATCAGCACATGCAATTAAAAAAGGGAGGATTTTCTTTATTTAATTGTGTTTAAAGATGGTTGGATCAGTGCTAAAAATATTACTTCCGATGTTTAGAAGATCTGTAGATAAAATTTTTGTACTAAAAAATTATTTTAAAAAACAATAAGAAAGTCGTTTCAAATAAAATCTTAGGCTTCATTTGAGATAGCTTTTTTTAGTTATTCTTAAAGCAATTTTTTTAGTACAAAAATTTAAATTTTTGTATTAAAAAATTGCTTTAAAAAACAGTAAAAAAATCATCCCAAAGTAAGCCTTAATTTGTTTGGATAAAGACTTTGTGATAATACAAATGATTTAAAAATAATTGTAACCAACAGAAATCTCTCTAAAGGATTTTTGTTAATTTTGAGAATACTTATAATTTAATTCTGTGGCAATTATTTCTAATGATATATATATATATATATATATATATATGTGGTAGTTAATCGGATAAGTTTACACAAAAATTCAAGAAAATAATTCTCTATTATCCTTTTTCACAGACTAAACTACTTACCTCCTATTTAAAGCTCAAGTCCATAATCACTTTGTCATTCATTTATGTTCTCACTTAAAACTCCAACCAAACAGGTCCAAACACACAATCGAAGCAATTGAAAAACTTAGGCCAACTTCACGACTAAAAATAAGGATCCGTAAAAGGGACGTTGAAAGTCATCCAAAGACCAACCAGGATATATCACGTCACTCCTGTGCTTGGTACTGCAGATCGGTATTGCTCAGCATCGCTCGGTACCGTGGCTTGATATTGCTAACATAACGCACCTGACCTCCGCAAAGAATAATTTCCACCGTAAAAGAAGTTAAACTTATGGTAACTTCTTTGAATCAAAGATGCTATTATTTATTTATTTATTTAAAGAGGATTAGATGAGCAAGCCAACCATTTATGATCCATAATTTATGTCAGCCATATCTTGATAACCATATAGTGCTCATCAATTAAAGAATGTGCGTGATATACTTAGCCAACAGACCCTTTTTGAATCAAAGATGCTATGAATACTCTATTATCTGATTCGCAGCAGACTGTTTAGCGAGATTTATGTCAGTTGGCCACATCCAGTCTATGCGAAAGCAGGAAATAAGTTTAAATAAAACAATTTCTTAGTGTAGTAATACATAATAATATTTCAGAATATGACTTCCAATACAATAAATCTTGGTTCCAACATATGGCAGAACCATAAAACTCAGTCAATGAACCTAATTTTTTATCAAAAGATAAGTCCACATAGATTATAGGTATCAAATGAGAGAGAGAGAGAGAGAGAGAGAGAGAGAGAGAGAGAGAAGATCCAACCTTACATCATAATTTATTGAAAAATAAAAAATTAAGAAATCAGCTTCAAGGGTTTTAAAATGTAATAAAATAGAAAGATTAAAGTCACCATATTACCTATTACCGACGACAATAAATTGGCATCATCACCAACCAAAGCATGGCAGATGACCCAACAAAGTAAAGGCAGCAGAGGAAAGATGGCATAAGCCAATGTGCGCTTCCAGCACAACAGCAACTTGTTCTTTTCACACTGGTTCTACTAAAGCTGGAGGAATTTCAGATAATTTCAATGGGAACTGCTCTTCAAAGTTCATGAAGCTGGACTGGCAATGGGCTCTGTGGCCTTCTTCAGCCACTCCATCTCCTGATCATTTAGGTACGGAGCCAGAACTTCTTTGCAAGTGGAATGATAGGAATTCACCCAGGAAATCTCTTCAGGAGTCATCAAATTCAGATTCATTAGCTTTTTCTGGTATGGAGCCTGTATGAAAAAATGTGATAGTTAGAACAAATAAATAATAAAATATTTTTATTTATTCATAATAGATATTAAGGCTTCATTTGTGACGGCTTTCTTACTTCTTCTTAAGCAGCTTTCTTGTACAACAAATAATTTATACTAAAAAATAACTTTAAGAAGCAGCAAGAAAGTTGTCCCAAACGAAGCCTAACAAAATGCATCATCACCTGCTTTTTCTCTACATATCATATAATTATAAGTTTATTATTTAGACAACTATTTGATTAAAATGTGGAGGTTAGCAACAATGATGGATAATTGTTTTTAGAAACACTCAAATCATCTAAAAGTTGCTTTTAGTGTTTTTAAAAATAATTTGATTTATTTTTAAAAAATAAACATATCTACAAATGATTGAATAAATATATTTTTAAAAATAAATGATAAAGAAGAAAAAGGATGATAAGGTAGGTCATTATCAAGGCTCATACACCTTTTCGATAGAAACAAATTTGCAGAAAATTACTTGAGACAATGAGACATCCAAGATAAAAAAATATGACATGGTTTAGGCAAGAAAAATTCTGATCTAGGAATTATTATGACTAACAAGCTTAAAACCCAAGTAGATAAAGAAACTAACTGTAAACTGGAATTGTTAATAAGAAAATAAAAAGTCATCTTATGACCACTGGTTTAAAATTTTGTTATCTGCCCTTTTCGCTATTGATATGGTATTAATTATTACACAAACAAGGACAAGTAAAAAAGAATGTCCACAACCTACTAGAGCCACTAAACAAAGTAGGGGTGTAAACCAGTCGAGCCCAGCTCTAGTCATCTCTGGCTTGAGCTTGAGCTTGAGCTTGATTAATTAATTGAGTTCAAGCTTGAGCTTTATTCTACGAGTTCAAGCTGGCTCACAAGTCAACTCGTTTGTTATGAAAGAGATAAAATAGTAAAAAGAATGAGAAATTATAAGAAAAAATAATAAAACTTACTTAATATAAAAAATTGAGATATAATGTTTAAATATTTTTTAACAATTTGATATTTAACATCTTGAATCATAATATATTTCAAGTATATTTTATATTAATATTTTTTAAACGAGCCGGCTCATCACCTAATAAGTCAAGTTGGGGTTAGTTCAAGTTTAGCTTGTTAGCTCATCGAGCTCGGCTCATGAGCCATTTATCAAACCGAGCCTGAGCAGACTCACAAGCCGGCTTGACACACTTGCACCCCTAAAACAAAGTATGCCTAAAAATAGAATATATATTAAACGCTCCTCAATAACATAGTTATGATTTTTTTTTTTAAATAAAAACATGGCATTCTACCCTGCTCGGTTTGCTGAAGTTCTCAACTAAAGAACCACGAAAAATTATCAGGGATTTAAACCGCTTCAACTCTACTTGAGGTGGGAGCAATTCCAACAAACTAATGTGAACTATGTGCTCAACATTATCATAAGCAAAAGAGTGCATAAAATAGAGCAACTCTAAAAAAAAGGACTTTTTTATTATTATTAAGTTGAAAATTAGGGTAAGAGGAAAAAGTATGAAAAGAATAAATAGTTAAGAGTATACTTACCCATGTTATATGTTCAAATGAAAGGTATCCTTTTTCACCAAAATTAAACTTGGTGTCAGCTTCTTTCACGACAAGAACATTTTCCAATCTTATACCAAAGTTTCCATCCTCATAGTAACCAGGCTCTGAAAATGAGATTAATTAAGACATTGGAGAAAATACATCAAAATACATACAAACTGCATCAAATTTATGAAACTAAAGGTTATCAGTTTGAATTTCAACAGAAGGGGCCTAGGTAAGCAGCAAAAGGTAGCATTGGATTGGAGCAATGATGAGGAGAATGGAGAGATATAAAACCTCAAAACAATTTCATGAAAACGAATTCTTCCTTTAATGCAAAGATTTGAGAAAAGACGCATTTAATGGAGCAAAATTAAGAAAAAAAATTCTGCATCACAAATTCAACATTATACTCAAAACAAGGAATGAAAAACCTATGAGACATGAGAAAATGATCAAAATGGTCCCTCACTTTTTGTGAGAGACAAAAATGGTCCTCAACTCTTTCGAGAGACCAACTTGGTCCCTTAACTACTTAAAAAGTGACAATTTTTGTTCAAATATTAAATTTTGGGGTTATGGCATTAAATCAAAGGGTATTTTGATCATTTTTTAATTAAATTATTTATTAAATATAATTTTCAAGTAATAGTATTCTTTTTAAATATACGTGAAAAGATTGGAGTAGTTCCAATGAAAGATAAGATTAGAGAGAGTCGCCTTAGATGGTTTGGTCACATTAAACGGAGGCCTTCCGATGACCCGGTTAGGAAAGTTGAGGTATTAGATTTGATTTATGTTAAGAAAGGTAGAGGTAGACCTAAAAAGACTTGGTTAAAAACATAAATTTCAAGATAAAAACTGTTCCCAGAATGCAGATAAAGCACTGTGCGTAATGGAATAATAATGATTTTCTCACCTTCATGAACATTAAGGTAAGATCCAATCCCATGACCAGTGCCATGCCGATAGTCAAGGCCATTTTTCCACAATGGAATCCGTGAAAGAATATCAAGAGTATGCCCTGTCACAAGCATCATAGGTGTTTCAGCTGCTAAGAAAATTGGAAAAGATTTTATTTAACAGATAAGATGTACCAGTTGTCCCATTAGGAAATACTGCATTGCCCAAAGCAATATGGCCTTTAAGTACCTATGCCAAAAAAAAAAAAGCATTGCTCAAATTCTATAAGAACTCATATCATGCATATATCTAAAAAGGAAAAAGGATGAGCTCAAGATAGTTAAATTTGTGTTCAAATGAAAGGAAGCCTTTTTCACCAAAGCTAATATTCTACTTCTTTTGTGATTAGGACTTTTCCAATCTTAATCCGAACTTTTCCATCCTCATTGTAACCAGGTTCTAAAAGAGATAATAAGCTATTGGAGACAATGAAGCAAACATACACACACATTGAAGCAAATTACAAAAACTAAAGATCATCCCTTTGTATTTCGATGGGAGAAGGTTTCATGAACCAGCATGATATGGGGAGCAATGGAGGGAAACAATGAAAAAGGTAGGGATGAGAAGAGATATCGAAACCTCCAAATAATTCGGAAAAAAAAAACTCCTGCTCTAAATGCATTGTTTGATAGAGGAAACCAATATATGACACCAAATTAAGGCAAAAAAATTCTGCATCATAAAATCAGCATTACCCTAAAACGTGGAAAAAAAAAACAGATATATTGATTTCAAGAAAACACAATAGATATTAGATGAAAGCATGGATGGCATAATACACTTTAAAAAAAGGCATGAGAAAATGGATGAATTGATTTTGGCATGTGCAATGGCCAACATAGCATCAGTAAGAAGGTAGTTGGGAATAGGCCAAATAAGATAAATGAATGTGCAAAGGTGAAACGGTTAGATATTGCTTGAAATGATCTAGACCAAAAAAGAATGGTTAAAGTATAACTCATAAAGACAATCATATATAATTATAAAAAGGTTAACTGATGTTTACCCAAACAAATGAACTGTGAAAGTCAAGCCCAGCCAAAAGATAGATGCTTGACTCAGAGGTATTGCAGAGCATGATAATGAAAATATTTGTTAGCAAATTAAACAGCATAAAACATGCAGTATGCTGACTATCAAGCACAACTAAAACCACTTCTAGAAATTAAAAAAAAAAACACAAATGACTTATTGCTGATTGCTTATTTACTTGAGTACCTAAATGATTCCACTTTTAAAATCATGTCTGCCTTCTCCAATACATATTCAGACAACTTATCCCAATATGATTCGCAAATGAACACTATTTGTGAGACAAATATAAGGAAAGGCTTAGGTCATCTTCCTTTTAGGTTAGGACCATGGCCACTTCAGGAGCAACAACTCTTATTATCTAATTTTTTAGTGTGTAGGAGCACCTCCAGCAGGCATTTCAGATTTCACATAAAAGGAAGATAACTTTTGTATCACATTCTTTATCAGTTTAAGTCTGCTTATATCACCATTTGAGGACATTTTGATATAATAGCTTACATCTTTAGAGTTTACCAACTCAATAGAAAAAGGAAGGTTGAGGACATCTCATCCTTTTAGCTTTCCCTTGTAGCCTATAATAAGGAATAACAAATCTATAAATAAATTGCACACAAATCCTTGAGATATAAGAAGCACTTTATGTAGCCAATACTTAAAAAAAAAAACCATTTAGATCCCTAAAGCCATTTTATTTTACAAGTTGGCCCCAAAATTAAATTGTCAGTCTTCATGAGTGTCCTTTTGCGTTAAAAAACATTTACATTTTGTATTAAATTCAATCATGTGAATATTTTTTGTCTGAAATGCAAATTCTCAAATATCTTTTTTGAAGAAATTGTTTAGGGAAATTGAATTTGAATTTTATTCCTTGGAATCATTACATATATATACACTCTAGGATAATAAATAGAAAAAGAAAGACATTTAATCTAATTAATTATAATAAACACAAGAGGAAAGTCATTTAATCTAATTGGTTCAAATAATTATATCGCACGGATCATGATGTCAGAAGAGGAAATCTCCAACTGCAGCCCACAAATGTAGCCCACAAATTGCAAGCCTATCAAAGTTGTGGGCCCCAACCTTGCTATAATAGCCAAAATATTTAAAATAAATGTTAAGTATAAACTTTTATAAATATTAATTTATTTTCATTAAAATCTACTTTTAATTTTGAGCATTTTGATATATAGAAGTATAAAAATTATGAGTCAATTGTATATAATCTATATGCATAACTTTATATGATAAGAGTTACACACATTTCATTAACATGTTAATTGAAATTAACTAAGTTAATGACTCTTAATTTATAATATTAGCAATTATTTTCATATTATGTAACCATAAGACCAGCGGGGCGGATCAACTTTTTTTTTCAGGTGGGCAAAATTTAGTATTAAATTATTAATACAAACAATAATATTAATATTAATATAATATTAATATTAATAACAATATCATAATTAAAATATTAAATTTAATCAATATAATATATCAATTTATAAAAAAAATTTTCAGTTTTCTTTCAATTATATATATTGATTTGTAATATAAATTGGAATAAAAGAATAATGAAAAAATCAAAAATAAGAAAATAAAGGTTCATTTCTAAAATTCTTGCCTACTACAACTAGCCATCCCAAGGACCTGCATCATGCAAATGTCAAAATCCAAAGTAATACAAACCCAATTTATAAACCATAAGTTACTTCTTTCTAAGGGCTGGCAAACGAACCGAGGCGAGTCGAGTATGGTGTCTGTTGTGTTCATTTACTATACACTTGTTAAGTTGGTTATAGTTTGTTCGACTTTATTATTTGTTGTCATGTTTGGCATTTATAATTAAATGGTGTTCATGTGGTTCATGTTCATGTTCATGTTCGGTTTCATGTTCGTATCGTGATTAGTAACTTATCGAGCCTTGTTCCGCGAAACATATTTAACGAATTTTTTTTTAACTATCAAACAAATAGTTCAATGAACATATTGATAGGAAATACTTGTGATTTCAGTAATCTCTAAGCAATCTGAAGATAGAACGAGAAGGGAAACTGCTGTTTTCAGCAAGAGGACAAGCCAAACACGAGAAAACAGCGAGAAAATTGCGAGAAACTGAGAGAAACTCAAGAAAAGTTGATTCCACTAGTAATGATAAAATAGCAAGATACAATTGATCCTCAATTCGAGAGGTAAGGATCTGATCTTCCAAATTTAACGCGCTAGACCCAGAAACCTAAATCTAGAGATTCAATATTCAGCCAAATTCAAGATGGATTAAATAAGGGGAAAATCTTACTAGTTTAATGCTACAATTCAAAGGAATTCCCTAACAGTCCTACAATCAATTTCTCCTAAAACTCCTCATTTCTTCCGGAAACGTCCGCAACGGCGCGCGGTCTCGCGCGGTTCGCCCGGTCGCTTTTTGAGATTTACGCGTGAACCGGTCCCGCCTGGGCGGCTAGACCGGTCCAGGTGGACGGTCTATACCATATCTATGAAAAAAACAACTTTATAATTAAAGCATTGTATATGTAAAAAGGACAATGATATTTATATTATTTTAATTTTTAAATCAAATATTAATTATTTTTATCTAGTCTTATTACTGAGTTCAAAATCGAACACGAATCGGTTTTATCGAGCTTCTTTATCGAGCTTGTTCACGAACTGTTCAAATGATGTTTCGGCGAATAAATGAGCGAACGATTAGTGTTTAATTTTGGTTTATTAATCGAGTATTTAAAATATGTTTCAAGTTTGTTTGTTTGCTAGTTAAACGATCACAAACGAGCTTAATCGAACCGAACAACGAGTAGCTCGTCGAAGTAACGTTTGGTTCGCTTGCAGCCCTACTTTCTCCATTGAATAAAGCTTACCTCCTACTTTATAGGAACTAGAAAATAAGCACCTTTATTTTTTGTATAGGAACTAGAAAATAAGCACCTTTATTTTTTGTAAGAGAAATATATAAGTATCTTTAACCATTTAGGCAAAATCTTTAACCATTTGGGCAAAATATTTTTTTAGAGGGGTCAAATTCCAAATTTATCCTTTATATTTTTTAGGGTGGGCATTTGCCCACCCTGGGCTCTATGGGGATCCGCCCATGCATAGCACTTAGCCATGCATGCAATGGGCTGATTTCAAGATGCAGGAAATCAACAGGAAATCAACAGGAAATCAATGGTTGGGTGGATTTTGAGAGTAAATTAGTGGAATTAGTAGTGAATATTTTAATGCTTAGTGGAATTTCAGTTATAAGCTTAGTGGAATTTCATGCTAATATAACTAAGGCATTTTATTTCATTCGTTCCATTCATTCCATCCACGATAATTTCATGACATTTACCGAAGCCGAAGCAGCCGCTGTTTACGAGAGAAGCAGGCAGAAGAAAAGCGGAGAGCTGGAGAAGGCAACTTTGCCGCGTGCTGTAATGAATCTGTAGATAAGGAAGAATAGGAAGAAATTTGTAGGGACTGTAGAATTGGTAGAATTAATAGTTATTGAATTTAATAGTTGCTGAAATTAATGTGTGGAGAGATTTGTAATGGTGGAAATAAAAAAGAATGGTTACTGAAATCTGAAATTCTACAGTGTTAACAAAAAACAAGGGTTGAAGTGGTGAAGTGAGGTGGTTGTTGCTTAAATTAGGTGAGACTGCTACAAACTATAGTCACTGCAGTCAGCTATTATTAGCTGAAATCTGAAATAAGCAAGAAAATAGAAGAAAAACTAAAATCAGATATGAGTACAACAACAACAACAACATCAAGCCTTTATCCCACTACGTGGGGTCGGCTACAAGAATCCTTTTCCTCCATTGTGTCCTATTAAAAGTCAAATTCTCATTTA
>NW_021318534.1:36991-40462 GCF_001605985.2 Dendrobium catenatum
GTTATTATTATTATTAACAATACTAATAATAATAATAATAATTATTATTATTATATAGAAGAGGGAAATGAAAAGAGAGAAAACTAAAAAAAGAGGAAGAGAGAAGTCTTGTGCACATTTGTGCCTCAATCCTCGTGCCCCTAACACCGATACAATCACCACTTCGTCGCGCAAAGGTATAACGACCTAAAGTCAAAATCTTATTTTCGGCACTAGCGGTGCAACGGAAAACTGTCTATGCATGCTTTTCTCTAGTGTGGTGGGAGCAGAGGCGGATACAAGGGGTGGCCTAGGGGGGCACGTGCCCCCCCTCCGAAACTTAAAAGTCACCCGAGGTTAAGGAAAAAAACCTATTCCAGTCGTTATTTGCTCTTGCCTCTCTGCTCTCGCGACCGCCTCTACTCCACGTGATTTCCTTCTACGTTTGCTCTGCGCGACTGTACTATGCTCCGCACAATCCCATTCTTCCTTTTCTTAGTGTGACAATGCTCCTCTCTCACTATTGGGGACAAAGCTTCGACGCGACTGCTGCTCCATCGGGCATCGACCGATCTTGAGAGGGAAAAACGACAAAATAAAACTTATTCAACTTCAATGTGTTCAAGGTAATCTTGTTATTCTTCTGTAGAGGTTTTCTTCTTCTTCTTGCATTTCTGCTTCATATTTATCCTATATCTTTTATACCGTCGTAGAAGCCACAAAGCTTTTGATACGCCTTGGTTTCACAAAATTAGGGTTTGCCCTAATTTCCCTTCAAGGTTGGAAATTTTCCAACCAACTCAAAGTCACAACAAAAATAAGAAAGATGAGGAGGAAGAAAAAAGAGCTTTGCATTAATCTTCAAAGACAAAACAAAAGACAAAGCTAGTCGACTTCGAGAAGGACCAAATCTCAAAAGAAACCCTAGAGAAAAACAAGAAGGAAAAGAGAAAGAACTTTTCTTCACATGATCCCCACCAAAATAAACCCTAATGGCTCTTTTCATACCATCTCACCACTTCCCCCCTCATCCAAAAATTTTGCCCCCCATCATCCACCCTCCAAATTGCCCCCAAAAGCTGGCCGCCCCCCTTTTTGAATCAAAGAATTCAAAATAGGTGGGCCCAAGGGGCCCACGTGATTTCCCCCCTTGCTCCCTGGGTTCCGGCCGAACCCCCCTTGGTTCACGGACCGGACCGGCTGCCTCCCCCCTCCTCCTCCTGTAGACCTTGCAAGGGGGTAGGATTGGACGGCTCGCCGGCCACTCAATACCAGGCGCCCTCTAGAAGATCAAAACCTTGTCCTCAAGGTGAAGTATGGAAATTTTCTTGCATAGGCCCTCATATATCTCCCACGTAGCCTCTGCCGTTGGAAGGTCCTTCCACTCGATGAGTACTCCCCCTTGCCTTGATCATTCTTTCCTTACTTTCTTTCACCTGTAGTGGTTTTAATAAGAATTGCATATCTTCTCTGTGAGGCCTCGTGGTATGGTAAGGAGTGGCATGATGTTCTCCCTATGCTCCTCTCTTCATATGTGGACACATGGAAACCGGGTTGGATGAAGGATTGAGGTGGTAATTGAGGCGGTAGAGCCACCATCCCCTACTTTCCTCTCGAATCTCAAAAGGCCGTAGTATCGTGGGGAGCAGCTTTCTACTTCTTCTGTAGCCACAGTCTTTTGTCGGTAAGGCCGCAAGCTTTAGGTAACACATTTCTCCACCTCAATGTCACCTCCTTGCGATGCGAATACTGCCCTGGTCTTCCATGGATCTGCTGGGCTCGCAAATAGGTGCTCCCTCAACTTCTTCCAACAACTCTATCAACTTCTCCTCTAAGTATTGAATCCACTAGATAGACAAGGAGTCGCGTCCCCTTCTGATAATTCACCAAGGGTGGTGGGATCCCTCCCATAAAGGATTGAAAGGTGTAAACTGAGATTGCGGTATGGTAAACAAGTATTGTACCAATATTCTGCCCATGGAAACCATTTGATCCATTGCTTCAGGCCTCCTCCCCAGCGAAGCATCTCAATAAGTCTGCCATGCTCCAGTTCACCAACCTCGACTGTTCGTCTTTTCTGTGGGTGGTAATGCTGTACTCACGTTTCCACCAAAGAATGTGCCCTGCATCTTGAAAAGCTCCTTCCAAAAATGAACTCAAAGAAAACCTTGTCTCTATCTGAGACAATAGAAGTGGGGACCCATGCATCGAACAACCTCTTGATGAAAGTAGATGCAAAACGTGAGGAGCTGAAAAAAGAGATGGCGTAGTGGAATAATAATGGTTGTTACTTGCTCACGATCCACTACCACCATGAATGTCGTATATCCCCTCCGACTTGGGGTAACCCTCAAATGAAATCCTGGTGACTTCCTCCCAAATCCTTGTTGGAAGGCACGCAAGGGCTGCAGCAATCCAACTAAGGGGCACAAACTTGATACTTGTTTTCGTTGACAAATATCACATTTGCTCACATATCTTCGACATCTGGGCCTCTTAAACGCGCTTCCAAAGAATTCGGGCTTTCACCCGCCGATTAGGTCCTTCTCCACCCCTGAATGTCACTAATAGGCTATCGTTTGGTACTCCGCGCGTAGAAGAATGGGGACAAATGCTGAGTGCGGTGTAAGTAACTAACTCCCCCTGTTAATAAAAGAGAGTTTCTCTAAGGTTTGATACTTTGAAAACCCGTCCTCCCCTTCTGGATAACCCGCTCGGATTCTCTCTAAGCCATCCATATGTTGATTTTCCTTCACCAATTCACAACCAATCAACCAATTGGGGAACAGTAGTGCCATCAGCTGTGAGCACTCCAACAAGGGATTGAGCATCTGCCACCATTGTTTTGAGCTCTGGGCTTATACTGGATCTCAAAAACTCATACCCAATAGTTTTTGCCAAGCCACTCTGATGTTCCTCTGCCAACCACCTTTGCCTCTGTAAATGTACTTTGAGGGCTCCTTGAATAGTAGAACTATAACTCGTTGGGCTTCCAATAGATTAAGGCCGCCATTTTTGAATGGCCAACACAATGGCATCAGTTCCGCTCATAACTGACTTTCAAACCTCGCCTACAGGTGATAGGATCCTGGCTGAAAGAAAGCAAATCGGCTTGTGATTCTGCATGAGTACTGCTCCCAAGCCCACTCCCGAAGCGTCAGTCTCAACCACAAATGGCTGGGTGAAATCTGGAAGAGCCAAAACTGGGCACTAGTCATGGCTTCCTTCAGAGTCTTCATGGCTTCCTCTGCCTTCTCTCCCCACTGAAAGTTGTCCTTCTTCAGCTGATCAGTCAAAGGGCCTGCTATGGAACCATAGCCCTTAATAAATCTCCTGTAGTAGCCAGTAAGTCCCAAAAATCCCCTTAGGCCTTTAAGGGATTTTGGTGTAGGCCACTTCATCATGGCCTCTATCTTAGTGGGGTCAGCCGCCACCCCACTTTTTGAAATGATGTGCCCCAGATACTCCACCTCCTTCTGCGCGAAAGAACAC
>NW_021318534.1:43871-47915 GCF_001605985.2 Dendrobium catenatum
AAGCTTGTTAGCGGGAGGAAGAATTGAACAAAGTCACGTTCGTGCTTGTTTTAATGACGCCAATAGAAGTGTGATTGAGGCGATGGATTTGAGTAGGATATCCGACCATTCGATGCTGATCTGATCGGGATAAGGATGGCGACTGCACAGGATCTTAGTAGGATTTCGGGCAGTGAAGAGGTATGATTTGATTTTTTTATTTTCATTTATGTCATTTGAATTAATAATAATAATATTATTATTTCTATTATTATTATTATTATTAAATAATAGAAGTTTAAATGGTAATTCTTTCTCGATTCATGCATCGTTACTTTGATTTGAGTATTGTCGCCTCAAAAATCCACGCATTGTCTCAGGATGCGTGTTGATTTCCCTGTGTAATTTTTGTTGAGTGAGATTATAGTTAATTTTAAGTGATTCAAATTTTCTGAATGCAATGACAAAGTTCGTTTTGTGATCGAACGTCGTTCTTCGCGCGCCAATTTCAGGTGTTGGTAGTCGATTCTGGACGCTTTCGCTCGATTTGATCGTGAGGTACTCCCTCTTGGTCAAATTCGACGCTCTGATCACAACGATGCAGTATGTTCGACAATCAGAGGTTGTTTGAACACTTAAACGATGTGTCGCGCCTATCGCCCGTCACTTAAGTCACTGACTTTTCATTCTTTTCGCCTGTATTTCAGTGCATGGGTCAATAACATTAGCCAACACAACCAATCTGACTACAGTGGATCATATTTGGTGCATATATACTAATAAATGCAAAAAGGTCAAGATCAAATTTGATTAAAAAATGACCAAAAAATGAATGTGACTGCTTGTTAATGCCAACCCAAACCAATTTTTTTTTTTGTTTTTTGGATTGTCTATACCCTAAGCCACACATTACTAAAAACTTGTATGATTAGGTTGGGCAAGGATTTCATGAGTCAAATTTTGGTTTGTATGATGGATCATGCCTTCATACAACATTAGCACTAGAGATATAGGAGGACTCAAATTAATAGAATATTATTAGAATCTTCTACAAGTTTTAAAAAGCTATATCATCGTAAGACATTAATGAGTGAAAAGATTGAATGGCATTTTAATATCATTCAAGATCTGGGTATGATAGAGCATATTTTGTGTTGAATTGCATGGCAAGTGTCACACCCCATGTTGACTCCCTTTACAGTCAACATGAAGTATAACAGAGAAGGAAAATCTAAACAGACACCTTCTTACTGACACCTATTCTGAATCACTTCTATCAAAATCAGATGAGTAAAAAGTAATATATTTAAACTTTCCTAACATATCAGACTTTATGCTTAACAATATGAAACATGTAATATGCCTTAATTAAACTTTAAATATAATGCACATCTTAAAAGAAATATAGAGTTATTAACTTTTTTTATTCTATTTACATACCAAAAAGTTTTTGTACAGCCTCCACTTAGACTTTTATGTACATCCAAAATATATGTACACAAAAAATAGTCACCCCTTTCCGCTTAGTGCCCTATCGACACATTCCCCTTTCATACAGTACAAACACTACTAATGAGTTTTGTCTCAATAAAAAATGCAAGCAATATATAAGAAATAATAATAAATTTTATTTTGACAATTAGTTTAAAACACTTTGAAATTATATGCTAATCATATAAAATATATAGCATCACTTTCTATCTTGTTTATTGTTAAATACCTTTATATAAGTCAAATAATGGTTATAGATTTTTGTACCCTTCCAGCTTTTCAATTCAAAGTTTGGTCCGAATTTTCAACTATTAGAATTGAAACTGCTCTCTCATTCAAGGTTAGATCCGAAATACTAACTTTTAGATTTTAGAGAGTATACTTATCTCGTTAGGTCTTTCACCTTTATCTGTGCGGATACCTTCATATATGACTTATTTTATTTTTTTTACTCTTCCATTTTTATGTCTATTTTCATAATCATACAGTACTAATGTAATTACTACTACTTAGTGATTCAACAATTCACATATATGAATAAAGTAGAATAAATTGTAATAATACTTTCATAAATATAACAAATATGAATTTGCAAATATATAAAATTTTACTATTTTTTATGATCGTTTGGGTATCTCACCTCACTAAAAATTTGTTTTTCTAGGTCCTATTTTCGTCTCCTTTTGTACACCACATAAAAAAATATATTTCTTTATTTGCACATGCTTATAAATAAATAAAGCAAGCAATAAAATAAAAAATAAAAAAAATAAAGCAAGCAATGTGAATATCTTATAAATTACCTTAATTGTACTCTTCTTCATTCAATTCAAAATTCTCTTTCCTCTCCTAAACTTCTTTCTCCACTTCTCTTCCTTTCTTTTCTATTTAACAACAACCCCTAATTATAACAATAAAATCAATAAACAAGAGCATACTAAATTTCAACAACTACTCGTATCTGATTTCTCATGGATGTTCTCATTAGTCATTTGCAAGAGGAGGTACCTTGGTGTATACTTTTTGCTGATTATATTCTTGTTGATAAGACTAGAGAGGGAGTTAAAAGTAAACTTGAATTATGAAGATCAACCTTAGAGTCTAAAGGTTTTCACTTGAGTAGATCTAAAACAGAATATATGGAGTGTAATTTTAATAGTAATATAGACTTAGTGAGGGGATTGTGACTTTGGACGATCAAGTCATTAATAAGATTACAGTGTTGAAGAATTTTTTGTATCCTCAAACGGATTGCATACTTTATCATCGAGTACGGCATAAGAACTTGACATATTACCCTGAAGGGTAAAAATATCATTTTCTTATAGACTCAATAATAAAATTTATAATTTTAACAGAGATTCCCCCACTCGATGTTTGGTCGAATGGGGTTTATTTATTTATGGGGTACAGATATCCCATAGGGGTAAGCCCCTATGGTTAATTACATCCCAAGCTTTAGTTCTTGAGAAAACTTTTGATTAAACTAGTGGTTTTATTGTTTTCTTTTGGAAGTCATTTTATATTGGCTAAAATTTGCTTTTTGCTTTAAAATTCATGAAAGTCTTTCTTAAAGATTTTGGGCCTTTAGGAATTCCAAGGAGGTGAAAAGGTCAACTTAGAGTTAGATTTGGAATGAGAGCCAAGGGAAGGTGAAGTAGGAGCACTTGATTCTGATGAATACTTAGATGTGCTCAAACTATACTATGTTGGGCTTTATATTTTAGCAACCTAACTTTGGTTTAAGTTGATATTTTTAATTAGAAAGTTGGAGCTTACATTCCAACAACACATGTTGGAGGAATTGCCCGAAAGATGAGGGCTTATAGGGTGATTTGGAATCAACCCATGCCTCGGACCCTAAGATTAAATGTGAGGACTACCGATTGGTAGTGCCTCGAACCTAAATCTAACGAGTGCAAAGGGGCTTACAAACTACACCTCACAAGAGGTATAGCCTGCCCGACCTCTGGATTTATTGTCCAGCCTGGAAGGGACTACCAGCTAACCCTCCTAATCGCTTTTAAAACTATGTCATCCGGTCTCAATGCAAATGTAGAATGGGGAGGTTGTTTTTGTTTAGAAGGTAGGGCTTATAGCTTGGCTTTGAGGCCAAGATGCCTATTTATATGGGTATGCATATGCTGACTCACAAAAATAAAGATTTTGTTATCTGATCCTTATATGGAGGCATTCTACATGTGACACATTTTTGGCAATGCATGATTATTTTAAGTTTTTGGAAAACTTGGCTCTTTAAAAGAGAGCCATGCAAATTTTCTTTTGTTAGAAAACCATGAAGCCTAATTTCATTTTAGGTTGCTTACATTTTAAGAGGTAGAAAACTTAGTTTTTATCCTAAGAACCTAACGTAGTAGAGTTCAGGCCAAACCCACAGAAATAAAAGAAGAAACCTATGAAAGACGTGTTGTTCTATTGCATACCCAGTAAACAAACAACGCATGCTTTTGTATTTAAATAAAGACAGAAATGTAAATAATGTCCCAGTTATTACAAACATGTTTGGCAGCTGAGTGGCCTGCCATTATACAACCCAGTTAAATTAATTACAGA
>NW_021318534.1:53238-76401 GCF_001605985.2 Dendrobium catenatum
TTTGAAATCTCCAACCAATATTTTTATCGTTTATTAAACAGGGAAAATGACATTTTTGCTGAATTGAACATATTTCTTCTCTCCTTTGTGTGAATTTTTTTTCCTTTTAATGGACAAGTTGACAAAAATAAATATTCTCCATTCATTCATTTTTTTTAATTCTAATCTAACTCGTTATGTCAAATTGAAATTGTTCAAATTTGCAATTATGTTTCTTTATTCTGATGGTTTTATTAAAGAAATGATATTTTCTTTGTGGAAAGGCTTTCATAGTGCTAGTAATAGTGTTAAATGCTTGGGTACTAAATTCACGGTGTTGAGAAGAAGGCGTAAGTTTTGAAAATGAAATATTCATAATTTTCTTGGGCAAAAAAGCATGTTATTTTAATTAAAATTGATAGCATTGAATGCAACACTGAAATGTTGTATTGGTTCGCCATTAGAGCTTGAATGACATGATCATTATAAATTTTAGCTTTACGAGAAGTTGAAAGAGTAAGAAATTTATTGGCATCCAAGGTCAAAAGTTAAATGGCTTTTGGAGGGTGATCATAACGCTATTTACTTTCATAAATATGCTAGGTGGAGAAGAAAATTGAATTTTATTCACAATATTTCTTTGGTTGATTATGTTCAAACAGACATTGTTTGAGCTTTCTTCTCTTACTACTACAATCTTTTTAGAAATTGAGGTTTGGAGTCATCTTATGGTGGAAAGTCGGAAGCTTTATGCTTGTGATGACCCCCTTTCTTCATTGTCTATATTAGCCTTTTTCTAAGAAGAAAATTTGAAGTTAGATCTTTTCACTTGGTGCTTCCTAAGTTTTTGGGCCAGATGACATTTTTTTCTGTTATATTTTTGAGAGATGTGTGATTTTATTAATCCCGATCTTTAGCTATGTTTGTGATAGGAAATACTTGAGTTCGCAAGTAACCCGAATGGGAAATAATTGTGTTCGCAAGAAAACCTAACAATAATCGGTAAAACAACGAGAAAAATAAAAGAACTTTGGTGGGAACCATAGATTAAAAAAGCGGTCGAGGCTTCCGAATAGAGACGCGACTCAGTTCGAGGCGCTAACCCGGCGCCTTGAGGCTTAAGCCTCAATGTATTTGACAAGGCGTGCGATTTTTTTCAGCGAGGCGTACTCGTCGAGGCGTAACGCCTCGAGCCAGCGTGAGGCGACGCCTCATTAGGATTCGACGGAGCTCACAACAAAGAACAAATTCCTTATCTTTCGAGCGCGCTGCTTCCGCTTCGTCCCTTTTGAGAGCTGCTTCGTGTTCGACCACAAGTGAGTTCTTCGATCTGGCAGGAGTGCTCGAGAACGACCTTTCTTCATGTTCGACCGCTTGTTTGAGTTCGTCACGCTTCGTGTGAAGTCGGAGCTGGAACCGAAGGCAACACTACCTGTTCGACCACTGTTTAAACTTTACCTGCTTCCTTTTTCGTATACTTTGGCTTCGACAACTGCAGGTAATGGGCTTTCTTCATTTGCTCATGGAGTTTAAAACAACAAGAATTAAAACTCGGTACCGAGCCAGTACCGCTCGGTACCGAGCGGTACATGCTCGGTACCGCTCGGTATCTTTCCATACAAACAATAACATGTACCGCTCGGTATCTTTCCATACAAACAACTTACGAACTTTAAAAACAAGCAGAATTTCAAAATTACTCTTATAATAAAATTTCTTCTTAGATAAAATTTCTTCTTGGAACAATAAAAAACAGTAGATAATCTTATAGAAATCAAAACGAAGCAAGACCGAAACAAAGATACAATTGATCCTCAATTCGAGAGGAGGATCGTTCTCTCTCAATCTTTAGACCAGAAGTCTAGAGCCCAAAACACCAAAGAGAACTCCAAGAGAAACACTAATCATGCATCAAAACCTAACCCTAATTCCTTCATCCTACTTAAAGCATACAATCAATTAATTAAGCCAAATTACTCCCTTGCCTTTGCTGCCCCCTCCTTTGCCTTCAAATAGTTTGAATTTGAATTCCTAGTGGGACCCACTCCTCCCTCTCTCTCCTTGGGCTTGCTGCCGCCCCTCCTCCTGTAGCAAAGAACCGACCCCTTCAAGGGGGCTGGTTGGGGTTGAACCGGTCTAACATTACCGCCCTCTCAAAGAATCACCTTGTCCTCAAGGTGAAAATCTAGAAACTAATGTTCCATCATCTCATATGGTTTCCACGTGGCCTCGTAGTTCGGAAAACCTTTTCACTTGATCAACACTTCTTTGGCTCAATTTCCCCTCTGGCGAACCCCCATCAGCTCTAACCGTTCCAATATCACCTCTAAGTCTTTCACCTTTATTTGTGCGGCCCTATTTCTCATATATGACTTATTTCACCTTTCCAATACAATTCATCTTTAACAATCATAAACTGGGCTACACTACTTAATGAATGAATTAATTTATATATGAATAAACTGAAATTGAAATGCTAGAATAAACATAATAATGGTGAAGTTGCAAATATACAAAATTTTATTATTTCCTATAACATCGTTTGGGTATCTCAACTCGTTTTCCAGAACAGTTGGGTAAACTGGTTCACTTAAAGTACTCTGATTTCTTTTTCTTTTATGTACAACCTAAAACATAACTTTCTGCATTTCTATGTATGCATTCAAATACCATTAGAGAGATCACAACACTATCTACAAAAAAAAAGAGTATGCATTCAAAAAATAAAATAAAATAGGCAATATAAAATCTTACAAAATTTACCTTAATTAAGTTCCTCCTCATTCAATCCAAATTCTTTTTCTCCTAAAGTTATTTTTCTCACTTCCCCTCTATTTCTTTTCCTAAATTTAACTACCACAACCCCTATTCATAACAGCGATAGCAACAAACAACAACATACTAAATTTCAACAAACGCCCTTATCTGATTTCAACTAACTTTCTTCATCCCTTACTAATTTCAGCTATAACAGCTGATTCCAGCAGCGTATTCAACATCAACTACTTTGATTTCAATACTTACACACCAAATTCAACAGCTCCCAACTGTTTTATATACCTAAATTTCAACAAACATCAGCATGTTCATTGCTGATTTCAGCAAACAACACTTAATTCTAGCAACAGTAATAAATTCAGCCACTAACTACAGCATCTACCTAATCTCTTTACCTTAGTTTGCTGAATTCTTTTCTTCTACAGTAGCCTATAGCAGCAGCACCAGCATTTTCCTTCCCAGCTCTTCACAGCCAGCTTCAGCGCCAGAGTCTCTATCGGGTAGGGAGAATGGAATAAGATGAAAGGGTTTAAGGAAAAAGGTTAATATACTAATTATTTGATGCCCTATTCTCTACTATTAATTTAATATATATAAACCTAAATCCACTAATGCCATTTAGCTATTCCCAGCCGTAGGATCTAATCAAGCCATTACATGCTTGGCTAAATGCTTTACTACAGCATATGTATTAAACTATATTAAACAAATTACATAATTGTACAGTTAATTAATTATTATTGAATTTTTAATTAACAGTTAATATTAAACAGCTATTCATTTAAGAGTTATACATATACAAGTAGATTAATATTTCCATATGCTTCTATATGTCAAAATGCTCGAAATTAAAAGCAGAATTTAATGAAAATAAGATAACATTTAGAAGAAGTTTATGCGTACATTTCATCTTGTCCTCAAAGTGAAAATCTAGAAACTGATGTTCTGTCATCTCATATGGTTCCCACGTGGACTCGTAGTTCGGAAGACTTTTCTACTTAATCAACACTTCTTTGGCCCAATTTTCTCTCTGACGAACCCCCATCAGCTCTAAGGGTTCCAATATCTCCTCTAAGTCTTTCACCTTTATTTGTACGGGCCTATTTTCCATATATGACTTATTTCACCTTTCCAATACAATTTATCTTTAACAATCCTAAATTGGGCTACACTACTTAATGAATGAATTAATTTATATATGAATAAACTGAAATTGAAATGCTAGAATAAACATAATAATGGTGAAGTTGCAAATATACAAAATTTTATTATTTCCTATAACATCGTTTGAGTATGTCAGCTCGTTTTCCAGAACATTTGGGTAAACTAGTTCACTTAAAATACTCTGATTTCTTTTTCTTTTTTGTACAACCTAAAACATAAATTTCTTCATTTCTATGTATGCATTCAAATACATTAGAGAGATCACAACACAATCTACAAAAAAAAAAAGAGTATGCATTCAAATAAAAAATAAAATAGGCAATATAAAATCTTACAAAATTTACCTCAATCAAGTTCCTCCTCATTCAATCCAAATTCTTTTTCTCCTTAAGTTCTTTTCCTCACTTCCCCTCTATTTCTTTTCCTAAATTTAACTATAAAAGATGTGAATTGGTATCATCTGATTTTCCATTTTGTATCTGCTTGACACTGATACTGAATTTGTGCGCAAATCATTGAGGAGTCGTTCTATAAGTTTCAACTTTAGGATAATATTGATCATATGTAGTTAGGAACCTTTTTATACTTTTGATAATATGGTAAATATTTGCTGGAAGCAGTGCTTTATTCGGTAATCATTGTGAAGGAGTTGTTGTTTTATCAAAATATTATTTAAATTATTATTGAGACTATTTTTCTATCTTCCAAACAATTTTTTTTCAAGGAATTTTTAATAGTTAACGCTCTTGAAGGTAGATTCATTTTCATTCTTTTACTTGTGATCTGCCTCGTTGGTTGCCACAAACTGTTTCAGCAATTCAAGACATTTGCTAAGTTGGCAGGTGCCTACTTATAGTGGAGCTTCCATTTCCTCTCATCTTCAGTTTCTACCATCATTTTAAGGAGACATGAATCTTAAAAAGACGTTATGAAACTTTCCTTTGTTGTAGCCCAATTCATATAATGTTGGTGTTCTTTTAATCCATTGGTAAAAGAGTTATCTCATGTTTGTGGCGTCATAATACCTATTTTGTGTTTTGCTCAGTTTAGTATTATCATTACTGTTTTCCACTCAGTTTATTCATCTACTCTTAAATAATTTTATGCCTAATACATGTAACTACTAGCTACTTCATTAGTCTTATAAGTTGATTTGGTTAATAATTTGGTTAACTTACATTTCTATTCCATCTCATGTATGTCCTTAACTATTGTTATTAAGCTTCGTTGATGAGGTAACCAACTATTGTGTCATCTTATTGCAGAATCATTTTGAGTTGGATGGTTTAAGAAAAGCGCATATTCGGGATGGTGCAGCTGTTGTCCAATACCTTGTGTGGCTGGATGGTGAGGTGAGTTGTGCGGTTGTGCCATATATTTGCTGTCTGCATCCTTTTGCATCAAAACCTTTTTTGTATTAGTTTTTACTCCCGATGTCATTGGACTTTCTGTTGACCTGGACGCTAAGCATGATTAATATAGTTGTGTGATAATAAGGTTCCTGCTCTTATATTTATATTCAAGCTTGCTGTCGTAACGAGCATTGATTTGCTT
This sequence comes from Dendrobium catenatum, assembly GCF_001605985.2. Classification (NCBI taxonomy): domain Eukaryota; kingdom Viridiplantae; phylum Streptophyta; class Magnoliopsida; order Asparagales; family Orchidaceae; genus Dendrobium; species Dendrobium catenatum. Next base: position 58,714 of record NW_021318534.1, read on the forward strand.
TTCCCCCTATTGAAAATGATAAAGATAAATGTTTTTGGTTTTGAATGTAGTTTTTCAGATTGAATTTGATGCTACTATTCTTTTCGTTCTAGGTATAAGATGATGCATGGAAGCAATGTAATGAATTGTTGCTAGGGAATTGAAAATCCTAGCTATGAATAAAAGAGACGTAATCATGCTTGTGATTGTCTTCAAATTTTTAATTGGCAGTCTTGGCTAGATGATCTGTTTGCTGAGGCTCACTGGCTATCTTAGAATTTGTGAATATTTGTTCGCCACTGGGCATTAAATGCAATTCCTGTAGAAGTTTAGGCTGCCAATTTTTATAGTTAATACTATAATTATCATTTAATAGGAGCTATTTTTTTAACTCAAATCTTAGTGCAGTGCATGGATTAATCTTAGCTGAAATTTATGGATGCTATTTGAAGCACCCTTTGATACGCCTACTTCACTCCATTTGTATGCCAAACCTTCTATTAAAGGTTATCGTTTTCTTATTTCTCTCCTTCCAATCTCCGACATCATTCATTTATTGATGAATGATATGCTAATGAATATTTATTGAACTTCTCCCTAAAGAGAATTTTTGGGCAGTTCTGGACAATAAAGACAGGATATTCATTGTGATGTATTATAAGATTAATCATGTATCAAATTAAGGAAACTGTTTTGTAGTATTTCTTTAGCCATTTTGGTTAATATCAGTATTGCAGAGGTTAAACAGAGTTATCAGTATGCTGAATATCATTCTAGCTAGCTTGCAATCATTTGTTGTTTGGATGTAACTTTATCATGCATAATGCATTGGAGCATGGGCGGCTAACTTCATTTGCGATCCAAAAAACAATTTTGGGGGAGAACTTAATGTTAAGGCTTATGAAAGCCTTTGATTTTAGCCTCACATTAGATGGTTGAAACATATGTTGGTATAGAAATACCATGTGATTGACACTCACCCATAAAATTTTGGTTTGGAAATGGGTATGATCACTAGTGTAGATAAGCCAACTTTGATTTCATATTGATTCACTCTCTATCATGTATTATTAGAGGTTTTGGTTTGTTTGGGATCAAATGGTTTATGTAATTTATGGCTCTTATGACGTGTCTGCCTTCTGCTATAGTTGAGCTAAGTTCAAGTGTGTGTGACTCTCTTGGTGCCACAATGTGATTGAGTGTACTCTTGGTGCATAATACTTGATAATGTTGATAAACTTTCATTTGAGAGGAAGTGGATGCAGAAATTTTCCAATCACCTCCCTCCTCCCCCCCTCCCCCCCCTTAGCCAGCCCCTTCCCATTTGAATTTCCCCCCAGTCCCATCCCAAGGGGAGCGGGCCTGGTTCCGCCCCGTATACGTAACTCCTGGGCAATCTAGGAGGGACCGGTCTATCATTTTTGCAACTCACTGAACTTTACTTTGGGAAAGTAGTATAGCTGAATTAGTGGAATGTTTTTGCATGTCAAGTCACAATCGTGATAATCTATTGAATTGAGTAATATTTGCAAGGTAAATAATGAAAACATTTCAAGTTCTAGTGCTTTTTTTTGGTAAATATTTTTCTAAATTTCTTTTATCACAAGTATTGGACATGATGCCTTAACATTTTTTCCATAAGTACAGAAGTCATATTGATAGTATTTCCTCCAAATAAAAATTGAACTCAGAAAATTGATGGATTAATTAATTTTCCCTTCTTTTCACCTTTTTTAGTCTACTTTATAGCACACTAATAAAAAAGAGGCGTGCATAGTTCATTAAACTCCCCAAGTGCAATATCTAGGGAGGGGTTGATGCATGCTGTCGTATCCTTGTCGTACAGAGAGGTTAATCCTTTGATGATTTTTAAGTATTTTAACTCGTAAAATATTCAATTTCTGATTACTTTTTATAGTTAAACTATCAATGGAACGGAGCAGTTCATATTAAGTTCTATTTGATGCAGATGCAAAAGGTTTATGGAGCTGCTGGTTTCTTTACTGAACCAGAGGAAACACACAAAAGAAAGCATCAGTAAGTTTTTATACTTTTTCTTTCCTAATTGTTCTATTTGGGAAAATAAGAGAACTAATAACCTTTTTTTTAGTCAGTGTCTGCTTATTCACGTTCACCAAATTTGGCTTCCCTTCAATATTTCTGTCCTATGTATAATTTGGCTTCCCTTCGATATTTCTATCCTATGTATAGGTTGTCTTGTTCAATAATGTTGAAATTTAATAAAATTTCTATTAAACTAATTAAATTAAAATTAATTAAAAAAAAGAGAGGAGAGAAAGCCCACGTCGTGCTCGCGCACGTCGCCTCCTCCACGTCGTTGAAGCAATCGCTGCCTCAATGCGTGTAAAAAGAACAAAGAAACATAGCGGAAGAACTTATGCTCTCTTATGCAATTCAGTGGAGATTCTCGTTCATTTTGGAGCCCTCTACTGCAGTTCTCCGTCTCACGTTCTCACACGCGAGCCGAGTTCGACTTCAACCCATGCTGTCCTGATCTCCTCCATCCAGTCACACCCAACAAGCGAACAAGCTTCGTGAAACTGCTCCCGCTGCACTCGGCCGGCCCAACCTTAAACCAGGGCACGCCCACTTCCAACTCCTGGCCTAGACTCCCTCAAGCCTCACCTGCGACCTGCCCAGACTCTCTCCTCCACTTACGACTCTAACCAAATTCCCGCAGCCTCCTCAGTCCCACCCCGCTTCACTCGCACGAACAACCCCCCACATCTCTACGTCTGAATGGAACCAACAAAGCAGCCTCCCGATCCTTTGTGTGAACCTAGCCAGACCAACTGCCTCTGTTTGAATCGGAACCCTCTGTCCAAGGTTTGGCACATGAGTGACTTGGCCGATCCTTCCTGAGCGTGCTGATCGTCTCAATTTGTTTCCTGCCTCACACTTGCTTGTTGCTCAATAGAGAGTGGAGATCGTCTTGAATGATGGTTGAAAAGTTGTTTAGAAGGCTTGATAGTTTGGGGGAAGGCCATTCAAAATGTAAAGAATGACGTCGCCCGTATTGATGGAGCCACCGACAACGATAATGTTATAAACAAGTTTCTTAATAGTAGAAAGGTAGTTAGTCATAGACTGATTTTTTATGGTGAGAGAGTAGAGTTCATTCTTCAGCTGAATAACTTTGGACCAATTGATAGAGTATAGGCACTGTTCTAGCATAGTACAAATGGAGTGGCTGGAATTAAAATTGAGAATGTAAGGTAGACTAGATGGAGAGATGATGAAGAAGAAGGCAACAACTAAGTTTTGATCTTGGAGGAGCCATCGAATGTATTATGTGTTCAAAGTGAGTTGCCCAGTGTCCAAGACGAGGTGTTTCGGTGGGCAGGGTGTCATGTCATCGAGATGACTTGCAAAGCCATTGGCAATGAATAGTTTATAGATTTGGGAATGCCAAGTGGGGTAGTTCCGTAGTTGTTGTCAATAAGTTGGATGTGCACAATATTTTTGATATTTGAGAGAAGAAAATTTAGAGAAGTTTGAATGGAGATTTCATCCATGGCGTTTTAGATAGGACTGTGGGAAGTTGGAGTGTTGGTAGAGGAATTTGTTGAGTTGGCCATAAGAAGAAGAATAAGGAATTTTCTTAGGGGCTGTTAAGCAAGTAGCTTTGATATCATGTTGAAGATCTAAAAGCAATACAGTATTGGAAGAAGGAGAAATACAGAAAGCAGAGCAAGCTGTAGAATGAAGAACCTATAAGGAAATTGCATGTCTGAATTCCAGTGAGGATGAGTTACAGCTATGACTTCATTAACTTCAAATATGGCAAATGGATACATTTATATGTGTAATAGTAAGTGTATAAATACAGTATTGCCCTGAGTAGTTTGTGATCAACGGTGTATGCGAAATCATCAGCGTAGTCAGATGTGTTGCAGAAGTTAGTGGTGGCATGTTTTGAACCGGTTGCAGGTAGAATCATGAAGAGTAGTGGAGAGGTGGAGCTTCTGTAGAGCATGATTCACTATCAACAAGCCCTTGTTAATGTGGTTGGATCTGCAATCTCGATTATGATTGAAAATTTGTGAAAACAAAAATAAAAAAGTTTCATCTTTTATCTACAAAATACACTCAGAAGTTGCATTGAAAACTGTCCACAATGCATTTTTCATTCAAGAAAAATTGGGATCATTAATAAGTACCTTGTCCTCTCGTAGTTGTTACCTTTTACATGTTAGCGAGCCTTGATTTATCCGCATAATGACTTTGCTTTGCAGGATAAAACAATTAGCCTCTAATTTCCAAAGTATAAATCTCAATTGATGCTTTTTCTTGGAACTTTGAGCAAATTTAATCTCAATTCATGCACATTACATATCCAAAATCTCGAACCTAAGACGGAAGACCTCTTCTTTAGAAGTCTAAGATTCTGACCAATAGGCTTAGGTGGGCTGCATATAGATGATTGTTTCTATAAAACATTTTTGCTACAAGATAAATATTGGTCTTGCACTCTTTTATTTTAAATTCTTATCCATATTAATGAGCTTTTTTTCATATCGTACCTATTTTCATCTAAAATTGCTGGCAGGGAAACTGAAAAATTGACAGAGGTATCCGTGAGTGACAAATTGGAGAGTTTTCGTGCTAAGAAAGAGGTAAGCCTTCTTTGATGGATCCTGGGACATGCCAATGCCCTATGGGCTTCCATGGCCTTGACCTTGAAATCCCTGATACTCATTTTCTTCTCTAATATTTGTATACTGTTGGTTCAATAGCTATTTACTAGAATTAATGACATGTCTTGCCCTTTTATTTATTTCTTTTATATGTGAGGCAAATGATTGCCTTGTTTTAGCTTTTTTTGTCTATTCTATGCAAACAGCAGATTGTTTATTTCTGTTTTTTGTTTTGAAGCACTTTAAAGGATTGAGTTTTCCAACCATCTCATCTGTTGGTCCAAATGCGTCAATCATTCATTATGAACCAGAGGCTGGAACTTGTGCAGAGCTTGACGCTGATAGCATATATGTTTTTTGATTTCGGTGTGCACAGGTATTTTTCACCTTATCAAACTCACCTTACACTACTATTTCTGCTTTGAGCACTATTTTTTTTTTTCTTATTCTTCTCTACACATTTATGTGTTTTTTGTTGATAAGTAAGAGAACAATACTTTGATCCTATAGATAACGGACTGATTACATTTTTGGCAAACCATCGCTGACAAGATAAGACATGCTATCTGCTGTTGTTGGACTTACAATTATTTCTGGATTTGTTTTTCACACACTGAACATGTTATTACTGCTGCGTATGGTTTTATTTTATCTTTTTTTAATGCTATGCTGTTTGACTGCTTATTGCTACATAAGAGCTGAAATCTAAGCGATCAATATGGCCTGGGATAAAAACACCAGTTGACATAACTTGGAATTAGGCAACCAAATTTCAGATTACCTCACGCACCAGACATAAAACAATATCTGTTGAGCATCTGATATTCTTCTTTTATCTTTAAGGTTGGGCCCAAATCTCTCTTTTGATTGGGCAAATGAAGTTTGAATCTACCTAGGACCAGTTTGTATACGTAACACGTAAGCTTAACTCACAGATTAGTACCCCGAGCTCCCAATAAGGTTTGAAGCATCTTATGCCAAAGTATCTGGCCCTTTAAATTCGCTAGATGCAGGGCACCAGTACTTGAAACACATTGTCATATTGGGCACCTTTATGATACCAGCTTAAGAAAGTCACTGAAGTAAAGGAATTGTTGTTCGGTATTTCCAGTTTTGCTCAGAATGTCCATTGTTATGCTTTGTAAAAGTCCTACGAACGTGAACAACTACATAAATAAATGTTCGGGGAAGATTGCAATTAAAATTTCTTACTAAGTTTAATTTTATTTCCTACAAAGAACTTTTGCAGTGAATAAAATTTCACCATTAGAATATGCTAACACTAAAGACTCACATTAGTACAAAGAGCATAGAAGATTGTATTTTGATGCCTCAAATATTAAACTTAATATGACGTCCAAAAATTCATAGGTTCCCACAAATCTCAATGTGATATTTGAATTTGGAAAACTTCCAATAATCGAAATCAACCCGGTCCAACTCAGGCTAGTATCTGCCAAAATTCCAGCTATCACGAGTTACTGACCTTGAGATTCATCAAGATCAAACTCTAAATTGAAACTCAACATTACGACTAATTGAATCTTATGCGAAGGATGCAATGAACAAATGAAGATAACAAACTGAAGCATTGAATTATATTTTGGAACTCTTTGACGCCATTAATTTGATGTATTAAATGACTTTCGATTGTGGCAACTTATAGTAAAATCGAGCAGCTCATGAACGAAATATAACAAGGCAAATTTTCACTCGATTTTGCATCATTAAAGTCGTTCAATTGTTTTGATAATTATCAACTACAATGTGAACAATATAGACCATGTGCATTAGAGTGTTGTTGAATTTTTGGTCATGTTTGATTCAACCGAAATGTTCCACCCAGAAAGACTATAAATAATGCTTCTCTTTTTCCTATTGAACGCGAGATGAGCTGAAGATAATAGGAAAATAAAGAGCTCCTCTTACATTTCTTTTGGCTCCAATCCACCCGTTATATTACACACGCACCATAGGTAATCATCGCGAGTCTTTACATGTTTTGTCCTTCAAATTATATGTTTATTATGCTTTTTAATTATATACGATGTGAATACTAACTTTAATAATCTCCTGCATATCCAGAATCAATCAATGTGTTCCTACATAATCCTCTTCTTTTAATGGGAGATAAGGGGATTTTTAGTATCTCTCCTATTCTAATAGTGGATTATCAATGGGCCTACGCTATAGATTTATCTTTTTGCGGTTTTCTCTATATTAAAATTTTCTTATCTCCTACAATTTCTCCTCTGCTGTAGATGATTCCTGGCGAATACCACTAAGAACATATGAACTCAACTCTATTACGGACAATTGTAGTCTATACATTAACAAAACTTCCGATTCATCATGTTCTTAGCGATCCCTGCACAAATCAAGAAAACACTCTCTTTATCGGTTTTGTTATCATTGCAAAACCTCTTCGGATGAATCAAGTGACCATTGTATCATAGTATTCAAGATGACTCAATAAATCAATCAATACTCTATAACAACATAGAATTTCTTACTGAGATACTGAGTCGTGAAACAAGATCTCTATTATAAATGTTACAAATGACGATTCGTTTTCGTCAGAATGTATTTAAAATAGTAGGATGTTAAACACAACCTAAGTGTCTTATCACTTATCCTTTTGACGTAAATTCAACACACTTCAGTCATGTGCCAAGATTATGTTGGACTATTCAAGCAATCATAGTTTCATCTAATCCATGCATATCATAATCATATATAAGGAGACAGTCAATGTCCATCATTTCACCCGATTCAATTGTTTCCCTCTATATACTACTACAACAAGAATTTCATGCGATTTACCATCACACAAATCATGAAGAAGCGGGCAGCATACACAGCAGGAGAAATACAATATGATGTGGGAGAAAGAGTATTCTTGAAGCTAAAGAGCCTATAGAGGTAGATGAAATCAGTGTTTCTTACAAGAGCGAACGGAAATTGACTCCATGTCAAGATGTTAGGTCTTCTATGAGATGTGGCGTGAATGCATAAGAATCAGTGGCCATATCGATTGAATTGACGGCCACTATACTACTCAGTTTCCATGTTGTTCGCATATTGAGAGAGCTCTAGAGAGCATGTAATTGTGTGGACGTTTGCCATATACCGCTGAGAAGTGAGGCTGGAAGTGGATTAGAAACTGGAGATTAGTGGAGCAGAGTTAATAAAAAGGGGAACCAAGGATAGTGCGTTATCTAGGATGAAAGACATTCCAGAGTTGATGCCACTTGAACCAGAGCGAACAGAGTGAGATTCCAATTCCTTCTTTTCACCTTGAGGACAAGATGAGTCTTAGGGAGGGGGATAATTGTTGACTGGTGGCCAACAGGCTAACTGTTCCAAATGGAGGCTGGTTCAGGTTTGTCCACATGGGTCTTCGGTACAGGACGGGCCAGCATGGGGCGGAACCAGGAGCCAGAAGAAGGGGCAGAAGTCTTAATCTGGGCCCAACTGTGTTGTTCTTTAAAACTGCTGATTATGCGAGGGAAAATTTAAAGTTAGGGCTGTTTAGGATTCTTTGTAACATCCTCTTGGCATTTAGATTATAGTCTTGGTTTTCGAGAGGTAGGGTAGGGCATCTTGAGATTGAACTGCAATCTTTGAGATCTAGGGTTTTGTGTTGATTGGCTCATGTATTGGCTAGAGATTTTGGGGAGGATATCTTTCTCTCGAATTGAGAAGAAAAATGTATTTGCTTTGTTTTCTTGTTGTTGTTGTTAATCAAAGTATTTTACTTGTTTTCTATTCTCCAATCCGCTAAATTCTGCTTTCGTTCTTCTGATTTCTCATTAGAATCAACCCTTTTACTCGTGTCGTTTTTGCCGAATTCTACTGACTAGGTTGCTTGTACGAACTCAGATCTACCTTGGGTGTACATTGCGGAACTCAAAGTACTTCTCTTCATAAAACACTTGTAGACCAAGTATTTTCCTAATGCAATCTTCGAAGAACAGGGAAAACTTTCCAAAACCAATGAAAATCACGGAATACAGTAGATTTTAGTGGCAGAAATCAAACTAACAAGAAAAAAAAACAAGATTACAAGTAATCTCTATTCGAGAGGAGATCGATCTCCCAATCTCTAAAAGAATCTAAGCCCTAAAACCTAAACCTAAGAGATCCCAAAATCAGCCACATTCACTGCCCTATACCCTAGAAAGTAGAGTATTTAACTGGCATAACAATCAAAAGGAATCCTTAAATTAGTCCTGCATTTCCAATTTCTCCTAAAACTTCACCATAATAAAAATCCTTATCCATATTTCTGACTCTTTTGAACTTGGCGCTTGCGCCGTCTGTCGTACAGCAAGGTCTTGGACTTCTTCCCCGGTTATTGCCACGTAAACGCCGTCTGTTCCTAGCAATCGACCGTTCTCAGTGGACGTATCATAACAACAACCATCTGACAACAAATTTCAGATCATTTGCTAACTGCATATTAAATCTAATATAAAACAAAAGTGTTAATGATCAATTGTACTCTTGATTAAAACTATTGACACTAAAAAATTTAAATGAAGATATCTGTATCTGCTGATGTTAATACGAACCACCACGCCAAAACAACCGTCTAGTGTTTTTGTCATTGTCTATACCCTAAGACACACTCACTAAAAACTTTGTATGGTGGGTTTGAAGCAAGCGATTTCATGAGTCAAATTTTTGGTATAGTGCTGTAGGATGGATCAACACCTTCATACCAACATCAACCTAGAGAAGAATATGGGAGGACTCAAGATTAATACGGTAGCAATTAGTATTCAGCATTCAACAAGTTTTTAAAAGTTATGGTAGATCATGCATAAGACATTAATGAGAGCAAAAAGATTGAATGGCATTTCAATTTCATTCAAGATCTGGGTGTGATAAGCGTATTTTGTGTTGAATCACACGGCAAGTGTTACACCCCATTTTGACCCCTTATAGATCAAACCTGGATGATTATACATGAGTAAGGAAAATCTACAACAGACACTTTTCACGTCTTTGGACTCTTCGACAGTAAATAATAGGGCAATCTAGCTAATTTCTACAGAATCATGACTGAGTAAAGAATAATATATGTTTAAAACTCTTCTAACATCATCAAATGCTTACATGAATTAAAGGTGAAACAAGTAATTTATAACTCTATATTAAACCTATAGAAATAATTGCTAGCTCTCAAAAGAGATAATAGAGCTCTTTACTATTTTTTTTTTATTCTAATTTACATACCCAAAAAGTCTTTGTATAGCCTTCACTTGATTTATGTACACCGCAAATATATGTTTATACACCAAAGAGAACAGTCACTCTTCTCCACTAGTGCTTTATTGCACCTTCCCTTTCCTGCAACTGTTAACCTGCCTGCCTAAAAAAAAAAAATCAAAAAAAAAAATCAACATCAACAATCCCTACCTGCTCCCTTGCTCCCGCCGTCGTTAGCCACGACGTCGTTCCAGTCGCACTAGATTACGACTCGACGCTCTTCCACGTGCCTACCGACGGCTCCCGTGGTCGTTAAAAAAGCCAAAGGAATGGAGTAGCCGGGCTCTCTCACGTTCGGAAGCTCTTCTCTTACCCGCAAGCTTCTCTCCGATCTATCCCTCATTTTCCACGACCACGAAGGGAGTCGGAACATTCCCATTCCGACGCCCGATGTCGACACGCTCCTCGACCGATTTCCCCATTCGGATCGACCTTCCTTTCTCGGCTCAGGAGGTCAATCGTGCCAGAACGGGTGCTGTGCTTGCTCTTGAAGGTAATTTCTCCCGTCTGTCGATTTCTATCGCATCATACCCTGCTGGACTGTCTCATGCTTGCGCTCCATTCGACGGCATTGCATCCCGTTAGGTCCGGAAGCTACAACATTCGATCGGGAGTGAGAACAGGAGCTCGCAAGCCTTGAAGGTAACTTTTCTCCATTCACGGTCTTCTCCGGCCAATCCCGTAAATTCCAAAAAAACAGAAGAGACCGTAGTTTTTTATGTTAATTTTAATCATAATTATGAAATATAATCTAATTAACTAGGTTAATTATATTAAGATTATTCTTAATTTAGAATTAATTAAAATAACCTCTAATTATTATGGTTAATTAATCATAATTTAATCTGATGTTATTTTAATTAATCATCATTATTATTAATTATTATATATTATTATAACCTTATAATTATATTATTTAAATTAATTGAAGATTACATAAAATAAAAAAACTGTGCTTTAGCCTGAGCCCCGCTAGCTCCCTCGATCCGTGAGCTCCGCTTCACCGTCACGACGCGCCGGAGTCACCGAGACCCCTAAGGTATACACCTCTCTAAATCAGGCTTCACAGTCCTCATATGATACGAGCGACCGGGAACACAATCGCGCTTATACTCGCTTTATTGCGCCTTGGTGGGTATGACTTGCCTTCTACGCCCGATCGCTTAGCGAAGAGGCAGGACAGTCGCTACCCCTCCCGCTTCTTTACTCGTCAATGCGTGGCAGTCAGGTGGCTACGACCATGCACGCCTTTATTGAGCGATTAGCGCGTGAGAGGAGGGAGGCCAATCTGGCGCGTTATCACCTGATAGTAAGTGTTAGCGAGCAACCCTCGCCTCTTTATCGTCCGCTAACCGTGTCGGGCCCGGCGGTCTACCTCATGCACGCCTTTAATTGAGCGCTATGGTAGTGGGTGAGGGCAACATGTGCACAGATACACCTATTGTTGAGGTAAGCGACGATCCCTCACGCCCTCCTGTCTCGACATGTTGTGTCTAATCTTGGCAAAAACCCACACTAATTTGCACGCCTATTTGAGCGTAGCGTAGGAAGGAAACCGGTGCGATCTCGCACACGTCGGAGTGTCAAGCCGAGCCTGTGTAATCTTCTTTTGGTGTCCAAGAGACGAATGATTCATAAAGTACCATTCCCGGGCGGGGGAAAAGCAGCATGCTCTTCTTGTAAAAGTACCAAGATCATAAAGACATGCGCGGAGGTGCTGTATCTGTGGTGAGCGAAGGAAAAAAATCCAGGCGCGAGGGGTGTCATCATACAGAGGGCAACGCTATCCATGCACGCCTTATTCGGCTGTGGTGGAAGAGCCCGAGTTTTCTCCGTAGTTGTTCCCCTAACTTGGGGAAACGTCGGGAGAGCTGCCGACATTTTTTCCGGTGAAAATGTACTACACTGTCGGAACCTGTTCTGTAATCAAAGAACAAAATATTTGGACAAACGAGAACAGATGCAAGTGAACTTTATGAGACCAGTGAACTGAGGATGTTGAGAGGAGGGCCGCCGACTTTGATCTGACTCTAAAAGCTGAAAGGACGTCAAACTAGGAAGTTCTTCTCAAAGTCAATGATTCTAAAATTCTCAAATCCAAAATAAAATCAGCCTGAACTGTAAGATCAAATTCAAATGAAATAAAATCATATTTGAACAAATTCAGATCATTTGAACACAAGATGGAACTTTGCCAAGATTCAAAAGAATTTGGAATAACCATTTTAACAAGACCCGGACTTAGGGGACTTAAATAAGATTGGGTCAATAACGGGGGAAACTCAAAACATACACGCTTCCAAGAACCGTGCTATATAAAAAATGTGTAGTGGACTGTTATCAACTAGTGTCCTCCGACGATGGCAGCATCATTCATGCGTACTGCGGTGAGTTATATACCAAACATGCACTACAGCAATATAAGATGTTCCCACTACCTAATATATACACTGATGTTTGGGATCTCCTTACGATAATTTCTACAAGCGCCTGATCTTGAATTGAGATGGCAATTATGGTAGATCAAACATCAAAGGACGCGTCCTACAAAACAAATGGCAACCGCAACAAACCCACCGAGATTATGAAAGGGTGGTATATGATGCCATGAAGACAATGAGGTCTTCTACAAATACTTAGGAGATCGATTGACTTACAGCGGTCCCTCTGCAAATGAGCATCATGCAATACTTGTGGATACAACCAGTTGTGTTGACAGAGGTACAATGGATCACTTGGCACATAGTACCGTCCTCTACAAAATCGTGCCTTACACCACCACCGAGATCGGTGAAAGGGTGGATCGTGATATTGGATTGGTAGGACGTAGAAGTTTTCGGGGCGCTCGAGCGGATTGCGAGCCGACGCCTGATACTATCGTGCCGTAACGGTGCAGAGCTCGCATGCTTATCCGAGCTTCGAGCTCGAGTCTCGAAGCCTAAATCGAGCTCGATGCTTAACGAGCTCGATTGTTCAAGCTTCACAGCCTTGACTCGACTCCGAAAGCCATTATCAATTATCTAACGAACTTCATTTATATATCATTTATATTTATTATATGGGATAATTGTAATAATATAATTTATCATTATTAAATATTATATAATCTATGAAATAAAAATATCACCTAGGCCATCACAAAAGCGTTGATAATCTCTCAAACGAACTTCAGATCCTGAGCTCTAGACATTTTCAATCCCAGATAGATTCGAGCTTTCGAGTTCAAGGCTGTTTAGCTTGATTATTTCTAATAACGATTCGAGCTCGAGCCTATTAATATCGAGCTCTATCTCTCAGAGCATTTTCGAAAAGTATCAAGTGTCGTAGAGGATAATAACGAGCCGATAGGCTTGATAAAGGCAAGATACTCCGATCGACATCTGATCATCTGTTTACACCCACTATATATTTGATGCAGAGATAATGCGTGTCCTGAACGACTAACGTCACTATAGAGTAGCTTCGTAGCAATAACAGGACGAGATTCCTATACAACAATATAAGCTACTTGTGGTGAATTAAACCAACAGTGTGGTAACATGTGATGCATATAGCATACTGACACCTTTGGGCACAAGTTCATAGTTCCCTAGTATACAGTGGATACCTCTTACGAAGTATCGCATTGAACTTGTACTGCACTATGCTTGAAGAGAAGGTAAAATTGAGACGCTCAATTTAAAATACTCACTACTTCTAAATATATACAGACATCTAGCACCTGAAGATTATGTGTGATAAGCGTGAGAACACTTGATAAATCTGATTGTAATAATAGGGTCTCCTACATATATTACTTCAGGAGTCGTCTGAGTTAGCATACATCAAAATCGCCCTCAATACACTTGCTATGCGACAAATTGGTAATTAGACAAAAGTGCCTAGTGTGTGCAACCTCGTGATAGCATAGCAAACCACTAGTGCGACACAATGTATATGCATATCACCATTTAAGACAGTTGATGGGTCAATTAATCTACAAGTACATCCCGGGTACTAATAGGCAGCCGATGTACGAAAAGGACACCCCCGTGGCAGAAGGGAGGAAAATGGTTTGAAACAAATTAGAACCTAGAATCGTTTGTCGGTGTTCCAAAGCCTCTCTCTTGAGTATCCTTTATAATATTAAAGAAAGAAAATAATTCTGGTGCCACAAAAAAAAGAAGCAGTCCACTTACGACTAACACCTCAAAAAGAGTTCGTATAACATAGTAATGGACGTTCAAGTTCCAGAGAATTCCCACGGTGATTGAGTAAGAGGGGGTCGAGTCAGACAATTAAAAATGATCTTTTAGTATTACCTTCGCCCTACGCAATATTATCTGCAACACGGAGCTATACAAGCATACAGAAGTGCTTCTAGATCTACAATATATGCACACCAGGGATTACTCCACACTTGTCAAGACAGATCGAGGATACGTCGTATCTAAGACATTGCTTACAAATTGACTTGATTCATGGCCTTTTCAATGATTAAGTAACAAGCATATAGCAAACTGCATCGTCGTTAACGGGATTCCTAGAGTCGACAGATGAATAAGACTAAAGGTATAGGAATCAACGTTGATCGATGTAGTTGGTCTTCTATCAATACTTTAGGACACTTTAAGGCGTTAATCAGAAAACTATTACAAGTATAACTTACTTTGAAGTATTACGAGACACGATTACGATTGTTCCTCGATAAATATTCCGCTTGTACAGAGCATTATTACGAGGATCATTCAATTATAAAACAAAAGAAATAACCTACAACTAAGCGTTAATGTCTTTCTATGGATCTAGAACCGTCCATAAAGCGATTGTACAAGAGAGAGGTCCCACAAATATCGATTCAATAACTCACCAATACTTAACACCTACGATGATGGCCTGTAGATACAAATATTAAAACAAGGATGTTTAATCAATGTGTCTCAAAGATTCTCCACCCAAATTCAAATCCACAGACAAGATTCTCAGAGCGAGCAAATCATGATAGAAGATAACCAAGATAATCGACTAGCAATCCACAAACTCCAAAAAATTTTAAAAATGTGAAGAGGTAACTATCTCATTTCCCAATAATTAATGACAAATAATGATCTACCTCTCAGCGCAACAGTTTGTGTCTGGATGTGGAAACATTAAAATTTTGTGCTCTGAAAATAGCCAATGACTTGAGTCGAAATAATATACTACGTTCTGAGAGACGTCTTCGCCAGTAAAAATAGAAAGTCGATAGAATAATGCTTCGCTGGCAGATACACTGTATAGCAGAGATACGATATAATGCATGGTCGCTGTTCATTATAAATGTTCCTGCTGTGATTTTTGATCTCTCCGTTAAGTGTTGTCTGCTGATAAACTCCTCTTTTTTAACTGCTTATGTATAGTACTCCAATATTCAACTCCCACATAAACTTACAGTCTGCTCTTTCCAATCAAATTCCCAAAGCCATATCTGAAAAAAGTTGAGTGAGAGATAGAACCAAATTAACTTCACTAACATGATTATTAAATGATTTTCCAAATAGTGTTTTCGTTGTCCTCTAGCTTAACACATCAGATTTTATTTAATTAAACGATTTAAATATTTATGTGATGAACGAAATATCACAAAGTGTTTATGCTAGAGAGATGCTAAACTAATTGCCTAATTAAAAGCTAATAGTTGAAATTAAGGCGAATTTCAGTTTAGAGCCCATCAAAGAAAATTCAATTAGGAAATTTAGGAATAAATTAGTCTCATCCCATCTGTTCTTAAGGGCAATATCCAATGCCATGGATACTCACAAACCATGATGACATCGGCTCGCAGCTCCAGCCCACGACAACTTTTTCGAGTATCTGTTACGTGTGAACGTGCGACGCCAATATTTATGTATGCACTGTTCCCGACACTTATTCTTTTCATGTCTCATACCGGATTTTGCGCATCCAAGACAACACGTGACTACAGAGATAAAATCACTAACCTTCTGCAAAGAGCTCCAAATGGAGTTCGTTGAGAATGAATCACGCATCCTTAGAGTGGAAAATGACGATTTTAGATTGCAGATTGCCCTTCAGTCAAAAGTTTACTGATTGTCTTTCATCTCTTTCAAAGCACAAGAAGAGAGAGTATATGTGTATATGTGAATCAAGTCAGAAAGCTCTAATAAGAATAGTTCCATATACGTATGCTAATAATGTCCCTTAATAAAGGCAGTTCTGCTGCATATTTTCCCGTATCGGTTAAAAGTTATCCATTTCAGACACCGGTGTGAAAGAAAAAACATCATCAAACCGAGACCTCAAACTGTAGCCTTAAACTACTACATCTTTGAACAATACAAGACTCACCAGACATCACAAATTGATCTCTTTGCAACCAAACTACACTGATTTCCCTAGAAAAACCATCATCTGCCCCTCCTGCCCTCATGCAAATTTCAGAGAAGAAAAACACAATAGACAGGAAAATAGTACTCAAAATGCGAATTTTTTTTAAGTAAAGAAAGAAATCTATTTAAAATAGGAGTAATCATGAAATTCATAAACGTCCATTTCCTACAAAGATCAAATCAACGCGACTTAATCTTACATCGAACGCATTTTGTTTCCCGCTTCATTTCCCTAATTCTGGCTATAGAAATGAAGCTGAAACTACGTGTGTGGAGATTGCGAGAACTGACGCCATCTCTACCTTTCTGATACGCTGCTAATAAACTCTTGGAAGAGGGAGTATATCATTCCCCAATAAACAGTTACTCTACTCTACGATGTCATATTCATCATCTCAAAGGAGTACCCCAAACTGCACAAATACGAGTGAAATTAAATAGCTATAAATCAAGACTACCTCGATTGTTTCTTGATTTCGGAAGTGATGAGCACTCAGATTGCATTTTTATGCTGCAAATGCCGAAAAAGACAGGCAAGTTGTTAAGCTAGACTGAAGATAACTCTGATAACTCTCCTAAAATTAATGTTAAGAGAATATTAAAAGATACAAGCTTTGACTGTTTCGCTATAACCAAAAGAATTTGAGTCCTTGTGCCGAATTTGAAAATTTTTTATGATCAACTGTTCCTCTGGCTTCAGGTTGATCCTACTGACACAGACAGCTTTCAAAGTAATTCTCTAGGTTCTTAAAGTTCTAACACTTATTAATCTAGAACAACTGTTTGCATGAGATTAACCTCATATAGAGAATAATAAGCAATGATGTACTTTTCTACTTTGAGATGAATCGTGAACGACAACAACCAAATTAATGAATAGAAAATGATTAATTCAAATAAGCTTAAAAAATTATACTAGCAATTTCAAATGTTCTTCAGACAGCTAAACATCATCATACTCCATTAACAAAACAACTTGAAAAAATACTCGCCAAGCAAGCAGCATTTCTATATCTCGTCATAATATGCTATCAGTACAGCACACAGTGGAGGGGAACGCACACCAGTTGCGTAAGTGGCCTGCGCATCGGAGAAGAAGCTCCGGAACGATTGACTAGCTCCCAGGCAAGGCAGCACGCAACACTATCTGTCCTTTCTGCTTCCATTCCTGGAAAGCTGGCAGAGAACAAACCAAGCTAACGTCCTTACCTTCGCTCCGCCATCACCACGAGAAACTCACGTCGAACGAAGAACGTCGAGCGATCCGTTGAGCAAACCCGTTGTGAATCCCTACAAGCTCCCTCTCAATAAATGATCAGAGACAAGATCCTCTCGTTCTTCACTCCGTCTCTCTTTCGTCTCTCTCAAGGCGCTATTCGACGTCAGGCAGGCAAGCCAAAGGTTTTTGG
>NW_021318534.1:76501-91858 GCF_001605985.2 Dendrobium catenatum
TGGTTCACCCGGACCGGCTGCCTCCCCCCTCCTCCTCTTGTAGACCCGCAAGGGGGTAGGATGGACCGGCTCAGCCGGTCCATCAGCTTTTCAGTATCATCGCATAAAGCTATTCTAGTCGTAGATGAAATATGCTTTTATTTTCCAGTCATAGATGAATATATGACATCTTTTTTTGACATTTGCTATGATTATTAGGTTGGGAAAGCATCAACTTGTTTCTAAGTAGTTCTATCATTTTTAATTTATTTTGTTTGTCGCTGCATTCAGTTTTCTGTTTCAGCGTAATATTCATAAATTTCATTTGCTTGGTTCATGAATACACCTTTCAATTCAGCACGAATTACAAGCAGAGTGATTTTCTTATGATTTTAAGGCCTGCATATGTGCTTTCTTAAAGTAATATTTGTCTCTGCTTTAATTGTGCTCGGTGAATGCAAAATGGACTATTTTTTTTTAAAAAAAATTAAACCGTAAATGCCAGTTCCAAGCATGCATAAAAAAAGTTTTGAGATTTTTTTTTAAAAAAAAATTTTGGGCCCCCTCTAGAAAAATTTTCTGGCTCCGCCACTGGGTGGGAGGGACCCGGTGCGGTGCTTGCGGCGAGCCGGGTGAGCCTGGTGCATGCTTTTTTTTAGCATGGCAAGATAAAATTTAAGTACATGTGTACCTGCCCCAATGCCTATGTGGAAAAACTGGATTTTCAAATAGGTACCCTGAAAACCCATACACATCTTTCTCTGGCATGATGGGATTGAAGTCCACGGCTGTAATGTCATCTGACATCGACCATGCACATCTTTCTCTAATGTGGTTGGCAGGATAAGACTCCCGAAGTTTCACCTAAACAGGGGAGACGCTAAAAGGCTGCCGAAATTTCGACTAACATGGGACTGAACTTGATCAATTAATAGAAAACCAAACTTATAGTCAGAACTACAGGGAACCAAATTGAATTTTAAACTTTAAGATGCACAATCAAATTAAATATAAAAAATTTAAAATACGAGTCAAGCCACATTCAAATGAACATTAACAAATAACAAGAGGACTTGTAATGGACAAAGTGTTAAATTGCCATTCGCTTACAAGCAATGAGCAGCAGGATAATGGGCGATCTAATTGCAAGCAAACTCACAAAATCCTTTAACAAATATTGCAAACCACATATGAATGGTAGTATTTGGTGCATAGTATTCGCAACAATCATGCAAGCAAAAATATTAACCTTTTTGCAAGAAAAGGAGGCTGACATGCAGTAAACACATTGACTCATTTACCAAGATATGTTCCGGGAGTTTGAAGTAAATGCAGTTTACATGCAATTGGTGTCACCTGATTGCAGAGAAATATGGTAGTCCGCTCGTAGGCAATTGCAAGAGACAACATCATAGTTATTTACCCGCAATCATACATAGAGAATGCAACAATGATAGTTTTATCATCTAGTAATATAACAAAAGGCCTGTGATGTATACAACAAATTGCTTATAAATGACAATGAGAGATATGCAACAAGTATATCAACTTTCATGCAGTCGACCTCAACTCGTAAACAAATATGCCAAACTCCTGCAAATGACCACAACCGACATGTAATGATTACAAAGGCACCCTCACAATCAATGCAGATCAAGTATCTAGCAAATGCATAAGCACCTTGCAGGTAAAGGAAGTTGATATACGACAAATGCAATTAAAAGAGTTGCAATGCACACAACATGTATCATCTACAAATAGAGACAACATATTTGTAACGCATATAAGCTCCTACGAGCCACTGTAGAGGACTCCTTATGCATACAGTAGTCCACCTACGGGTGGCGATGAACAAAATGTAGTAGATGCTAGATCATCCCTACAGTCAACAATAAGTAGACATCTAGCAAATACACTAATCTCCTACAAGAAAAGGTGGATGATATGCAGTAAATGCAAACACCTACGAGCAACTGTAGAAGGTCTGTCATGCACAAAATGTGCTATCTACAAGCAAAAATATAGAAGAAATGTAGTAAAGGAAAATGCCTACGAGTAACACTGGAAGATTTGTGTTCAGCGCAGCTCGCCCGCAAACGACATCTGAAGATTTGTAATGCACACAACGCTCCACCTACAAGCAATACTAGAAGACGTGTCACACATATTACATTCATATTAGGCCTTCAAGATCCATAATATAGAAAATTCACTAATAAAAGCATAAAGTCAACAACGAACCATATCCTCTGTCGGCAAGTTAATAGAATCGACAAGGTTCAACCAATGAGATAAAATTGCTCATAAATATTCCAATGATGGTCGTGTTGACATAAAATCTCAACCGGAAAGCACCCCAAATATTTGAAAATGCCTCCAAAATCCTCACCAAAAATCAATATTAAAAATTCACCAAAACTAAATATTTAAAATTGAAATAAAGCACCTAAACACTTACAAAAATACACATTCACCCTCTGCAATAGTTTGGGGTCAAGACAAATCTAAAATTAACTTCAACTCACAAAGAGCAAATATATGGTCAAGAATATCACTAGGATTCCTTCTCAATCCATCTCTTGCCAATAATGACGTGGCACGTGTCCTCTAGCCGATGATTTTGCTGCCAAATGGAACAATCAGTAAACGATTATGATTGGGACCCTCTGACTGGATGGTTTTGCTGCCAAATGGCACCATTATATTACGGTCATGGTCAGAGTCCGTATGTTCCCGAATGACGCTAAATCCTTGAGTAATGAATTGATAAGATATGACCGATAGAGCACAGAGTTCTTTGTTAGCTAAGGTGGATTAAAATTTGTACCCTTGAACAAAGCAACCAATTGTTGCCGACAAGGATTCTTCTGTCAGGATGGGTTGACTACCTTCTCTAACTAAGTAGACCAGGGATCATGATGAACCGGGACGACGGAACCATAGAATCTTGATTGGGTCTATCATCACTCCCCCCACCATCCGCTTTAAGTACGAGGTGGTGAATTTCTAATTTTAAAAATTAAATTTTTAAATACCAAATCATGCTGCTACTATATATCGGATACTATGTATTTGTTTGATGACTAGCCTTAATCGATAAATTCTCTCTCGCTATCGGGAGAGATGATTAACTATCAGGGTTTATGCCTATATAAAACTTGAACTCAGATAATAAAGTCCTCGCAAAATAAGGGTGAAATCTTTAGGTAATGTCTTATATAAAACCCAATTTACCTTCTGAAAATTTTTCTCATATTATAAGCGTTAAAACTCTCATCGACGACGATGAAAAGAAAAAGGAAGAAAGGGGCCGCAGAGAGGCCGGGGCACAAATTTTGAATCCCACAAATGTTTATTTTTTATTTAATGTTTGTTTCAATTTTTTTGCATCTTTAATAAACATTTTAGTTTTTTTTATGTTCATAAACCTGATTATTTTTCCTGCAATAATCGGAGCCTCACCTTTCGACTACAATTAGCACCCTATGGGTTTTGGTGGTGGTGGGTGGCAACCAATTGAGGGACTTGGTGATGGTAAAGGGCAATGATGGGAAGTCTATAATATATGGCAATTTGTTGTGATGGTATCAGTGGATTTTATGTAGTGATAGAGGGAAATGATGGATGAATGACATGTGTCCATGTATAGATTGATGAATGCATGGATGTATCTATGATTGGAATAGTCCAACCAAACTTGGCCCATGAGTTGAGTGCTGAATTGTAGTTTCAAAGGATAGGTAAATCCGTAAATGATTTGTGAGTAACAGTGTAATAATAGCGAATAACATTATCTGATGGTATGAGAAGCTTTTTTTTTAAGTTTTATATCAACCAAAGCTCCTCTGGGAAAACTGATACAAATTTGAAATGATAACTAAGTAGTTTTATTATCCTAATTGTCCAACTTTATGCATGTGTATGTTTTCAAAGCGCAAAAAAAAAAAAAGAAACTAGTAATTAAATGAATTTTTTTTTCTTATTCAAACATGATGTTATTTTGTTCTCACTTGAAGTTAGATGGAGTCATTCATTTAACATTGATAGCCATTTTGCAAGTTCCTTATATTTCATCTACAATTTTATTTTGAAACAAATTAAAGTCAAGTAGTCAACTAGCAATTTTTGAGTTTTCAAGCTAACCATTATAAAGCCATGCAATTAGTGACTGTTAACATCTACTATTTTAGATATCATGCGAAAATTTTATTTGTAAATCATTTATATAGAGGTCTTGTTCACCACTCGAGTCATATGAAATTCATGTTGTTATAGAGTATTGATTGATTTATTAGCCATTTGAAACTTACGATTATGGTCCTAGATTCAACTCGGAGGTTTTTTGGCATGAAAAACACTATAAATAGTGTTTTCTTGATTTGCATGGGGATGTTAAGACATGATAGAATGAGTTGTTACATGTTAGAAAATTTTCTTTAATAGAGTTGGAGTTTAATGTCTTAGTGCTTCACAGAATACTACACACATTAAAGAAATTGTAGGAGATAAGAAAATTTTTAATGTGAAAAATCTGAAAAGAGAAAAACTATGGGGTATGACCCAACTGCATAATCCACTATAGAATAAAAGATACAAAAAACTCCCTTTTCTCGCCATTAAAAAGAGGGATTATGTAGGAAACAATTGATTGATTCTCATTGTAGGGATCATAAAAGTCTAGTATTAACATGTGAATAATTAAAAACCCAAAAAATGGATTAGATGTGACAAAAATCTAGAGATGATTATTGGTGGTGGTTCATTAACGGTGATAGCCGTGAAATGCAATAGAGCTCTTTAGTTTTCTCAGTTCTTCTCTCTTCACTTCTGTAGAAAAAGAAGCTTTATTTATAATCTTTTTGGGATGAACATTTTGATAAATATGACCAGAGTTCAAAGCACTCTATTATATGATTCATATGATAGTTTATCAAATATTTGAACGTCTTAATGATGTTAGAATCGAGTGAAATTTGGCTTGTTAGATTCGTCTCATTGAGCTGCTCGATTTGACTATAAGTATGTCATAATCGAAAGTCATTTAATACATCAATTTATGTTCATAAATTTTCAAATATAATTCAAGTGCTTGATTTGATCTTTTTTGCACCTAAATTGGATCATTTGTTTCGCCGATAAGTTCAATTAGTCGAGATGTTCAGTTCAATTTTAAGTTTGTTGAAATCGGAGTTCGGATGATCCTAAATTTGATTTTGGAAGTTTCCAATTCAAATATCACATTGAGATTCATGCCAAACCAATGAATTTTTTGGAGTCATATCAAATTTATAGTTTTAGGTCATCAAAATACAATCTTGCTATGCTCTTTTGTACTATGAGAGTGCTTTAGTGGTACATATTCTAATGGTGAATAGTTTTTATTCACTGCTAAGTTCTTTGAAGGAAATAAGAATTAAACTAATAAATTTTATTACCAATCTTCCCCTTTTTTATGCAGTTGTTCAAGTTGTAGGCTTTGTACCAAAGCATAACAATGGAGCATGGATGCAAAACTTGAAATACGATAACATTCCTTATACTTCAGTGACTTTCTTTCGTCTAAAGGTCATATGACAAGATTTCAAGGCATGGCGTGCACCAATCTACGAATTCAAGGGCAGACACTTTGCATAAGATGCTCAAACCTATGGGCTGAACTCCCCGTAATCTGAGTTATGCTACGTCTTCCTATACCAAAGGTCCAGGTTTCAAACTTCATTGCAGCCAAAAAGAAGGGTTGAAACCCAACTTAAATAAAAGAAAAAAGATGCTTCAACGGATTGTTTTATGTCTGTGGTGGCTAATGAAATTTGGTTACCTAATTCCAAGTTTATGTCATACTGGTGCTTTACCCAGGTCATGCGATCCTTGATTTCAGCTCTTGTAGCAATAAGAGAAAAGCTACTACTTTTCAACAGTTCTACTTTTTTCTATCCTCGGTTGCTCTGTAAGTTTAACTTGTATATATTTTTAATCTCCAAGTTTTTCTTAAGAATGCAGAACTATGCTGAAAAGCAATCAAACAGGATAGCATTAAAATAAAGATAAAATAAAACCATACGCAGCGGTAATAACATGTTTATTGTGTGAAAAACAAATCCAGAAATAATTATAAGTCCACATACAGCAGTATAACATGCTTTCTCATGTGCGGATGGTTTGCCAAAATGAACAGTCCTTGTTATGTCAGTTGTTCCATCTTGATACTTCAAAAAACAATAAATGTTAGCAGAAATAAAGAAAAACAATAGTGCTCAAAAGCAGAAATAGTAGCTGCAAGGATTTGATAAGGTGAAAAAAACCTGTGCACCCGAATCAAAAAGATATATGCTATCAGCGTCAAGCTCTGCACAAGTTCCAGCCTCTGGTTTATAATGAATGATTGAAGCATTTGGACCAACTGATGAGATGGTTGGAAAACTCAATCCTTTAAAGTGCTTCAAAACAAAATACATAAATAAACAATCTGCTGTTTGCATAGAAGAGAAAAAAAAAGCTAAAACAAGGCTCGCATATAAAAGAAATAAATAATGGGCAAGACATGTCATTAATTCTAGTAAATAGCTATTGAACCAACAGTATACAAATATTAGAGAAGAAAATGAGGATCAGGGATTTCAAGGTCAAGGTCATGGAAGCCCATAGGGCATTGGCATGTCCCTGGATCCATCAAAGAAGGCTTACCTCTTTCTTAGCACGAAAACTCTCCAATTTGTCACTCACGGAAACCTCTGTCAATTTTTCAGTTTCCCTGCCAGCAATTATGGATGAAAAAAGGTACGGATAAAAAAACTCATTAATATGGATAAGAATTCAAAATAAAAGAGTGCAAGACCAATCTTGTATCAAAAATGCTTTATAGAAACAATCATCTATATGCAGCCCACCTAAGCCTATTGGTGGGCCAGGAGCTTAAACTTCTAAACAAGATGTCGTGGGTTCGAGGTTGTAATGTGCATGAATTGAGATTAAATTTGCTCAAAGTTCCAAGAAAAAGCATCAATTGTGCAGCTTCTGAGATTTATTGATGCAAAACATATATAAAAAAATATGATTTAGATAAGGATTTTGCACGCTTGATGATTAGGAGCAAATTAACTACACTTTATGGTGAGTTAAACAATAAAATAAAACATAAATAGCGGTAAACACAAGCTTAAGCCAAGTTAGTTGCGAAAAGTAAAAACCCCATAACAATCAATTACTCTTGACGTTGCAAACGAAATGGGTTTCAACAAAAAATCCCTAATCTAACAATAAGAGTGGTGCTATGAAAGATCTCACACAAGTCCCACTAAATACTAGGCTTTAGCAGAGCGTCGCAAGATTTTGCATGAATCAATCAAACCACAAGTAAGAATCAATCAACGAGGAAGGCAAGAGAAGAGGTAAGAGTTCACCATTTGTTAATATTCAACCTTCTTGTAAGCTTGGGCAGCAGTTGATGGCTTCTTGGACGGCTCGGACAGCAACAACCCAAGCTTGAACCTTTCGACAGCAAGCAGCCGACCTGGGACAGCGATTCCAGGCCAGTTTCAGGCAGTAACGGTGGCTTCCCAAGGGGCTGGACAGCAGGGAACTTCTGTTGGGATCACTGGACAGCAGGTAGGTGGCTTTGGGCAGCAGTTCTCTCAGGTTTGGAAGAGAAGACAACCTCTGCTAGCATCCAGGAATTTCTGGACAGCAAGTAAACCAAATAGCAACGGTTTCAAATCAGAAATTTGGATGAAGAATTTGAATTGTTTCCCTCTCAATCTCCCTACCCCAAGTTTGGAAAGAAATTGGAGAGGGAGGCATGGGGCTGGCAGCATCCATAGGGTGGAGGGGATTGGGGAGAAGAGTTAATGCTTGCCTCCTTGGGAATCCCAATTAAGGAGGGAGGAATTACTACCAATCCAATTCAAATTTGATTTGGATTTGATTGGATAATTTCCTAAAGTAGAATTTTATTTTAGGAAACAATTTGAATTTGGGGAAAAAAGGTTTGAATTGTTTCCAAGAGAAGAGATTGGGCTTAGGAAATAAGTCCAAGGACTTAATGAGGATGGGGACTGCGGCTTAATGGGATAGGGAGAAGTTTTAAGGAAGCTTTTAATGCTTCCTTAAATTAGGGAATCAAATTTGGGATGAGATATTTCATCATAATTCAAATTAAAATCAATAGGAGAGGATTTGGGAACTTTCCTAAGATAGGAATGATATTATAGGCAACTTTTCAAATTCAAATAAATTTGAATTTTGCAAAGTTATTGAGTTACCTAAATTATTCAACCCAATTAGGAAAGGAGTAATTGTAAGCAATGACAGAGAGAAATTCCAAAGAGGAAAGGGGGCGGCTTGGGCTTGGGTTTGGTTGGATGAAGGACCAGTGGGTGGGGTGGGTATTTGGGTAAGAGAGCCGGTGGTTGTAGTGGGGAAGGGTGTGTGGTAGTTTGAGGTGGTGGAGGTGGGAGACGTTGGCCGGCGGCAAGGTGGGGGTGGCTAGGAAATCCGCCGGCTAGGAAGAAAAGAGATTGAAAGAAAATAACAATAAAACAAATCATGAACCCGGCCGTCTCCAAGGTTGGTGGGTGATCAATTTTCCCTCCCTAGGGATCTCTCTGAAGCTCTCTCCTAGAACTCTCACAACTCAAAGAACACGTGCAGGAATTTTCTTATAATTCGTTCATTACCCCTAAAAAAAGAAGAGGGAGGCTTTAAATAGCTCATACAATGAGAAAATAAAAGTACTACAATGCCCCTAGGGCTTACACATACCTAAGCCCTTAAGTAAGGGCAAAAAAGGGAAAAACATAATAAACTTCATAAAATAAAAATAATACATCAATCCTAAATATGAAAATCAAAAGTAGTGTGATGTAATCGTGGTCGTAGATCGATAACCACGCCTCTAGTAGACTTTCCATGTCTTGATGTCCTCATCATTTATACTTTGGAAATTAGAGGCTAATTGTTTTATCCTGCAAAGCAAAGTCATTATGCGGATAAATGAAGGCTTGCCAACGTGTAAAAGGTAACAACTACGAGAGGACAAGGTACTTATTAATGATCCCAATTTTTCTTGTATGAAAAATGCATCGTAGAAGCAATTTTCAATGCAACTTCTGAGTGTATTTTGTAGACAAAGGATGATTTTTTTTTGTTTTTACAAATTTTCAATCATAATCGAGATTGCCGATCCAACCACATTAACAAGGGCTTGCTATTTTCAATCATTCTCTACAGCAGCTCCACCTCTCCACTACTCTTCATGATTCAACCTGCAACCGGTTCTAAACAGGCCACTACTAACTTCTGCAACACATCTGACTACGCTGATGATTTAGTATACACCGTTGATCACGAACTACTCAGGGAAATATTGCATTTATACACTTACTATTACACATATAAATGTATCCATTTATCATATTTGAAGTTAATGAAGTCATAGTTGTAAATCATCCTCACTGGAATTCGGACATGCAATTTCCTTAGAGGTTCTTCATTCTACTGCTTGCTCTGCTTTCTGTATTTCTCCTTCTTCCAATACTGTATTGCTTTTAGGTTTTCAACATGATATCAAAGCTACTTGCTTAACAGTCCTAAGCAAATTCTTTATTCTTCTTCTTATGGCCAACTGAACAAATTCCTCTACCAAAACTCCAACTTCCCACAGTCCTATCTCGAACGCCATGGATGAAATCTCCATTCCAACTTCTCTAAAATTTCTTGTCTCAAAAGCATTGTACACGTCCAGCTTATTGATAACAACTACCCCACTTGGCATTCCCAAATACATAAACTATTCATTGCCAATGGCTTTGCAAGTCATCTCGATGACATAACACCCTACCCACCAAAACACCTCGTCTTGGACACTGGGCAACTCACTTTGAACCCATAGTACATTCGATGGCTCCTCCACGGGCAAAACTTAGTTGTTGCCTTCTCTCCATTATCTCTCCATCTATTCTATCTTACATTCTCAATCTTGATTCCTGCCACTCCATCTATTCTACCAATTGGTCCAAAATTATTCAACTGAAGAATGAACTCTACTCTCTCACCATAAAAAATCAGTCTAGGACTAACTACCTTTCTACTATTAAGATACTCATTTATAACATAACTGTTGTTGGTGGCTCCATCAATTCTGACTACGTCATTCTTTACATTTTGAATGAGACTATCAAGCCTTCAAAACAGCTTTTCAACCATCAGTCTAGACGATCTCCACTCTCTATTGAGCGGCAAGCAAGTGTGAGGGAGGAAACGGATTGATACGATCAGCGCGCTCAGGAAGGATCGGCCAAGTCTCTCACGTGCCACTCCTTGGACGGAGGGTTCCGATTCAAACAGAGGCGGGAGGTCTGGCTCGGTTCACACAAAGGATCGGGAGGCTGCTTTGTGCCATTCGGATGTAGAGATGCGGGTATGGGTTGTTCGCGCGAATGAAGCCGGGTGGGACTGAAGGAGGCTGCGGGAATTTGGTTGGAGTTGCAAGTGGAGGAGGGAGTCTGAGCCGGTCGAAAGTGAGGCTTGAGGGAGACTAGGCCGGGAGTTGGAAGTCGGCGTGCCCTGGTTTGAGGTCGGGCCGGCCGAGTGCAATGGGAGCAGTTTCACACAGCTTGTTCCCTTGCTGGGTGTGACCGGATGGAGGAGATCAGGACAGCATGGTTTGAAGTCGAACTCGGCTCGCGTGTGAGAATGTGAGACGGAGAGCTACAGTAGAGGGCTCCAAAATGAACGGGAATCTCCACTGAATTGCATAAGAGAGCGTAAGTTCTTCCGCTCCGTTTCTTTGTTCTTTTTTATTGAATTTCAACCTTATTGAACCAGACAATCTATACATAGGACAGAAATATTGAAGGGAAGCCATGTCACACCCCAAGATCTAACTTGGAAGAATTATTCAGTCGATCCTTTAAATCAATCTTCTACCAGAGTTATCCATAGTCATCAATCAGTGACAAACAGTATAACAAAAATCTATAATTTAAAATATCGCTGTAAATATTTCTATTCATTCTCAAAAGTTCATTTACAATACTCAGAATCTTCAACAATAATCACATATCCATCCAGTCCTGAGTACAAAAAAATAGCTATAACAAAAAGAACATAAACCTGAAGATTCCTTATCAACCTCATAATCCTGCTCCCTTGCCCTGACTTGAAAATCATTAACCACATATAATGAGCTTAAAAAGCCCAGCAGGTCACCGAAATACCTACAACTAAAATCAAAGCATGGTACAGAAGCAATATGCATGTCAATCAGTCAAATCATAGCAGTCACTTACACATGATCATCGAGTCAATGCAGAATCAGAAATCATGCATAAATAATAATCAATACATAAACAGTTGAATCCACAATCATCAGTGACAGAATCAGTGAACAGTAGAAAAACTCATAAAGCTCAATGAATAAGTATGTGCGTCAAATCTATACAGTAATCGTCGTATCTATAACATCAGTCAATTCGATAGAGAAATCCTCGTATCAGTAATGTTAATCAAATCAGTTAATAAATCATCGGGTCAATAATATCAGTCGTATAAAGAGAAATCATCGGTTCAATAATATCAGTCGGTATAAAACGGCAAATCAATAATATCGTTCGTGACTGTTTAAATCAAACCAATGAAGTAAAATCGTATCAAAATGTATATTTGCAATTCCAGTTATTCAATATCACGTGCACAGTGTATCACATGCAATCTAGTAATCTATATCACGTGTTCAGTGAATCACATGTCACTTACTCAGTATATCACATGCATAATGTCAGTACAGTGAATCAGTTGTATCAGTGCCTGTATCAGTATCAATAACAATCCAGTGACATGAACAGCAATGCTATAACAGTTAAATCGTGCAGTAACAGTAAATCCGTACAGTAACGATAAATCTGTACAATATCAATAAGAACAATGCTTTAAAACATGCAATTCAGTGCAGTAGTCATACTCAACAAGTAAAAGCTTTGGCTATTACGGTGTTTTTAGTCTTGTATCAGTATCAGTAATATATATCTGTTGGCTCAGTAAACAGAGTCGTCACTCTTTTCCCGTCGGCACAGTATTCATCTCTTTATAACTCCCATCAGTAATCATGTGATCAGTAGAGGATAACACCGAACCATATTTAAAGAAAAGCCCGTCGGCCGACCATCCTGTACAGATCAATCAGTCTCCAACCAACGGTTCAACCAGTCTTTACTTTTCTTTCACACACACAGTAGTATCACAGTAATATAACAGTAATTTCAATCATATAGTCACATTCATCATCACCTCATCAATGCATTGCAACCATAAAACATGATTTAGTTCAATTTAGAAAACCCTTAAAACATCGTACAGTAGACAAAAGTCATTGTAAAATGCACACTTTCAAAAAATTACCAAATTACCAGTGATCGCGTAAAACGACGTAGACATTTCAAAACTTTTATTGTACTGTAGCACTATTTTTCAACATCCAGATAATTTTCTGTTCGATAAAAATCACACAGAATTCAGAATACTCGGTGAAAAATTTTCAGAAAATATTCAAAACGTGCAAAATCATATTCTCTATAACATACAAAAAGTTATGCGGAGAAAGTTTCTTCAATACAAAGTTAATGCACGTTTTTTGGTAACGGAAACACAAAATTGAGCGGAAAAATACCAAAACTCGAAATCTTCGAAATCAGAAATAGGATTCGGATTCCTTACTGCGAGACGAACAATTCTTCCAACTGCGACGACGAACGAAAATCCCTCCGCGACCTCCGAAACCAAGCTTTTCCTTCTCTTTCCTTCTTTTTCTCTCTCCAACTTTTCTCTCTCCTCAAAACGATCAAACAGTCCTTTATATATATATAAAAAGATATTTACGTTCGTACGGACGACATTTACATTCGTACCGGGACGATCGGTTCTGTACACAGATCGTATATAAGATATTTTTCGTTCGTCCCGGAACGATGTGCTCTATAAAAAAAATTTGTTTAGTTCGTACTGACTAAATGAAAAACTTTTCAACAATTCGTACAGACTAACTGCACACAAAAAAAATCTGAATTCCAAGGGTTTTACAAGCCAAATTACACAGGATAGAAATATTGAAGGAAAGCCAAATTTGGTGAATGTGAATAAGCAAACGCTGACTCACAAAAAATGTTATTAGTTTTCTTATTTTTCCCAAATAGAACAATTAGGAAAGAAAAAGTATAAAAACTTACTGATGCTTTCTTTTGTGTGTTTCCTCTGGTTCAGTAAAGAAACCAGCAGCTCCATAAACCTTTTGCATCTGCATCAAAATAGAACTTAATATGAAGTGCTCCGTTCCATTGATAGTTTAACTATTAAAAGTAATCAGAAATTGAATATTCTACGTGTTAAAATACTTAAAAATCATTAGAGGATTAACCTCTGTGTACAACAAGGATATGACAGCATGCATCAACCCCTTCCTATATATTGCACTGGGGGAGTCTAATGAACTATGCACGCCACTTTTTTATTAGTGTGAGATCAAAGTAGACTAAAAAGGGGGAAAAGGAGGGAAAATTAATTAATCCATCAATTTTCTGAGTTCATTTTTTATTTGGAGGAAATACTATCAATATGACTTCTGTACTTATGGAAAAAATGTTAAGGCATCATGCCCAATACTTGTGATAAAAGAAATTTAGAAAATATTTACCAAAAGTAGAACTTGAAATGTTTTCATTATTTACCTTGCAAATATTACTCAATTCAATAGATTGTCACGATTGTGACTTGACATGCAAAAACATTCCACTAATTCAGCTATACTACTTTCCCAAAGTAAAGTTCAGTGAGTTGCAAAACCGATAGACCGGTCCCTCCTAGATTGGCCAGGAGTTACGTATACGGGGCGGAACCAGGCCCGCTCCCCTTGGGATGGGACATGGGGGGAAATTCAAATGGGAAGGGGCTGGCTGGGGGGGGGTGGAAAATTTCTGAATCCACTCCCTCTGAGGGAGGTGATTGGAAAATTTCTGAATCCACTTCCTCTCAAATGAAAGTTTATCAACATTATCAAGTATTATGCACCAAGAGTACACTCAATCACATTGTGGCACCAAGAGAGTCACACACACTTGAACTTAGCTCAACTATAGCAGAAGGCAGACATGTCATAACAGCCATAAATTACATAAACCATTTGATCCCAAACAAACCAAAACCTCTAATAATACATGATAGAGAGTGAATCAATATGAAATCAAAGTTGGCTTATCTACACTAGTGATCATACCCGTTTCCAAACCAAAATTTTATGGGTGAGTGTCAATCACATGAAATTTCTATACCAACATATGTTTCAACCATCTAATGTGAGGCTAAAATCAAAGGCTTTCATAAACCCTAACATTAAGTTCTCCCCCAAAATTGTTTTTTGGATCGCAAATGAAGTTAGCCGCCCATGCTCCAATGCATTATGCATGATAAAGTTACATCCAAACAACAAATGATTGCAAGCTAGCTAGAATGATATTCAGCATACTGATAACTCTGTTTAACCTCTGCAATACTGATATTAACCAAAATGGCTAAAGAAATACTACAAAACAGTTTCCTTAATTTGAAACATGATTAATCTTATAATACATCACAATGAACATCCTGTCTTTATTGTCCAGAACTGCCCAAAAATTCTCTTTAGGGAGAAGTTCAATAAATATTCATTAGCATATCATTCATCAATAAATGAATGATGTCGGAGATTGGAAGGAGAGAAATAAGAAAACGATAACCTTTAATAGAAGGTTTGGCATACAAATATAGTGAAGTAGGCGTATCAAAGGGTGCTTCAAATAGAATCCATAAATTTCAGCTAAGATTAATCCATGCACTGCACTAAGATTTGAGTTAAAAAAATAGCTCCTATTAAATGATAATTATAGTATTAACTATAAAAATTGGCAGCCTAAACTTCTACAGGAATTGCATTTAATGCCCAGTGGCGAACAAATATTCACAAATTCTAAGATAGCCAGTGAGCCTCAGCAAACAGATCATCTAGCCAAGACTGCCAATTAAAAATTTGAAGACAATCACAAGCATGATTACGTCTCTTTTATTCATAGCTAGGATTTTCAATTCCCTAGCAACAATTCATTACATTGCTTCCATGCATCATCTTATACCAAGAACGAAAAGAATAATAACATCAAATTCAATCTGAAAAACTACATTCAAAACCAAAACATTTATTTTTATCATTTTCAATATGGGGAAAAGCAAATCAATTCTCCTTACGAAAGCAAGCTTGAATATAAATATACGAGCAGGAACCTTTTTATCACACAATTATATTAATCATGATTAGCGTCCAGGTTAACAGAAAGTCCAAAGACATCGTGAGTAAAAACT
>NW_021318534.1:93602-112160 GCF_001605985.2 Dendrobium catenatum
GCCAGTAAGCCTCAGCAAACGGATCATCTAGCCAAGACTGCCAATTAAAAATTTGAAGACAATCAACAAGCATGATTACTTCTGTTTTATTCATAGCTAGGATTTTCAATTCCCTTACAACAATTCATTACATTGCTTCCATGCATCATCTTATACCAAGAACGAAAAGAATAATAACATCAAATTCAATCTGAAAAACTACATTCAAAAGAACGATCAGACCAATTTTGATCGTCCTGGACGGTTCCCAGAACTATTTTCCGGCCGGTCCTGGACGATGCCTCGATCGGCCTGGACGATGCCTACAGAAAAACACCTGGAGCAAATCTGGGCAAATTCTGGAGCAAATTCTCAACTGATCGTCCCAGGACGATCCCAGTCGTCCTGGACGATCCTGGAGCAGATTTTGATATTACAATGATTCTTTGGGAGGGCGGTAATGTTAGACCAGTCCCTAGTGGACCGGTCCAACCCCAACCGGCGGTAAGCCCAAGGAGAGACAGGGAGGAGTGGGCCCCACTAGGAATTCAAATTCAAATTATTTGAAGGCAAAGGAGGGGGCAGCAAAAGCAAGGGAGTAATTTGGCTTAATTAATTAATTGTATGCTTTAAGTAGGATGAAGGAATTAGGGTTAGGTTTTCATGCATGATTAGTGTTTCTCTTGGAGTTCTCTTTGGTGTTTTGGGCTCTAGACTTCTGGTCTAGAAATTGAGAGAGAATGATCCTTCTCTAAAATTGAGGATCAATTGTATCTTTGTTTCGTTCTTGCTTCGTTTTGATTTTTATAAGATTATCTACTATTTTTTATTGTTTCCACCAAAGTTCTTCTATTTTTCTTGTTGTTTTACCGATTATTGTTAGGTTTGCTTGCGAACTCATTTATTTTCCATTAGGGTTACTTGCGAACTCAAGTATTTCCTATCACAAACATAGCTAAAAAGATCAGGATGAATAAAATCACACATCTCTCAAAAATATAACAGAAAAAAATGTCATCTGGCCCAAAAACTTAGGAAGCACCAAGTGAAAAGATCTCACTTCAAAATTTCTTCTTAGAAAAAGGCTAATATAGACAACGAAGAAAGGGGGTCATCACAAGCATAAAGCTTCCAACTTTCCACCATAAGATGACTCCAAACCTCTATTTCTAAGAAAATTATAGTAGTAAGAGAAGAAAGCTCAAACAATGTCTGATTGAACATAATCAACCAAAAAAATATTGTGAATAAAATTCAATTTTCTTCTCCAACTAACATATTTATGAAAGTATATAGCGTTATGATCACCATCCAAAAGCCATTTAACCTTTGACCTTGGATGCCAATAAGTTTATTACTCTATCAACTTCTCGTAAAGCTAAAATTTATAATGATCATGACATTCAAGCTCTAATGGGGAACCAATACCACATTTCAGTGTTGCATTCAATGCTATCAATTTTAATTAAAATAATCTGCTTTTTTGCCCTAGAAAATTATGAATATTTCATTTTAAAAAATTAAGCCTTCTTCTCAACACCGTGAATTTAGTTCCCAAGCATTTAACACTATTACTAACACTATGAAAGCCTTTCCACAAAGAAAATATCATTTCTTTAATAAAACAATCAGACTAAAGAAAAATAATTGCAAATTTGAACGATTTCAATTTGACATAACGAGTTAGATTAGAATTAAAAAAAATGAATGAATGGAGAATATTTATTTTTATCAACTTGCCCATTAATAAGAAAAAAAATTATCACACAATTGAGAGAAGAAATATGTTCAATTCAGCAAAAATGCCATTTTCCCTGTTAATAAACGATAAAAAGATTGGTTGGAGATTTCAAACAAATCAAAGATCTTTCATCTAAGGCAATAGTGTAATTAATATGCTTCTCTGACCAAGTATTGTGCCAGTATCAGGCTAAGCTGAGGAATTATTGGCCCAACCAACCAATCATTCAAGTTCATATAATTGCATTCAGAGCAAAATAATCCAATGAATTTCATGTTTTCAACGCTAATTGTATAAGGTGTGAAAAAAGAATTATTAATTTCCTTCAGTTTATGAATTCTGACTAGCTTTACTCTACACACTATTGAATATGTTAGAATTCATAGAATTTGAGAAGGGTAAAAAATACCTTCTATTTATTATACAAAATTATTCCTATTTATAGATCTATACAAGATGTCTTAATAAAGAAATAAATAACTTCTAATTGATACATAATTGCCTCAATATAATCCTTCCTAATTCAGTTACCCAAATATAGAAGGATATTGGCGTGATCCAAGTGAGCCTCCCACGGATTCTCATACTGACCGTGGGATCAAATGCCAAGGGATGACTTAGATTTTAACACTCCCCCTCAAGCTGGAGACCAGCTTGGAATTACTCGCTCAGAGGTAGAACTAACAAGTCCCTTAGTACACCATATAGTCCTCTATTTGGTCAAAACTTTGGGAGGAATCAACTTCAGACATTGTGACAGCGGCAAATGATAGTGATGAAGGCTTTATCAAGCAGACTAGCAATGAAGGCTGCATTGGTTATAGATAGGATTGCAACCACAAGAGAAAGCCGGCAATGAAGGCGGGTTGAAAGACCAGTATTCCTTAGAATTTTCGCAATGAAGGCCGGTTGTGAGAACTTGAGAACTTATATTCCTCAGAATTCCAGTAGTGAAGGTCGGTGATGGGAACTTTGTATTCCTCAGAAGTCCAACAATGAAGGTCGGTAGTGGTGTAATTTCCCTTTCCCTTTTAAGTAGGTCTTCCCAAATTGAGATCACTTTAGATAGTTCTTCCCGTTTAGGCGATAGGAATGTTGCATGCTTTGGAGGTCACCCCGTTCTTGGTGTATCATAGGTTCTTCTATTTGATAAAAGCTCAAGGCTGAATTTTCTTCAGACATTGTGGTGTTATAACAACAATAAAGGCTGATTTGATTATATCAACAATAAAGGTTGATTTTATTATACCAACAATAAAGGCTGATTTGATTATGTCAGCAATAAAGGCTGATTTGGTTATATCAACAATAAAGGCCGATGATTCTCTCCTTTTTGTTGTTGTTGAAATAATCGGCTGGTCTTTTAAGACTCAGACCAGGTAGTTACGCAAGCAGAAGCCTGTTTAAGAAAAATCAAAGGCCACCCCATCCAGTGGAGAGGCTTCAGAGCCAACTTCACTGGAAGCTGTTATAGTGGTGACACAAGAGGAGCTCGAACTCATTTTTCATAAATTTGACTCTAACGACGATGGAAAGATCTCGTCATCGGAGTTAGGTGTCATCTTCGATAGCCTAGGGCACATGGCGTTAGCTGTGGAACTCGCTCAAATGATGAGCGAGGTCAATGCAAAAGGTGATGGCTTCATCAATCTTGAGGAGTTTGTGGATCTGAATACTAGCAAGGTCGATTCCATAACAGGGCTCGAGGATCTCCACCACCTTTCTCTGTCTTCGATCTTGGTCGCACCAGATAGTTATCGGCAGAGGAGCTCGCGCGCGTGATGCGCGGTCTCGGCAAAGGGGTTTCCGTCGCGCAATGCCGGAAGATGACCGATGGCGTCGATCAGGATGGCAACGGCTTTGTTGCTTTGCAGGAGATGCGTCACTTCTTTGGCTCCTTCGTGGTTGTTCGACTACACTCCTTTGACAACTTTCCCTTCCTTTCGGATCGGAAGTTTCGCTCCTTCGGCTCGTTTGTGGTTGTTCGACTATCCTCCTTCAACGTCTCTCTAGTTCGGCTTCGGGTGCTTCACAGGAGGCGCTTCTTCGGCTCCTTTCGTGTTGTTCGTCTACGCTCGCGCACGTTCGGACCCTGCTATCGACGCCGATGTTTAGCGGAATCGGAGCTTCCATCTGCGGCAGCGACTGGCAGGATCGAGGGTTTCGTCCATGGTTGCGCTGTCGTCTTGAAGGGTCGGCGGCTTCTTGCAGCGTCAGAAGCTTGGAACATTCAGCAATGAAGGCCGCCCGATTTTCTTTGGCTCTGATACCATGTTAGAATTCATAGAATTTGAGAATGGTAAAAAATACCTTCTACTTATTATACAAAATTATCCCTACTTATAGATCTATACAAGATGTCTTAATAAAGAAATAAATAACTTCTAATTGATACATAATTGCCTCAATATAATCCTTCCTAATTCAGCTACCCCAAATATAGAAGGATATTGGCGTGATCCAGGTGAGCCTCCCACGGATTCTCATCCTGACCATGGAATCAAATGCCAAAGGATGACTGAGATTTCGACAGAATATAATATTATGCAATGGGTTTAATACTTTTTATTAAAAAGTATGACGTTTCTAGTAGTAAGCCCAAGTCAATGGTTGATCAATGCTCACATAATTTACTTTTCTAAAACTGCAATTATGTCAAACACACCTTAATAGCTTTTGCCAGGGCCAATGGTGATTGCTGCATAAGAACTTGATCTGAATTCAAATTTGAGTACAAAGCAAGGCAGCATGAAGCTGGGTCAATCCATATTAGTTTTTTTTCCTGAGACCCATCTTCAATGTGTCCTGCGTTAACAACATTTTCTCCATTTTCTTCAGAAGCTTTAGCAGCAAACGAACTAATTAGTTTCCCAGATGCCAACAAGCTCACATCAGAAGAAACAGTGTTGTATTCACGAACTTCTATATCATTTTCAGACAAAGAACTATGCACCTGCATCCAATAATATACATAAATAATAATAATTTGGCACATTCATAAATTTTAAAGACAGACGGAACAAAGGCATCCCTTTTCAAGCATGACTATTAGTTGAAAAGAACAGAAAGAGCTCATAAAATCCTTGAAACTAAAATAAAATCAACATAGAACTTACAGACACCACTTTCACTTTCCTTTTTAATGTTCTAAAACAAAATAAACATAGCCATTCCCATGGCCATCTTAACCACAAACAGTACAACAGCTCAGGATTGAAATATATGATTTTAGTATTGTTGACGAATATTTTCGCACCGACTCGACCCCGATCGAGCCCGACTAGGCTCGATCGACTCAATCGATCGACGTCGAGACAAAATCGACTCAAATTAAACTCCAATTTAATTAAATTACAAGGTGGCGTGGATCTTTCCTAATTTCTTTCGTCGGCATGATTCAAGCTTGGACGGATCTCTAAAATTTCCGTCATTCCATAATTGCCGTGGAAGGAATAATTAGTGGAAGGTTCGTGGTGAATTTCGACGCTTCTCCGAGAGGGTAATTTTCTTCCTTGATCCATTTACTTTCAAATTCTAATTTCCTTGAGAGAAGTTGTTCAAAGCAAGAGATTGTGTCTACTTATTGCCATCCACTAGTATCCATAGGAATTGCTATTTCTTGGCTTTTGGATCTCGTTGTTAAACAAGGATTATGTTGAGTACTATCCTACTTGCATTACTTTAATTTTCCTACGTGTTTTGATTCAGTTTAGCATTTTGTGTAGTTTGGCCTAAGCGAAAGTGACCGTTTATTAGTTTTATTTTGTGGTTTTAATCACTAATAATGAAATCTGAAATTGATCTTTAAATATTTTGTGCAAGTTTCTAAATCATGCATGTAGTCCTGCATCACAAACAGTACAACAGCTCATGATTGAAATATATGATTTTGGTATGGATGGGGTTTACAAATTAAAAACAAATCTAGGAATAGCATAAGGTTTGTGATAAAATAGTTCAGAATCAATGTCAAGAACACTTAATCAAAGAGTTGGTATTGAAATTCCAGGAATTAATGTTATCAAAAGATTAGAGGCATCATGTTTAAGCTTAGTATAATAATTAACCTTCAGTAGCGTATGTGAATTCTCTCAATGAATCATAAGATACAAATGTATGTTAATGCAAAACAAAATTCAAGATTTTCATGATTTGCGTGCACATTCAATTCATCACCACCATTACATAAAAGCCATCAACATAGGATCAGCTACAATGCATAATAAGAGAAAGACTAAGAGCATAATCTGCTATATCAATGTTCAAAGACAATTAGTGCCAAGAGTCAATTATTAGTACCAAATTATTTCAATGTCATAGATAAGAACTAAGCTTCCACATATGCAGCCTACCCTTATGTTCATAAACTTCAATTCCATGCAACCAAGTGACAAGATTATCAATTTCATGCAAACAGTGCCAAAACTATAGAATTGAGTAAAAAAAAAAAATCTGCTTGGTGAGTGATTTAACTTGAAGAGCAAGAATCTTTAAATCATATTTAAAAACAATCCATATGAATCACAAAATAATGAATAAAACCCACAGAGAAAACTGACCTCAGAAGACACCTTCCTCTTGTCCACATAGCATAAAGCCAAATCAGTCGTTACAATAGCATATGCATGGACAACTGGACTGTAGGATACATCATTTCCCCGAATATTATAAAGCCAAGCAACCTCCATATTTTAACATTGACGAGAACATGCAGCCACAATGAAAAAAGCACAATTACATCAGGAATGAGATAAGAGCGATAAAAAGAATTCATAAACTATCCCAAAACAAAGGTTCAGATGGATTAGATACCTCGTCAAGTGCAGTGACTATAATTCCATAAGCCTTATCCTGAACAAGCTTTTCCCTTAGATTTTTCAGCTTATCAGCTACAGTACAGCCAGCAAATTTGAATGGTTGTAAAGTTACTGGTCGAATTTCAGCTGCAGGTCTGTCTCTCCAAACTTCATCAACCAAGTTTACAGAAAGTTGTATTAGTTTTTGCCTACTTTTTGAGAAAGCTTGCGTCCATCTTTGGGCCGTATCTACAGATACACACCATGGATCAATTCCCACAGCAGCATCGCTCTGAAGATTCTGTTATGACAGAAAGTAATAAACAAGTGTTTGAGCAGCTTTCCATCATAAATAATAAAATTAGAACACACAAAAATGAAGCAAAACAAGTCGACCAGAAAGGTGAATCATAAAAAGGATGAAGTTTAAGGAATCCAAACCGACCAACTTCTAAAACATTTATGCTATTGGAAACTCTACAAAAAAAAAGGTAGCTGAGAAAGTATTTAAAGGCCTGGGGTCCATAATTTGACACTTGGATAAAACTAACAAAATAAGGGACATAAACTACTTTCCGAAATGGAATAGAGGAGGCACTAGGGGTCTGATTCAAGCTAGCTCTTGAGCCCTCTTAAGCTTGACTCGATAACTAGTTTGTAAGCCAAACTTGATGAACAACTGAGCCAAGCTTAAGCCATAGCCCAACTCGACCTATTAGCTCGTGAGTTAGCTCATTGAAATTTGTTAATATAAAAAAATACTTAAATTAGAATTCAAAAGTTCAAGCCCTAAATTATTATAATATGTTAAAACTATATCTCACTTCCTTATATTAAGTGATTTCATATTATTTCTCATTATTTTTATCATTTTATTATAATAAATACTTGAATCAAAAATCTTTTTTTTTTCTTTCATAATAAATGAGCCAACCCGTGAGCCAACTCAAACTTGTAGAATTAAGCTCAAGCTTGAGTTTGAATTCAATTACTTGATCAAGCTCAAGCTCAAGCCAAAGGTGCTCGAGCTTATCTCAACTCGTTTACAGCTCTATGAGGCAAAAACAAGCAAGCAACGTAGAAAAAAAGAAAATGTAAGATGGATCTGAAGTAACACAAGAAATGAGGGTTGATTATGTTAAAGAAAATTTGAGGGCAAAACATATTGAGGAAAAAAGGTGGGAGAGAATTCCATTCAGATGGTTGGCAACTCTAACAAACAGAAAAAAAGACTAGCGAAGGAGACTGCCAGCACAACTCCAAATCATTTAGCTAAACTGGAGCTAACACCAAATGTGCACGTTATAGCAAGAAGAAATGGTGAATATTCAACAAAGTTTAACAAAACTACTTGGATGAAGAATAAACATACAATTATAAATATATATATATAGAGAGAGAGAGAGAGAGTTTAGGAAAAGAGAGAAGGCATTACATCAACTATCCAATTCTCCACAGCAGGATCTTCCCCGATGCGCATGAGTTTCCATCGATCACTCAGCTGTTGTGTTGCTTGCAAGAAGTACCTTCCATCAGTCCACAGTAATGCCTCATTCATCGTTATAAGAGCCAATCCTGAAATAATATAAGTCTTAAAAGGAAATAGATAAACTAATAATACAGTAGCAAAGTACTAAACATATAACTTCAAAAATGTTCTCCCTTTTTCTTGTTATCAAAGGAATAAATGATATTCATTCAAATAGTGAGTTGTCATATGTCAATCTTATAGAAAAATGTAATTGTCCCATCCATTTTTTAATCAATATATGTTGACATTTGAGCTCTTAAAACCTAAATCAAGATTGTTGTTCTCTCCGCTACATAACTTAGGTAGACCCAAAGATTTGGAATTGAAATATTTTCGATTCTACCGCTCTTTAGCATTTGATCATGCATGATAATATTTTCATTTGGATGGGCTAGATAATGCGTGAAAATGGTTTTTGAATGACAAAGATAATATGATATAATATTTTATATCATATGCAATAATTTACTTAAAATAATACTTTATATGAATGCATGATTTTCATTTGAAATAAGATCAAAGGGTTTGAATATCCAAATATCCCAAGAAACATAATTTTCTTGCAATTTTACCGTTTGTTTCTATGCTTACAGCCGCACTAAGACGTCATGAAGTAATGTGATTTTTTTCAAGCAATTTCTTCTAAGATAAGACAAAATCAATGGTGTTAATTTTCATTCTAACAACAATATGATACAATTATGATTGACAGAAAAAATGATCCTTTTTTACAATTGGCTTGGAGTTTATTCTTTAAATAGCAACCGATTGTCAATAATTTCAGTAATCATAACGGTTTGAAAACTTACTTTGGCACAAATATTGATATTTGACAAAACTAGATAAACTAGGCCACACCATGAATCAAATCCAAAATCTTGGAAAAGCTCATTTACTTGCTTGTCGTCAGGTGCTACAGGGATGCAAAGTTGAGTGTGATCTAAGGAGATTAGTCGAGGGATGTGCAATTGCGATCAAAAGAGGTATGTGGTCATGATCGGAATCATGGGTGGGCTAATAGAGAAGAGAGGAGAGAGGTCCAGGGGAAGCGATGACTAGGGTTGAGAAAAATTCTACTTTGACACCATGCTATAGGAGAAATTTGTTTTGTTGTGTCTTATTTGCTAGATATTCCTTCAATTTATGGTAGGAAAACGGGTACAACGTTCTATAATACACTCATGTAGCACACACCAATCTTCAAACATAAAGATGACATTAAACGGGGTATTCTTTTATTTTATTTTTTTTCTTTTAGTTCTCTTTTAGGCTTATCTCACATTAGGTTAGTTTCGTAATTAGGGCCTTAGGGCCTTTTTAAGTTATTATGTTTTCCTGTAAATATCTTATCATTAGAGAACATAATAAAAATGGTCCCTTGACTTTTTATGAAGGACTAAAATAATCTCCAACTATATTAGATCATTTTGATCCCTCAAGTCTTTAAAAAAAGAATCCAAATAGTCCGATGATAGGACTATTTTATCCAAAATAATTCAAAATTCGTATTTATCGTGTTATAATTTGAATTTCGATCCAATAGTACAGACATCTAGATGTCTCTTGATCTTGATCATCAAGCATCTAATTGATAATCCTACTTCATCAGTGGACTCCAAACAACGTCTTCATTGAACTCAGCAGTGTGATATAAAAAATCAACATCAATGGCAACCTTCACCAAGAAAATAAATAGTTAAAATTTCAATAAACACAATCTTCTAATCTTTTGTGATCTCATGCCCAAATTGTGAGGATAATTCTACTTGTAAGCCTTCTTTGCGAAGTGAATGGTCAGACAGACCATACCTGACATGATTCAATTCTCAAACCACTCCCACAATCAATGGTCAAATCAACCTTGTTTGCCCTTTCCCTAGTCCCTTCTACTTGGTGCAGAATTCTTGAAGATGTCTTTAAAGAGTTGCTCAACCAAAGCTCTCAACGATCGACAACTTTCGATGTTGTGCTTGTAGTCGTTGTGATGGGGACAACATTTGCCCTACTCCGTTGGTTAGGAGGTAAACTCATCTTATTGAGCCACCTACAACATTCCCAATTTTTTATTGCAACTAAAAGTTGAGGCAACCATGAATACTTTTTTGTTGTTCAAGTTGAGAGAATGGATCTGCTTGGGGTCTATCTAAAGTGTTCTTCAAATGAAAATCTTCTAAATCAAACTTCCTTTACCTTATTTTCTTTAAATCAAGCGTAAGTAATTCAAAAGTTCTTATGAGCCATTCAGGCATCCACTTCAAGTCCTCCACAGTCATATCCTCTTCTAGTGCTAGTAAGTTGGCCATCATATTTGGTGGTCTTACTCATAGAAAATTTGAATCCCCCATCCTTTAGGGCTTAAACAAAGGCAATTTTTGCAAACTTCTCATCGAATCCCATACCTCCAATTGCCTATTATTGAACCAAGCCACAAAATCTCTTACAAACTCATTTTGTGCTTGCATTGGACAAATAATATTTGGCTGCATTTCTTGGGCTTATGAAAAATAGAAAAATTTGCTGCAATATGATTCTTAAATTCAGTGAAAGCTTCAATGGCACAATGTAACAATTTTGAAAACCACCACAATGTTACCCCACCAATGACGTTAGAAAAATTCTACACCGAATGGCGCCTGAGACAACATAGAGAGCTAAGATGAACTCAAACATGGCCATATGATCCCATGGATCAATGCCTTTATTATAAATTTGCGTACTTTAAATTAAGTTTGCAATGACTTGATAAGTACTTAGCTAATTGGAGCTCAAAATGGCATGTTCACTTGGTCAACCATGATTAGTGCTAGCATTGTAAATTGGTCATGAGCCTACTTTGTGTGCTTCTTGTTGCTAATTGGAGTATCTTGAGGGTTTGATCATACTCTATTGTCCCTCAGTAACAAGAAGGACTATCAACATATTGATTAGGGTTTTAGGGAGATTCTAGGCACAAATAATGCATTATATACCGCCATCTCTTGCTATTAGACTATATCCAACTTCCAAATCAATTGTAAAATGGTCATCTCATTCTACACTTCTAACATATCAGCATCTTCATGCTAAAAATCTTCCTTTTATGTAATTCATCTGCTTGGATATCTTCTAGTTCGTGAACTTTTTGTTGTTGTTAACTACTAACACTTTAGCTCCTAACCCTTTAAGCCATATCTCAACAAAATTTTTATTAGACTTAATGAGGTGAGAGAACAACTACAAAGTGCTTGCTTCAATAGTAATATTCTTGCAATTACAAATGGGGTAAAAAGAATAATTTTATTTTATTTCAAACCTTTCATATAATCAATAGAACCTTCTCTCTTTTGCCATATGAGAAGAAAATATTCCTGGAGCAAAAAAAAAAGGTAGCATCTTATTATTCAAGCTTAAGGGTACAAATAAATGTGGAATT
The DNA here is from genome assembly GCF_001605985.2 of Dendrobium catenatum. NCBI lineage: Eukaryota > Viridiplantae > Streptophyta > Magnoliopsida > Asparagales > Orchidaceae > Dendrobium > Dendrobium catenatum. The sequence goes on from NW_021318534.1 coordinate 105,062, forward strand.
TCAATAATTGGAGGAGCCAAACAATTAACACATTAAGCATCCATCGTGGTTAAACTATTAATTGGGAAGATTCCCTCGTCTCATTGAGTTCGCTGATGTAATCAATTGGATCCCCCTATGTGAAGGGTTAAGCCCTATAATAATTTTGTTTTATAATGGTGTATTCAATAAAAAGATATTGATGTTTAAGATGTGATTTCATAGTTGATTATCTTAAATGGTAATCATTTATGCGCATGTCAGTCAAGAAGAGAAAAGTACAGCTAAGTTTTTGTGGCCATTAATCGGTCAATGAGTCAAAAGTATACATATAATCCAAGTAACATAATCCAAATGCCTATAAATCAGCATTGTTCAGTAATAAATAGTTGAGCTTGGTATTGAGAATGTCATTCCCTTACAAGTTTGCACTCATATTTGAGGATAAAAGACCAAAATGGTCCATTGACTCTTTATGAAAGATCAAAATGGTTCCCAGCTATATTAAATATATGTGAGGTTGGCTACATGAATCATGTTTCTCCATTGTGTCATATTAAAAGTTAAATTTTCATTTAAATCTAATAAAGAAATATCATTTCTAATATTTTCTAACCAAGTCCTTTTAGGTCTAACTCTACATTTTTTAAAATAAGTCAAATCTAATACATCTACTTTCCTAATTGGATCATCAAAAGGCGATCGGTTTATGTAACCAAACCATCTAAGGCGACTCTCTCTAATATTATCTTCCACTAGAGCTACTCCAACCTTTTCACGTATATGCTCATTTTGCATTTTGTCTCTAAGAGTAAAGCCACTCATCCACCTGAGCATCCTCACCTTTGCAACATTTAACTTAATATTATGCTTCTCTTTTAATGGCCCCTTAACTCGTTTAAAGATATACCAAAAACAGTCCCACTATGGAACTATTTTGGTTTCTTTTTAAGAACTTGAGGGACTAAAAAGGTTCTTTAATATAGTTGAAGACCATTTTCGCCCTTCATAAATAGCTAAGGGATCATTTTGATCATTTTTCCCATATTTAAACATAGCATCATGTGTTGGCCTTTTATTCTTTTAATTTAATATTTTATTTGTAGGGTATTTATAAGGTTTACAAATACTAAATCTGACGAAGGATGTCTTAGGCCTAAGAATTCTAATGCAAACATGCAAAAAAATCAAGCAACAATCACTAAAAAATCACAAGATTTGAACTACTAGTCCATTAACAAAATTGTTACCTTAATGAAAATAAAAAATGCAACAACAAAAAAAATCAGCACAGATGAAAATCTAGGTCTTCAACTTAAAAAAACATCAAGAAGTTCAAAATAAAAAGAACCATGCAAACTATTTAACTTCATACACTTGTTGAAAGTTAGACAGTATCATATTTAATCAAAATCAATCACACTCAAACCAATAATGAAGTTAGAAGATTAAAACTACTACATCGGAATGAATTTGCCAAAAAGCAAGCCTATCACTTGTACAAGAAGATAATATATTCTAGAACTCTTCCAATTTCTCAATTGATCAAGAAATGGAATCCTAAAAGTAGAAGGAATTGCACATACAAATATAAATTTTATTAAATACCAATTATTATGTTTTTTTAAAATTCCTTAGAACAATATTTATAAAACAAGTAAAAATTTCCCTTAAAATCATTGCAAATACTAAATCTAACGAAGTATGTCTTAGGCCTAAGAATTCTAATATAAACGTGTAAAAAATCAAGCAACAACAACAACAATAACAACATCAAGTCTTTATCCCATTATGTAGGATTGGTTATATGAATCATTTTTTTCTATTGTGTCTTGTTAAGAATTAAATTCTCATTTAAATCTAATAAAGAAATGTCATTTTTAATATTTTTAAGAAAGTTTTTTAAGGTCAACCTCTACCTTTCTTAACATAAGTCAAATCTAATACATCTACTTTCCTAACCGGGTCATTGGAAGGTCACCGTTTTATGTGACCAAACCATCCAAGGTGGCTCTCTCTAATCTTATCTTCCACTATGCTCCAACCTTTTCACATATATGCACATTTCGTATCCTATCTCTAAGAGTAAAACCACTCATCCATCTGAGCATCCTCATCTCTACAACACTTAATTTAATATATTACGTTTCTCTTTTAATGGACAACATCCTGCACACAACAAGTCCAATGCATTCCTCCACTTCAACCATTTAACTTGAATTCTACTAATAATATCCCCATCTATTTCACCATCACTCTGAAAAATAAACACAATATATCAAATACTTGTACTCTTATTAATGGTTTGATCACCCAAAGTCACAATCCCCTCACTAGATCTATTATTACTAAAACTAAACTCCATATATTCAATTTTAGATCTACTCAAATGAAAGCCTTAAGACTCTTAGGTTGGACCTCCCTCTCTAGTCTTATCAACAAGAAGAATAACATCAACAAAAAGCATACACCAGGATACAAATCTCTTGCAAATGTCTAGTGAGAACATCCATGGCTAAAGTAAAAAGATATGGGCTTAAGGTTGATCCTTGATGTAATCCAATTAAAATAGAAAAGTACTTGATCAAACCACCTTATATTTGAACACAAGTAACAGTTGTTGCATACAAATCCTTAATGACAAGGCTTTAACTACTAGTCCATTAACAAAATTGTTATCTTAATGAAAATAAAAAATGCAAAAAAAAAAAAAAGGATCAGGCTCCACTTTGAACTGGATTTTTTTCCATTTTTGAAATGCATTGATAACTCAAAACAAAGAAAATCGCTGATTTGACCATGACTGCATGATCAGTGAAATTTATATTGCTTCGATGCACATGTACTTGTAACTTAACAAATGTACTCCGGAAAAAAACCTTGAGTGTCCATCCTACACCAAATAGATAATTATTTATCAACCCCCTGATACTCATTTGCAATAGTCAATCAACACAGTTCCCATTGAAAGAGAATATTTTAAATCAAATTAATTCAGCAAATGATATACCTAAACTTAACTTTTCCGAAGGCCAAAATCACTCTCAACTATATACATTCTACAGTCGTGTTGTGGACTGAGAAATTCGCGGCAAATAGAGTAAGAAGAATATATGTCTTAGCAATGCACGAAAGTTCAGCACACAAATAGATGAAAGGGAAAACACCATGATTTTTACGTGAAAAATCCTGGGAAAAGGAAAAACCACGGGGTCTTGCCGAGTTGAAATGATTCCACTATAATTTGGATAGATTACAAAAGTCAATCCATCCTCAAATCTAAGGACGGGGAGAATACAATGTATTGAAAAGCTTTACCAATCTTCAGACCTGGTGTAAAATTTCAATGAAGAACTTTGATAGTGGTTGAAGGGAACTCCAACGGAGGTCGAGAAGAACGTCGGCGGTGAAGAAGAAAATTGACGGTTGAAAAGAACCGATGTTTAGGAAGAACGTCGGTGGTGGTTGGGAAAAATATTGGTGGTGGAGAAAAACGTCGGCGGTGGAGAAGAAATCCAGCGGTGGTCTGCGAACGAACAAAAGTTCGGTGACAATCAGTGGTCAGGACGAAATCCGAATGTGGTCGACGGCAAGGGAGCTCCAAGTTTTCTCCTTTTTTCTCATTTCTTCCCACTCTTTCTCTTCCTCCCCTTATGTACAGAATGGAGGCCTAGTTTTTTTAGTGTCATGGCTTGTAAATATGGAGGAGATCAAGGTCAAGATGCGAGTGTTAGATTGGATGGCTGATATCGACCCCTTTGATCATAGACCGTTGATCGAGCATTTAAATTCCTTGATGATGTCAGAATTGAACGAGCTTGGGCTAGTTGGAATCTTCTCGTCGAGCCGCTTGATTCGACAATAAGCACGCCATATTCGACGATCATTTGGTAATCCAATTAATGCTTTGATCCCTTCAAATATGTCTTAGACCCTTGATTTGGGCTCGCATTCAACTGATTTTGATGTCATTGGGTTTATCTTCGGGATGTTTAATTTGACTATAAGTTTGTTGAAATCAAAGCTTGGATGGTTCTTATTTTAATTTTGGGCGGTTCTTGCATGGATATACCACGAGATTCTTGCCCGGTCAAGGCAATTTTTTGTGATATATTAAGTCGCATGATGAACAGAGGAACTGCGGAACACAAAAAGACTGAAACAAAAGCTTTTCACCACGAATGATTCAACATCTGAATCTCAATAGAAATCAATAACCCAGAATTACGAGCAGGAAGAGATCCTTACCAGCGCTCCCAGTAAATCCAGAGATAAATTCGCGCCTCTTATCCCTATCGGATACATACTCACTCTGGTGCATCAAATAAACCAAAGAATTCCATTAATATTATGATCGGAAAAATTAATCCAAAGATAATCGATTGAAACTATAAATCCTAGAAAACCTGATGATTGTCCTCCGATGGGACGACAAGAGCATCTAGAGGAGGTGAGTGAGATTTCATCAGCGACCGCAGCTCATCGAGTGAATCCGACGCCATTAGGCTTCCTTGTATTCGGAAAACGATGAACGGTTAATAGAGAGAGAGAGAGAGGAATTAGAAGTTTTAGTACCGGAGAAACCAGCACGAAGGCCTCCTCCCTTTCGTTATATCATGAGCATACACCAGAAGTCTGCGGCAACTTCATTCTTTCGCCCGGAACGCCGACCTCCGGGATCCGTACACGTGTCATTTTCTGACTCGATCTCACCGCTGACCTAATCTAGTTTTTTTTCTTTTTTTGGTGGAGAAATTAAGAGGAAGATAATCAAACATATACTACTATTATAAAAAATACTTGAATTTTCTCTCATATAAATTCGTATTTTTTATTTTATTTCTTCAAATATAATTCTGACACTTGATTATATTCATTTAATATTATTACAATTAATTAATAAATGTAAATATAAATAATAAATACTTACCAATTTATTATTTGTGGTTTCCCCGATTTAAGATTCACAATTCGCCTCACTTAAACTTAATTGCATAGTAACTAATTTTGATTTATCCTAATTAATAGCCTCTTAACCACCATTTCCTATTCGCAAGGGATTTCGATGTACATTTCCTATAAGTAATCGTGATTTCCCTCATTTCCTATTCGAACTCTTCAGTTTGCCCTATACATTCTTCATTCTCTTTGTCGCCTTCTCTGGTATGTTTCTTTTTCAATTATAGGCCTCTTCAACTTCTACTATAACAATTATGCTTGCCTTCATCTTTCAATGGGTCTATGATTATACAGTAATCATAGCTCTGTTGGTTATCTTGTTCAACTTCTCAGTAAGCTTTCTTTCCTCTACGACGTATTTATTGATCTTCTTTTAAGCACTTCCTTAATATTAAATTGTTTAGTTAAAATTTAGGCTATCAACATTCCATTTTCTTTAAGATGATGACAATCGTGAAACCGTTCGGAATATCCATCAAACTCCAAGAAACGGTTCTATTCTCCATAAGATTTCTGTCAAACTTGTTTCCCTCTCCATCAAATAAATTTACTTAAACTATTCTCACATATTTTTCCTTAGCTCGCTCAAGATTTCAATTTGATTGGTCCGATTGAATCTATACTCTTCTGTATTAAAAAATTAGGTAAAATTTTTTGTTATATTACTATCAATTATTTTTAATAAGACAATTAAAATTACTCTCAAATCTCTATTAACTATTTAAAAGATATAAAATTGTTACTTATATATTACTTAGTTAATTATAACTGTGGTTAGTAATTAGTTTAATTAGATACTTATTTATCTAAATGTAAATCATTTTTTACATGTAATTATATTCCTTCAGTTATAATTTTGCATTTTTATGATGTTTAATGGATATATTATTTTAATAGAGCGAATTGATAACTTCACAAAAGGAATGTATTTCATTGATACTCTTTTTAATTGATATTTTCACATTTTGTACTAATAATGCTTCTAAAATTATACTTCCAACATTTTATTGTTACTTTTTTTTTTTTTCCTCAAACTCATATTTTTATATTGATAATAAAAAGAGATACACCAAATAAAGGACTACTCACAAAAAGAGAAAGGCCCAAAAAGAAACTACAAACTCCAACACATATAATAAAAAAAAACAAGGAAATTAATTCCAAAAAGGAGAGCTCAGCATATAGCCGGGACTCCCAGCAGCTCAACTCCGTGCAAGGACCATCCAGAAGAGTGAAGAACACCAACGGTTGCCGCAAGACAGCCGATGAGGCGAGGAGTCCCAGCCACATCATCGCTCCGCAAACTCCAATCCAAGCGCCAAGCAAACCGAACAACCACAAAAATTGATCCAAATAGAAAAAGAAATTATCTTCTTCTACCACCTCTATTCCATAATTTGCCCCGAGAAGCAACTTTAAGCGTTTTTTCACGGACCAATTTAAACTCCTCGCCAAAATCTGAATAAGATTCAGAGTCAGAATCGAATTCAGACGAATTATTCAACCAAAATGTTTTCACCCGATAGTTTAACAGGGACAGTAACCAGACATTGCGAATTAATCACTAATTCCTGCTTATCCGAAACAACTCCCTGACCATCCAACTTAGCGTCCACATTCAAAACACATTTCTGCAATCGATCAGAGTCCTCCACACCAACAACCACATCACCTCCACAGATTACAGGAACATGCGTAGGAAAAGTAGAATTTGAAACCACCAATTCATTACCATCCGGCACCACCACAACATCCGGCAAAGCCTCCACCACATCCGAATGATCAATACCAACAACCCCACACCCCGGAATAAAAGGAACCGCAGTAGGAGACAAAATAGTTTCAGCAGCCACCGAATTGACAGCCACCACCTTATTTACATCAGCATCTAAACCCGCGTTAATCTCACCAGATATATCCAAATTCACTTCACCAGGGTCAATCGACTCCGGCATCCCAAGCTGGGCATCCACAGTTTTCATATTTTTAACAGAAGGATGCAATATAGGACATAGAACCTTAGAATGACCTAAAGAACTACAATGCCCACAGAAATGAGGAATCTCATCAAAAATCACATTCTGAACATATCCCGATTCAGCTGAACCAACCCAAACCTTATCAGCAAATTTTTTCGTAACATCCAACTCAACAAGGATAC
>NW_021318534.1:114213-154872 GCF_001605985.2 Dendrobium catenatum
ACAAGACGAGTCTAAATGGGATCAAATCAAATGTGGTTAATTAAATAAATAACAAGAGTGAATAATTAATAAATGGGCTTAACTTCCATTATGATTTTTGTATTTATTGTAATATTTATAAATAACAAAATATATAAATAATAATACATATGGATCAAATTAAAACAATTTCTAATAAATATAAAGACTATATTAGGTCGTTATAAAAGTCTGGAATAAAATTGGCAATTTATTAATAATTGGGAAAATATTTTGAGTTTTTACTCTTTATACTTGCACATAAAAATATCAAATATACTTTCTTTTTATTGTTAATCCTATATTTTTAATATAATAATACATAAAAATTTTATAATACTCTATATTATTTGATTAGATCACCCTCATGATGTCCAATTACTTTGTGTTATATCTAATAAATGAGAATAACTCAGTCACAAATTACATAATTAGTCGTACAATTAGTGAATTATAAATCAAATTAGCAAATAATCATACCATAATCATAATTACTAACACAATTAATCTTGTTTGTTAAGTTAATCAATATATTAATTACACTATGATGACATGGCACAAATATGCATCACTGCCTACGCTATCCCTAAAAAAAAGTAATATAAAAGCGTATCAACGTAGATCCAATTAACAAAAGATCTCACCACATAAAAGATTCTTTAACGAAGATGAGGAGATTAATTAAGGATTCCAAATCAATAGTACCAGTGCCACGTTTCGACAAGGGAGCACAGTACCCTTCACAACTTTCCATCCTAACCGTCCATTTGATACATCTTAATCGTGATTAAGAACTAAATTAATGATTAGTTGATTAATCACCTAGCTTAGCTCGTAAGCATCTTTTCTTAGGTGTTGAGTAAATTTGCTTTTTCTTGGGATGCTTAAAGGTCCCTTGCTTTCTCTATTAGAAAATTGGTATAGAAAAAGGGGAAGAGAAGGACCATTTGCTTTATGTAAAAGATAATTAATTAATTTAATCTTGATTTGGGTGCCTTTAGGATAAGTTGGCTTAAAATAAGGCACAATTCATGGCTAAATTTAATGAATAATATTGTCTTGGTACATCAGTTTTCATGCACAAATCCTAAAATTATAAGAATTTGTATTAGTGTCAGGGCAGGCATAAGTCTTAGTGGTTAAGAAGGGCATCAACATTGGTGTCCACAATGTCGGGCCATTCGTGTTCGCATCGATAGACAACATAGGCATCGTCGACAATAACATTCGTTAACATTATTAGTCATTGCATTAGTCCGAATGATGATGGCACATGTTGGCATTGATGTCAATGGCAAGCCATCTTATATAGGTAATGTGGTATATAATATACCAACGTCTTCTCTAGTTATGAGAAATGAGATATCTCAGTGTCCTATATAATATCTGATATATTATATCAAAGCATTATCTAATAATACATTATTTGTTAGTTGTCACTGGTAAAATTATTTTAATTAGATCAAGCCCTAATTTTTCATTCTTCCAAGCTTTTTTACGTAAAATTTTCCATCTCTCCAATAAGTTAGTTACAACTTATCTTGCTATGTGTGTACTTTTTTTTTTTTTTACAATGCAAATACTATAAACTTTCTCTACCTTGAACACCATAAAATATCCTAGCTTATAATAATATTGATGATGTTAAATTCTTATTATAATAGATCAATGATAGATGTGAGGAGTTCTCATATGAGACACAGATCTATTAAAATATTAAACAAAAAAAATGACACGCTAATTATAAAATTAACTTATTATTAATGATGATTTTAATAATTAGCCAAAGTTTTTATTTATGTTATTATCCAATGTTTTATTTGAAAGCATTAATATTATTACGTGCAAAAAAACTTGAGTTAGTAGAGTACAATGTGTATTTTATGTCTCAACATTGCACAAAAATTCAGCATGCATAAATAAAAATGGTAAAATTAGAAATATTTTACGTGGAAAATATAAAAAGAGGGAAAATATGGGGTCTTACCAAGTTGAAAAATCTACTATATAATAGATGATATAAAAATCATCCCTCCCTCATGGTGAGATTATTTGAGAAATAATATTTAATTTTTCTCTTGGAGTTATATAAAAACAAAATAGCCACAGATGAACAGCTAACACCTTACAAGAGTGCTTGATTTTCCTATAGAGATTATTAAAGTCTTATGTCTAAAGACAAACAATAAGTACCCAATAATAGGGTTAAATGTTGACACAAATCTGGAGTTGGTGGTGGCGATTGCTAGTAGTGCTCGTCGACGATGATAGCTGGTGATGATTATCGGTGATGATGGCTAATGAATGTAAGAGAGCACTTTAGTTTTCTTAACTCTGGAGCATCTCTTTTTATGTAAAAAATGAGGCCCTATTTTATATATTTTTTAGAACAAGCATTTTTATAATTTGAAGAAAAATTCATAACACTTTATTATACGGTCAATATTGATTCTCTTTATCATGAAGTATTTTTTTCAGCATTTGTGTCATAATGATGTAAGAATTGAGTAATGTTAGGTTCATTGGATTTGCCTCGTCAAGCTGCTCGATTCAACTATAAGTATGTCAAATTTAAAATTCAGATGATCATGATTTTAATTTTAAAAATCTTTAATTTAAAATTTACCTCAAGATTAGTGCAAATCATATGAATTATCTGGAGTTATATAAAATATATAATCCAATTATTAAGAAAATACTCATGTACCATTTCATTGATATTAATTTATATAATAGAGATTTGATAAGATGAATAAGAATGATGACATTGACACTTATATGTTCATGATCTATATTACTGATTTATTGATTATCGTGTATTTACGTCATCACACATGTTGTTGATTTATGGATTTAAACATTATAACTTTTACTTTCATTATTGATCATATTGAATCGTACCAATGTTATCAAATCATTGATGATATTGAACGCTATTGATTATATTGATTAAAATGTCAATGAATGATATTTCCTTAAATCTTGTATTGAAAGTTTTAGTTTTGAGTTTCTACTGTGCTTTGTAAGCTCACTATGTGATCTTCTTGATTTCAAGTCAGTAAATAAGTCGAATTATTTGGAGTGATGTGGATTGTGATCTTCAAGTTTCTTCTTCTATTTTGTATTTTTGTTTTATTCTTTTATAGCAATGAGTTCTTAATAGATCATTGATTATTATTGATCTCCTTGCTATTATAAATGTGATTTTTGATAATGAACATACTGAAATATTTTAATGTATATGATATTTGATACGGCATCGCAAAATCATCTTGATCGGGCACGAATCTCGAGGCAAAAACTAGTTGGAAGCTTCAAAAATTAATTTCGAGAGCATATGAACTCCGATTTCAGCAAGCTTACAGTCAAACTAAGCGTCTCGGAAACACGAACCCAACGACACCAAGATCAACCCAATCCGAGCCCAAATGAGTCCGAATCAAGGGTTCAAAGCGCTGTTGGAAGGTTCAAACCGCAATTTGAGTTACCAAACGGTCTCCGATTTTGACGAGCTTATACTCGAATCGAACGGCTCGACGAGACAAATCCAACAAAATTTTGAATCTTCTAGAGTCATACAAAATATACAATCCAATGATTAAGAAAAAAAACCAAGGACCATTTCACCACTTCATACTTAAGAAATCATATGTGATTTATGCATGCGTGCTTTGAAGGTCGTGCCCAGCCAACCACCTTAGCCAACTTGTCAAATCATGGATAGCTTCGACAAGGCATTAAATTAACTAAAGAATTAAAGCCACCTTGGGTAACTAAGGATTATATTGCCTATTTTAATTAATTAACGATGTAATAATCCTCGTGTTTTGGGCGGATTAATAGTTAATTAACTTGCACTTACGGGGAAAGCGATGTGCTTTGGCGAAGGCTGGACGTTGGGAAACAGGCCGGGTGTCCCAGATAAGGATGCCTTGTTAACATAATTAATTAAGTTAATTATGCCACTATTGGGATTAGTCAAAGTAGAGGAGCTTAGGCATGTGAAGATAATCAAAGTAGGGATAGCAGATGTGGACCTTTGTTGCTTTCTGTTAAGATGTTTAATTAACATAGTTTTATTTTAATTATTGATTACGTACTCCTGTTTTTATTTTAAATTATTTTTAAAAAATGTTTAGGAAAAGGAATGTTGCGGGCTAGAATTACGCGGCGTTAGAGTTAGAAATTTTTTGTGTTAACGTTATACAGATATCCGGCACACAAACAGAAACATAAGAAATAAGGAATATCATAATTTTTACGTGGAAATTCCTGAAAAAGGGAAAACCCATGAGGTCACGTCCAGTTATAATTAGTTCACTAGTGTTTGATTAGATTATAAGTGACTGACTCATCCCTGAGATTGAGGGCGATCAAATTATAATAATCAACCGTCAGTTTGAAATCTAGTTACGATGGAGATTGGAAATTTGACGGCAGTCGGTGGTTGTGCAGAAGTCCAGCGTCAATCGGTGGTTGGGTAGAAGTCCAGTGTTAGTCGGCGGCATGGCAGAAGTTCGGAGGTGGTCGAGGAGGAGTCTGGTGGCAAGAGGGCTATCTTCCTTCTCTTCCTTGCTTGGGTCCCATTTCATGAGAAATGAAGGGTCTATTTATAGTTTTCTGAGAGTGGCATAGCCTGTAAATAATTAGAAGAATATCAAGGGTAAATTAGGAGTTGTTTGAATAGACGACCGATGTTGATCCCCTTGATCGTGAACCGTTTACTAGCTTTTGAATGTATTAGTGATAACATAATTTGGCGAACTTGGGCTCGTTGGATTTGTCTCGTTGAGCCGCTCGATTCAAATATAAGCATGTCACATTTGGTAATCCAAATTATTATTTAAACTTTCCAAATATGCTTCAACTCTTTGATTTCGACTCATTTAAGCTTGGATTGAGTCGAATTCTATGTCATTGGTTTGTATTTTCAAGACGTTTAGTTCAACTGTAAGTTTGTTAAAATCAGAGTTCAGATGCTCCCGAGTTTAATTTTTGAAGTTTCCAACTTAATTTTGCTTCGAGATTCATACCCAATCAAAATAATTTGTTGATGATATATAAAGGAGATTTTGCAATGAGATTTATTAGAAAGTTTTAGTGATATTAGATTTTTATTATAATTTTAGTTTATTGGAGGACTTTAATATTTTTTTTTAATGAGGCTAAAAATAAGATATAGGTTAAATTTTCTTATACTTATTATTTTATGTGACGTTTCTAGTTAGATTCGTACCACATATGTTATAAAATTATTGTTCATGATTTTTAGAAAAAAGTGTAACAACAATAATATTTTTTAAAATATATATTTTGTCATAATAAATTATAGCTAATTTTGCAAACAATTATAGTCAAACCTCCATAACTTAGTATATATTATGAAGGTTTAATTTAATTTAGTGGTCAATAACATCGACATGGTTGATGCTTGTTGCCATCAATAAGTTCAACACTCGTCATCGCGAAAATGATCGACCCACACTCGACATCACCAAAATAACCCGACACCTTTTGCCAGTGGTGTAACCCAATTAAGCTCAATTGTTGTAATAGAGAGAGAGAGAGAGATGATTCAATGATCTTTATTGATATGTGCCATATTTGATCATAATATTAATATAATCCTCATTAGTATGATTGTGCAATGCATATATTTTAAATAAAATCATTTGTATGTTTGCAAGTAGGGGGTCAACATTTGGCACACACGAAAACCCGATCCGGAAATTTTGGGTTAGACCCGACCCATTTTCAAAACGGGTCAGGTTCTTGTTCCAGGATTTGACCCATTTGAAAAACGGGTCGGATTCGGATTGACCAGACGGGTTGACGGGTCAACCCAGAAACTTGTTTAAAATGTCTGCCCGGCTGTCCGCGTAACTGCCCTAGCTGTCCAGCACGACCCTGCCTAACCCCTACCCAGGCCTTGCCCGCGCGCCCGGCGAAGCTGAATAGAAGTATTAATATAATATGTATGTAAATTAATTATCCACATTTGCATAAAATGACCAACAATTTAAACATAAACTTTATGAACTTTATAGTGAATCATTCGAGACTTGGTAGCAGGTTGTGGCATCAAAGCTCCTCCTAGTTCCACCATAGAAATGTTCTCTCATACTTCATGACTACAACATTATATAAATTAAAAGTTTCATTTGAGACCATTTTTTTATTGTTTTCTAAAATAATTTTTTTAGCAAAAATAAAAATTATACTAAAAAGTTTTAACTTTATTTTGAAGCTTTCTAGCAATCATTTAAGCTAGAAGTTAGCTATATTTCACACGTCTTTTCGCCTTTGGGCAAGTCTACTTTAGCCAAAGTATTTCTTTTAATAAAAAATATAAATGGAGCTATTATCCAAGAGAATACAAATAGGGCAACTCGCCAATCATGAGTGATGTAAAAAGCTAAGTAATGAGCCATTGAGCCCCCCCTCTTCTTAAAGTTATTTTGCATGTCAAAAATGGCTGCAGCCTTTTCACTCCACCAGGTCCACAAAATACCAATAGGTTTTTCATTTGTTATGCAGATTTTTTATGCTATAAGGTTTTGTTGACTGTTACTGGTATGTTGTGGTAGCAGTCAATCTCTTTTCTGTATTCATTTTGATTGAATGAAATGGGCTTAGGCCCCAATTTTTCCCAAAAAAAAAGAAAAAATACCAATAAAGCTTCTCTCATTCTTCTCTTTCTCTCCTTTCTCTCCCTCATTTAGGTTTATGAGTAAAGTTCATGTCACCCAGAAATAAATTCAAATCTAATAGCTATAATAATTTGGGTGAAGTTATATAAATTTCAATGCACATGTTGATGCCCATGTTTTATGGTTTTTTTTTTTTTTCTATTTTTGTATTTGTATAAGTTTAATGTATTATTGATACATCATGAAAAATTCACGACGGTAAAGAGATATAGAATTTAAGTTCATAGTTTTGTACGAAGATTCAGCATATAAACATATAAGATAGTGGGGTGCAGAGTTTATAAGAGACACTGGGATTTTTACACATAAATCCTAGAAAATGAAGAAAACCCACGTGGCCTTGTCCTAGTTTGAATGAATCCACTAGTGTTTGTAGTCAATTACAAATGATGTCCTTCCTCAGGGAAAGGTGTTGGCACAATGTAGCAAGCTTATACTATGTATAACACATTACATGGTTGGAGATGACATAATAGTTGCTCTCAAAAGAATGTTATTATGTTCATTTGGTTGGCAAGTCCATAATGGGATGATGATGTTCAGAAGGACCTTAGTCGACAGGTAACGGAGGTTGGAAGGATCATAATTGGGCAACGGTGGTTAAAGACATCATAGTCGGAGGGCGACGGTAGCAAACTTATACCATGTATAACACATTACATGGTTGGAGAATGACATAATAGTTGCTCTCAAAAGAATGTTATTATGTTCATTTGGTTGGCAAGTCCATAATGGGATGATGATGTTCAGAAGGACCTTAGTCGACAGGTAACGGAGGTTGGAAGGATCATAATTGGGCAACGGTGGTTAAAGACATCATAGTCGGAGGGCGACGGTGGTGAGAAGCACTATAGTGACATTGAGCTTAATGGATTTGTCTCATGGAGCTACTCGGTTAGACTATAAGCGAGTGATATTTGGATCTTACAATTAATGCTCTGAATCGTTTAAGTAGGTTTTAGTTTTTTTGATTTGGGACCATTTGGGCTCTGATTGGATCAAAATTGATGTCGTTGGGCTCGTCTACTTAAGATGTTCAATTTGACTCTAAGTTTGCTGAAATCAAAGTTCGAATGATCTTAAATTTAACTTTTTAAGCTTCCAACTTCTATTTGCATCGAGAATTGTGCTTGACCAAGAGGAATTTTTGGTTTTATATATATATATATATATATATATCGAGTAGACTCGAGTCGAATATATTCCTAATCAAATTAAGCTTGTTTAACTCTTGCAGAGCTCGAGCTTGACTCAAGTTTGTTTGACGAGCTCGAGTTTGGCTCATTTGAAATTTATTAGGCTTGAGTTTGACTGATTTATTCGAGCTTGACTAATTAAATAATTAAAATTATTTAGCATATATTTAATAATTAAATTTTAAAATTAGATTTTAAATATATTTTAACTGAAACAACCCCCTTAACAAGCTTACAAGCTGAGCCTAATTGAGCTCGAGCTCATATAATATATGAACTCGATTTTAAACTTGAGCTCCAACTTTGATATGTCATAATATGATTATAAACAAATAAGTTCGCCAATCTTAGATATATATATATATATATATATCAAATTCAAAATCTTTTAATCGATAACCAAAGCTCTCAATCAAGAGACTAAGGCTTTGCTTGGGACGGCTTTTTTATTGCTTTCTAAAACGGAGTTTTAGTTTAAAAATAAAAAAATTTGTACTAAAACTTTGTTTTAGAAAGCAATAAAAAGACGTCCTAAACTAAGCCTAATGCTTTATTTGTAACGGCTTTCTAAGTGTTTCTTAAAGCAACTTTTTAGTGCATAAATTTTAATTTTTATACTAAATTTTAAGAAACAATAAGAAAGCTGTTCCAAACGAAGCCTAAAAAGAGTTAGATTTTTTTTGTGCAAGGCTAAAGGCTCACTCAGTCCATCACAATAGGTCTGTTTGTGATATTTTTTTGCTATTTATTTTTTGATCGAAATTATAACTTTTTCTTGCTATTTTTTGTGCTTTTAAATTTTTTTTGTTAAAATTATATTTTACATAGGTAATTTTTTCACAATAGTTTTACTATTATCTTTACAAAATGTTGCAGTCATCTCAAACAAAGATCTAAAATTTAATTTTGGGGCAATTTAAGGCTTCGTTTGGGACAAAGTGTGATCACTATTTTTGCTATTTTAAAAAAGAAAATTGTAAAAAAAACTGTTTTAGAAAGCAATAAGAAAATTATCCTAAACGAAGACTAAATTTTTTTTTTTTTTTTGCTTTAAAAAGTTTTTGTTTAGCCGTAGTTTCAAAAATGCACCTTCAAAATAGCTTTTTAAAGATAAAATTTTGGGAAAGCGATAAAAATGTCATCTTCCAAATAGGCATTTTTTGTCATTGACAGTTTTTCTTGCTAGAAACGCAGTCGAAAAAGCTCTTTCAATAAAGCCTAAGACTCTCTAGCTTTGGTGGATTTTCTTTAGGCTATGTTTGGTGAATTGAAAAGTAGGAAATGAAAGTGAAAATGACAAAGAATTTGATTTTAGAAATAATTTCTACCCATTTGGTTGTGTTTCAATTCGACATAAAATCCTCTCAAATATAGGAGAAATTATTCCATGCGGAATCACGGCAGGAAAGAACCATCCAAATTATGATTGTACACACTGTACGTGTACAAATAGTGTGTACACAGTTGGAACCAAACTATGTACAAAAATTGTACACTGTGTTAAACTCATAGTCCGGATGATTCTTTCCTATCCGGACTCCCCACTGAATAATTTCACCAAATAAAGCTTAAATGTGAATCCTAGAAGTACAAATTAGACCAAAGTTATAAATTGATGCGATAAAAACTCGAATATAATTATACTTACTTACATAAGAGAACTTTCATAAGATCTCAACCCAACCAAAAAAAATACAATTGTCTTCGAAATAAAGGTTCGTTAGAGACAACTATACATTTTTATAGATGTGGTTATAAAGCTATTGTAAAGAAAATATATTTTTAAAAAGCTGTTGTTGTGGAGTATTCGCGGCGGTAGAGAAATATAAAGTTTATCGTCTTAGCGTTGTACGAAAATCGGTCACGCAATAAGATAAGAGAGAGTGTGTAGCATTCATATGAGACACCAATATTTTTACGTAGAAAACCCCTAAAAAGGAGAAAAAATCACGGGGTCTAGCCTAGTTTGAATTAATCCACTAATATTGCAATTGATTACAAATAAGGCTCTTCATTGAGGGAAGGCCTTAATTTGATGTACATCTTATAGAGTACCTTATATGATGTGAATATAAAGAATCATTGTTGATGTATTTGTTTGGTTGGACGGACTGTAGTCGGTGGGCGACGTAAGTCAGAAGGACCTTAATCAGCGGGCGACGGAGGTTGGAAGGACTGTAGTCGGTGGGCGACGTAAGTCAGAAGGGCCGTAGTCGATGGGCGACGGAGGTCGGGAGGACTGTAGTCAATGGGCTACGTAAGTCAGAAGGATCGTAGTCGGCGGATGACGGAGTTCAGAAGGACTTTAGTCGGTGGGCGAGGTAAGTCGGAAGCACTGTAATCAGCAAGCGATGGAGGTCGGAAGGACTATAGTCGGTGGGCGACGTAAGTCGAAAGGACCATAGCCGACGGACGACGGAGGTCAAAAGGATTATAGTCGGCGTACGACGGAGGTCGGAAGGACTGTAGTCGGTGGGCAATGTAAGTCAGAATGATCGTAGTCCGCAGGCGACAGAAGTTAGAAGGACCGTAGTCGACGAACAACGAAGGTTGGAAGAACTGTAGTGGATGGGCGATGTAAGTCGGAAGGACCGTAGTCGGCGGCCGGGCGACGGAGGTCAGAAGGACTGTGTCACGTAGAAGTCCAACAATGGACAGAAATCCAGCATCAGATATGTCTGGCGAAAATATGACAACGGGCGTAAGTCCGGCATCGAGAAGAAATCGGGCAACGAGCGTAGGTCTGGCGTCGGGTAGAAGTTCGACGTCAGTCGGCGGCCATGGAGAACTCCGGCGTTATATGGTATTAAGAAAAAACTCCAAAGTCACCTAAAGATCAGACAGAATTCTGACGTCCCTTGGAAAGTCAAGCGGAATTCTGGCGTTACTTAGACATCGGATGGAATTTCAGTGTCACTTGGGCAGAATTTTGACATCACTTGGGCGTTGGGCAGAATTCCGGCGGTGGTCGAGGAGGAGTTTCTTCCCTCATATCCTTCTATTCTTCTTCTTCTTGCTTGCTTAGGTCCCCTCTCAAGAAAAATGAGGGGTTGTTTATAGTTTTTTGAGGATGTCATGACCCGTAAATAGGAGGAGGATCAAGGGCGAATGTGGAGTGGTTCGGATGGACAACCGATATTCATGAATCATTTGACCGTGGACCATTTATCAGACATTTGAAGGTCTTAATGATATTGGAATTTGGTGATCTTGGGCTTGTTGGATTCGTCTCGTCGAGCCGCTCGATTTGACTATAATCATGTCATGTTTAGAAATCGTTTGATAATACAAATTGTGGTTTTAACCTACCAACAACGCTTCGGGTCTTTGATTCAGACTCATTTGGGCTCAGATTGAGTTGAATTTGATGTCGTTGGGTTCGTATTTCCGTGACGCTAAGTTTGACTATAAGTTTGCTGAAATCAAGGTTCATGTGATCCAGGATTTAATTTTTGAAGTTTCCGGCTTGCTTTTTGCCTCGAGATTCGCGCCCGATCAAGATAATTTTTTGATGATATATCATAAAAAACAGTTTTCTAGCAAAAAATAGTAATGAAACAGAGCCAATATTATGAAACCTAAATCATTATGAATTGTTTTCATCAAAGTCATACTTTGGGTCTACAACTCTATTGAGTCTATTCAATGTGCTTCAATTTTTTCACATGTGGTGGGCACTCTCAGCTTGTATTCAGATATATCAATAATGATTTTCTCGATCATCATAGGCATCAACATCCCTTCAGAAGCTATAGATTGATAAAGCATAAATATTACAAACCTTCTCAGTGAAGAATGATCATTGGTCCACAGTTTCTCAAAGAGTGCGAATATACTATTTAAAAATATAAAATTAAAGTATTTAAAAATTAATAATTATTTTTTTGGGAATGCAAAATAGTTAGTTCTATTTGGAGAAAAAGTAAGCTTAAATTTGGAAACTGATAAACTCAAAGGTCCACGAACCAAGCTTGCTAAATTGCGTGTCGTGAAATTCTATCTTGACTCGTTAGTGATCCGAAAGAGTAAATTGAACCTGCCAGACCCGGACCACAGATGTTGATGGGATGGCCCGAGACGCCACCTAGTTATTTGGATAAGTTCCATTCTTGTAATTTTCTCAATATCCAGGTCCATTTGATCCAACTCTCCATCTATAAATACTGCGCGAGACTTTCTTTTCATCTGCTGTCCTACCAAAACAGAGAAGAGCGGAGAAGGAGAAGACGAGGAGAGAAACGGATTCATGGAAGATGCAATGAAGTCAATGGAAGAAGAGGACTCTCTGTTCTCATCTATCGTATCATCAGGCTTCTATCCCCCAATGCAACAAGGTTTGTAGTTCCCTAAACTCTGTCGATTCTCGCTCTCTCTTGTACCTCCTTCCAAATGTTTGTAGATTTGACTGCCTGATTTGGATTTGGTATCCAGAGGAGTCAAAGGTACGCCGGCCAAGAAAGAAGGCGAAAGACGTCATAGATGGAGAGGCGGAGGTTTGCGTTGAGGGAAAGAAGCGGAGGCTGAGCGACGAGCAGGTCAGATTCCTGGAGATGAACTTTGGGATGGAACGCAAGCTTGAATCCTGCCGGAAAATCAATCTCGCATCTGAGATCGGCCTCGAGCCAAAGCAGGTCGCCGTCTGGTTCCAGAACCGTCGAGCTCGCTGGAAGAGCAAGCAACTCGAGGAGGAGTACATCCATCTCAAATCCTCTCACGACGCCGTCATGATCGAGAAATGTCGCCTCGAGAACGAGGTCAGTTTACCCCGATCCAAACCCTAACCCTAGCCCCCTTTAAATCCATTATCGCTCACAAAATAGCAATTCAAATTATGGCAGATATTAAATCTTAAAGACAAGTTGGTACAATCGGAGGAAGAGATCAGGAGACTTTCCTCTCCCTCCGCCGCCAGCGAATTGACCGGCGTAGGAAGTCCGATCTCTCCGTTGACGATGACAACGTACTTTGGAGAGTTTGGGATGGAGGAGGAAAATGGAATAATGCATATGTCCCCGTACTCAGACAACTACTCTTACAGGATGGAGATGACTGAAGAGCCATCTCTATGGGATGGAATGACTAATCAGTAATTAGGATGATTATGACGTGATTAGTGTGTGATTTATATGAATTAGTTGGTTTAGAAGTATAAATTACTAATTAGTTACTCGCCAGAAAACCTACTAGTTCAGTAGTTCTCCTCTAACAGGTGACGGCAAGGGTGGTTGTTCAGTGTGGAATTATTATTTTTATTAAGTATTATATTAACCTTGTATTTATTGGAATTATGCTGTGGTTTAGTGCATAGTTACTATTAATAGCTAGTTTAATATTGCGACCAATGGAATTTATGTTTTAATTTTTTATCTCTTTTTCTTGTACGTGCTCATCAGGGCATGAGGTTGCCCGTACGGTGGGCCATCTGCAATATATTATCATATATTTATTTAATTATAGAATACTTCAACAAAACCCTGATATTTTGATTTGGGAGAGATTATTACGTAAGGAGACTGTACATAGAGAACCGTTCGATTTTATGACTGTGAATAATCAACACGTAGTAAAAGCACTAGGTGAACAGTAAGTGTGTTTTTACTTCACTTTTAATGTTCACAGTCACAAAATTGAACAGTTCTATATATCTAGATTCCGCACGTAATAATCTTTTTGATTTTGAGATTAAGCTACCGAATAAAATAAAAAATTTTGAGTTTAAAATTTACTTATCAAATAGGCGTATGAGATTACATTTAGTTTACTCATAAGTCCAAAAAAAAAAATTATAGAATAGTTTTATTGGCATATCTTGTTTCAATCTAATCAAATGAATTTAGATTTTCTTCATAAGTGAAAAATATATATTATCATTTATTTGTGTTACTATAATTTAAATATTAAAGTTATAAAATAAATTTTAAATTATAAATATATAAAAATTTAGTTGTATTTATACAAAGATTAAAATAAATAATTGTAATAATAATAATTAAGTGATAGATTTCATGTGCCTAGGTATATAATTTAATTTTAAATCTTTGATAATAATTTGTAAAACTTTTATAAACTAGATTATCTTTCTATCCACCTAAATTCCACAAATAAATACACAAAAAAATAAAATTACAAAAAATATAAATATATATTTTTTGTTTATGAGTGAAGCTAAATAAAATAGAATTTTATTTTATACAAATTTATTTAAAAGATGCAGCTTTATTCCATCAAAATAACAACAAATAGACCTCAACAAAACTTGTGTGTGGAGAAGCAATGAACACTTGAGCTAGTGTGTGTGCATGCATACTAATATACAAAGCTATTGGAAGAATCTAGAAGGTTGGACAAAAGCTAATTATTTTAAATTTATTGAATATGCTTTGAAATTAGTGCAACATAAGAATTGATATACTCATCTCAAGATAAACCCAAATTTAGATTTCATTTGGGATAGCTTTCTTACTGCTTCTTAAAGCAGCTTTCAAGTACAACAAATACAATTTTTATACTAAAAATATGCTTTAAGAAGCAGTAAAAAAACCGTCCCAAACGAAGCCTTAAATTTGAAAATCTAAACCTAAATCTTTGCCAATCGTCCGAAGAAAATGATTCTCCTTAGCATTGATGCATATGTTAATATAACAACATGATAAAAAGTGCATTAAATACCACCAGATGAACCAAAATGCCAATAGATCAGATGATTAATTAGGAGGAAGGAATTTAATCAATTTCATCTCTCCTTGAGGGGTATAGGGACAGACTTTCTCAGCTCCAATGGAGGAAGGCAGCTTTTCAATGGTGAAGGCAAGAATAGGAAGGAAGAAGAGAGACCTTCTGACGCTCAGAGATAGAAGGTTGACAGCTGAAAGAGCTTCTGAGCTTTCTTTTCTCACCATCTGCAGAATCAGGATCATTTCGGCTGGCAGAAACCCTGAAGGCTTCAGGCAGGAGGCAGTCGCAGAAGCGACCTGCAATATGATTTGGATTAATTTCATTAAAAAAAAGCAGAAATATAAGGTCTTTTATTCAAACTTATGGCATCTTTCCTCAATAAAAGGATAATATTCTCAAATTTGAAAGAAGATAACAAAAGCGGATTGTGCCACTTCTATGAACTAAGGCTTTCGTTTGGTACATCTTGTTTATTGCTTTCTAAAATAGTTTTATAGTTCAAAAAATTTCTATACTAGAAAGCTTTTTTAGAAAGCAATAAAAAAGCAATCTCAAATGAAGCCTAAATTTGTGAAGTATAGTGCATTATTCTAGTTATAAAGCCAAAAATGAGAAAATAGAGTTCAAAATGATAATAGACAAAGTGTATTGCACTTAGCTGATGTTTGTAAATAAGCATATTGGAATATCATTTCAAATAGGCTCGCACATCATGATTTTCAATAGCATATGACTCTTTATCCTTCAAGTGGGATCTTTCTTAGAAATTATTAAAATTACAAGCCTGAAAAATGGCACCATGTAAAATGTACTGTTCACAAAGAAACCTCACTTCATGATATTATTGTTATAAGAATTATTTTATTATTTTTGCATCCTGGAATACTAGCGGAGGTAGAGAAATATAAAGTTTAACATCTTAGCTTCATACGAAGGTCCAGCACGCAAACAGATAAGAATGTATTGGTGTAGCATTCATAAGAGACACTAAAATTTTTATGTGGAAACCCCTGAAAAAGGGAAAAAATCACAGGGTCTGGCCCAGTTTGAATGAATCCACTAGTGTTTGCAGGTGATTCAAAATAAGATCCTTCCTTGAGGGAAGGCCTTGCCTCAATGTAGCAAATACATATCATATAATAATACTCATTTTTGTGGTTAACTACCCAACAATATTTGAAATCACCCAAATTGCCATCTTCTCTGAGCTTATTTGAATATGGCAAGTAGAGACCCACCTACAGTGCTTGTTAAGATAGCTTTGCAACCTATTCCCTCCAAAAATACATATCCTCTTGGGACCTCTTGATGGTGGATCATGGGGGGATCATGCTCACATGCCACACCTAAATGCTCAAATTAGGGAATTGAACATTTTGATATTTCACTCCTTGGATTATGTTTTGATAGGCTGCCCCTCGTGTTCTAGATTGTGTGGATCCACAATAAGTTGTGTCTAGGTTCTCAGTTTTAGGTCGCTGCCATTGACAACTTGAAAACTCTTGTAAATATTCAAGGAGAGAGTTTCGGGTTTCTTCTTTTATTTCTTTGGAGCAAGGCAACTCATATCCAGTAAAGATATCTTCAGATCATCAGTTAGACAATTAGTCTTTACCCACTAAAGGAGTGAAAAATCATTCTTGATAGAAATTGCCATCACGCACTCAAGGGGTTAAGGAGCAATCAAGTGTCTCCAGCTTTGAGCTAGTTAGCAGGCAATGTTCACTCTAAATTTTCACATAATCTGGCTTTTGAAGGACAACACCTCTCCATTGCACCTCATAAGAGTGAAGCTATGATACACCAACACTCCGCTTAAAGAGGGAATGCAGTGTCGGACACGTGTCGAACACGAACTCGAGCCCGATACGATGGGGATACGTGTTGGACAATGGAGATTAGGCGAAGGTTCAAAAGTGTCTTGTGTAGAAATTGATAAGCCCATATGGAATCATGTTACAAAGTTAGGAAAAATTTTTGAAGGAGGAGGAAATGTGTCATTCAAATATAATTACTGTGGTGTCACATACAAAGGATCATATTCTAAGGTGAAAGTACATCAACTTAAGATTGGTGCCATGGAAATAAAATGTGTCACCACTGATCGCCAAAGGAGGCAATGGATTACAATCGCATTCCTTTTCCACTGCATTAATTTTCCAATCATCCAAACAACTCCAAAGTATTCCTTTTACAATGCATTCCTTTTACATTGCATAGGAAAATGAGGCAATGGATTACAATATAAGGGATATAAAACTATCGATCTAATGATTATAAATCTTAAACTATGTGATAAAAAATTCCTATCAAGATTGATTGACTTAATGGTTCCCAAGATCCTTCATCAATACATTATAACACCAAAAGACTCCATAACTTGGGGAATCCTGTAAATCATTCGCATATATTTGGAATTGTCAAGTTATGTCTCACCAAACAAATTCAAAGGCTATCATTCATCTATATATCTTCAACAATTTACAAGGAACCATCATTTTTTGTTATTGGAGTAAATTTACTTTGAGTGATTTGGCATAAATCTTTTTTTCCTATTAATAAAATTTAATTTAACCATATAAATGCTAATTGCCAAATCCCTCCTTTAACCACAAAAGAATTTGATTAGAATACACAAATTCAGCTTTCTTTCTACTTTCGCTTACGTTGCGGGGGTGGAGTGAGAGGTGCATAAATAGCTTATGCCCCTTGAAACTTAATATCAACCATTAGATGTACACTGCTGCAAAATTGCTTGTAAGGCAATTTGATTCTTCATAAAACAACGGTTGTTATGGTACGAAGAAAATAGCTGTCTTGAATCTGATCAATAAAACCTTTATGTTTGCTGAAATGCAAAGCACTTGCAGCAGTGATAAATGTTGTTTACCAAAGTACAATGGTAAATGGTCTAAAAAACACCTACTATTTAAGGATTAATTAAAGATAAACAGGAAAATTCTAGCACTAATTATAGAAGAACTAAAAGTAGAAAGTTAGAAAAACCTCTCATCCTCCTCACTAAACTACCATTACTTATTGCTTTATATCATTTAGCATCCATAATAGTTTTTCTAATTTACATATAGCATGATCAAAGGCTAAGGTGTAGAAATCATAATAAAGATAAACAAATATTTCATCAGTAGCAATGTATACCATGCAAAGTCATACTTCAACATTATCAAGCTGTTCATTAAGTAAACGTGGGGAAGGCCAGAAGATGTATTACCAATCTTAGCAAGCCGATTCACCCATTTTGGAATCGAGTTCCCTGTCAATTTACAGCACAGATCCTTTGTGAAATGATTGCAGTTCTTAACAAGTAAATGATAAGTATCACCATTGTAGTTTACAGAAAGATTTTCCATAAACTCTCTGGCCTGAATTGGGTCCAGACATGTTGTTCCCATGAATATTGATTTCCTAAACCTGAAGCCTGGGCATTGCCTAGGTTCAACCTCAAAAACCCCGCTTGTCGGGTTATCATGTGCCCCGAAAGCATACTCCACTCCATGAACTGCAAGTATTAGAAGAATTACAATATTGCAGAATTTTATGCTTGCAAAATAAAGGAATAATCATAAGCCCTTCTTAAGCTTATTTTGTTAGAAGTTTCCAAATCAGTATTGGCATGATAGAAAACCAACAAAATTATTCAAAGAGCAAAGAAATAAACATGAATTAGAATATTTCATCAATATAAAACTCAATGGTGCTATATTCCATTCAAAATATAAAAAGATTTTGTTTAACTTCCACAAAAATTTTTATTAGCAATAAATTATAGATACAACAACATTAATCTTTTATCCCACTACAGTAAGTTGGCTACGTGAATCCTTCTTCTCCATTGAATCATGTGAAGAGTTAAATTCTCATCTAAATCTAATTAAAAAAATGTCATTTCTAATATATTCTAACCAAGTTTTTTTAGATCTATCTCTACATTTCTTAACATAGGACAAATTTAATACATCTACTCTCCTAACCGAGTCATCAGAAGACCGATGCAGTGCCTGGACTTTTTTATGTGTTCATTTTCTAGATATTGCTATATGTTTAATTTACTCTCTCAACTCATCAAACAGGAGTCAATTTAATCCTACGATCAGCTTTGTCATCTCTTTGGAAAAAAATTGGTGAAGTTTTTCATGAGAGCATTTTGAACTTTTTAAGGCTAATCTCATTAATTTGAGGTGGTGTTAAGTAGTAAAATTTACCTTTAAAAAGTCCAAAATAAGCCCAATTTTGCCCAAAATAATGGCAAACTTGATAATATAATCAAATTTTTTTCAATTTTACTGAGGCGAGGGACTAAATTTAACACAAGAAAAATTATAATGCTAAAATGAAACACTAAAAAGCTTATGAACAATTTTTGTCATTTACTCAATAAATGATGGACTGAACCTTTAAATATTAAGCCTTTCAGGAGTTGCACTGCAACCTCACTTATGCCGTATTCATCTCATTCCAAACCTACGTCGCAACTCACATGCGCTGTGGAAACCTCCCTCAAGTCCAATGTAACAAATCATCTGCATTGCAATCAGCTCCATCAAGACCCACATCACAACCCTGCTTATGTCATACTCGTCTCATTCCAAAGTTGCATCATAACCTTGCCTACACCATGATAGTCTCCTTCATGACCCAAATTGCAAATCAGCTAGTGGCACAATTGTCTCCTTCCAGAGTAGCAACACAACCATCCCCTTCAAGACATATGCAACAACCTTACTTGCATTACGATTGTCTATTTGAAAACATGAACCACAATTGCACAAGTTCTCTTGCACCACATTCATCTCCTTCTAGACTTGCACCATCTCCTTTTAGATTTGTGCCGCAAACTTGCTTGTGTCATGGTTGTTTACTTCAATACCAACATTGCAACTTTGTTGCACTGCAACAAACTCCTTCCATACTTGTTGTGCTTCCTAACTTGTATGAGTTGTATCACAACCATCTACTTCAAAATTCCCTTGAGTCGCAATCACGATTATATAAAAAATGCCTCCTCCAAGACCTATGTCATAACCTTACATGCACCACAACTATCTCTTTTAGACTTGCACCACAACCTCACTTGCATTGCAACAATATCCTTTCACACCTTCATTGCAACCTCACATTTGCTGCAGCTATCTTCTTTAATACTTGTAACACAACCTTGTTGTATCACAATCATCTCCAAAAAAGCCAACGCCACATCTATCTTTAGCTAATATAACATGAAGGTCACCTCCAGTTATGTGGTAGCCATTGTCATAACATACATCATTCACAACCAACACATGTGAAAAGCTACCTTTATGCCCATTGGCTTTGCCTTTCCAATTGCCTAAGGGGGGACTTGTACCTAAGTTTCCCCAATTACTTGGAAATGGACAATCCTTGTAGCATTCTTCTTAACATAGTGATTGTTCAATTACACTAAGCCCTAAACTTCTTCTCTTCCAATATTTTCTACATTAAAATCTTGTATTCATGTCTCTCATATATTTCACCAGGGGTGTCAATTCGGGTCAACGGGTCAGGTTCAGGTCCAACCTGCATTAACCCGGATGTAAATGAGTTGATCCTAACCCGACCCGTTTAGCTAGACGGGTCAGGATATACAACCCGGGCCCGACTCGTTTAACCCTTAATATTTACAATAGTGGGTCATTTTAGCAAAGAAGGTAAGCTTCAACTACTTACAATAGCGCATAATTATGACAGTTCATTGGTAAAGAAATAAGAACTAATATGATAAATCTATAAAAATATAAACAGGTCTTAAAACACACCGCAGAAAAAAATTAACAGAAACTAAGCATATATGCTGCTATTGGCCCACAAAGTAAAATTTTTAAGGTATAAAACAAGGAAAAACAAGCCATACCCTCAACCCCGGAGTGGAATATGCCAAAGCCTGCCCAGTAAACATAACCATTCAAGGGCGTCAGGTCATATACATTCAGATAAATGGAGGCATTCCTTGTTGTTTGACCAGCTGTACAAACTTTCATGAGCATGCAAAAGCAGGTGTCAGATTTCCAGCCCAACCGTAATGGCATAATGGACTTCAAACTCTTTTTCAAATCTGACTTCATATTCCTTCAATATAAGAAATAAATAAATAAATCAAAACTGGCCAGATTAAGCACAATCATAACAGTTTTTTTTTTTCAGCGTATCCTCTCTGCCAAAGAAATTCTAAAGCAGCACTTGATAATTTGAAAAATATTCATTTTTTGGGCATGTTTAGCTGCGAGTAGGATTTAATAAATCTTGTAAATCAGGATATACTGAATCCAATGTGGGTTAAAATCTGAAAACTATTTGGTATGATAGATTTTAAATCCATATAAACCGTTTTGATACTTATTTCAGGATTTAACAATTTATATAATTTTTCTTTGCTTATACCGCATTTACAGAAAGAAACAGAACGCATCCACTCACTAACTGGCCAGCAAATCCAAAGGGTAAAAAAGAGGCATCAAGAAGCAAAACAAAGAGGTTATCACGATAAAATCTAAGCAAAAGGGAAAGTAAGAAAAGCCATTAGTGAAAGAATTGCAGCCAGTAAACAGAACTCACCCATTCGGAAAAAACCACTTCACCGACCCAAAATGCTGCTTACGCGCACTCCTTCCCCCCGCCACTGCGGCGACCAAAGCCCTCTTTATTGAAGAGTAGCAATTAGTAGTGGTAGCTGAAAGGGAAAACCATCGGCCGAGGCATAAACAGGAAAACAGTACCGCCAATCCCATATAAGATACAGGAGAACGCTATATGCCTATATCGCTGAAATGAAAAATCCCACTTTTTCGCCCCATAAAAAAAAAAAACAGAAGTTGCTCTTGGAGCTCCCTAAGAAGGACATCTCCAACCGAAAATCTCATTTTTTCATTTCAAAATACAGTGAAATCAAAAGATGCTGTGATTCATCTCCAAAGGAACACCATTTTGCCACGTAAACCGTAGTTCTCTTCATTCGCGCCTTTTTCCTAAAGTTCGGTATAGATAAAAGAATGGCACAGATGAACAGTGCAACATCAATATTGGCATCGCACTGTTCATCTGCTATCAAATGACGTTCGGTTGGAGCAAAGCAAGAACGGCAAACAAGTATTTGCCTTTCGGTTGGAGATGCCCTTAAGGAGCAGAAGTAGCCATCCCACCTTCTGGCATCCATTCTATCGAGATAAATCCTAAACCCTAGCTCCTAGATCTAAGATTGAATGTGCTTGGTGTGTGATGTGTTTTTGAACGTTAATATAGGCTACCCCATCTTTTTTAATCAAGTTTTTTAAAGTTTCATGCCGTTTAAAATACCCTACATTATGATTAAAATGCCTTTTTAGTTTAGATTTTCGTTCAATTTTTAGTCTTTCAAATTAGATTATGGGACTAACAAATGAAGCCTAAATCTACTTAAATTATGTCTATAATAAAATGTCAAATACCCTTATATAGAGAAATAAATGAATAATCTATTAAATTTATGAATATATGAAATATTAATCACTATTGTTGCGTCCTGAAATATTCACGACGGTAGAGAACTATATAGTTTATTGTCTTATCGTTGTACGAAGATCCAACACACAAGCAAATACGAGGGAGGGTGTAACGTTTATAAGAGACACTAGAGTTTTTACGTGGAAACATTGAAAGGGGGAAAAACCACGGGGTCTTTGCCTTGGGGGTCCCTTTCAAGAGAAAAGGGGCTCTATTTTATGGATTTTTGGAGTGACATGACCCATAAATAGGTGAGAGATCAAGGGCAAATAAGAGTGGTTGGATGGACGGTCGATGTTGAATTCCTTAATCATGAACTGTTTGATGGATATTTGAAAGTCTTAGTGATGTCGGAATTTGGTGATCTTGGGCTCGTTGGATTCGTCTCGTCTAGCCGCTCGATTTGACTATATGCATGTTATGTTTGGAAACCATTTGGTAATCCAAATTGTGGTTCGAACATTCCAACGACATTTCTAACCCTTGATTTGGACTCATTTGGGCTCGGATTGGATTGGATTTGGTGTCCTTGGGTTCGTATTTCCGAGACGTTTATTTCAACTATAAATTTGCTGAAATCGGAGTATGGATGATCCCAAATTGAATTTTTGAAGTTTTCAACTTAATTTTGCGTCGAGATTTGTGACCGATCAAGATAATTTTTTGATGATATATCAACTATACTAAAACATTCCTTGCATTCAAAAATTATTCATAAGAAACAAATTCATGCAAAATAGATTAGCGAAATCTTGATTATTTATAAAATTGATTCCCTCTTATTTTAAATTTACAATTTTATACCAAAAAATCACAATTCATCTATCTCGCTTTTTGTCAAATATATAATTATTTGATCCTGAAAAAAATAAATATTAATTTTATTAAAAAAATGATATATACAAAGATAAATAAATTAAATTTGAGTGGGCTGAAATATTATTTGTTTTTTGCCGCCTTTCACGACCTTTCCGTTTAGGGTTTCGTTCTTGCGGGAGATCACAGTGGGCTTGCACAATGTGTCAAGGCATGACCATGAGTCGACATTGGGGGTGGCGTTCTTCTCCATATTGAAAACAAGGACGGCATTTTACTGTAAATTTTCTATTATTTTTTTTGTTTTATGTAACTTTTCAAGCTAATGAAGATCCTCACTGCATGATGCACGGCTGACATGGAAGGTGAAAGGAAGAGAAGTAACTATGGAGGTAAGTGTCTTAATTGCAGTAATATCAATGTTTTGGTCAAATTACATTGATAATTGGTTGAGTAGAGCAGATCACGTTCTTCCAAATTGAGTATTTTCTTGATATCAACTCCTGTGCTTAATGAATCAAATTACAAATTTCAAAGCAAGTTCAGATTCGGAGCAATACGACTAATCTTGAATCAAAACCCTCGGATTGGACGCCGAACATTTGTTTGGGCTGGGGTATTCCATTTTTCCCAATTATACTGAAGTTGAATTCCATTTTCATCACAAACAATAAGAGAAAATGGTGAAATAATACCAAAAGACCTCAAACCTAATTATTTAATTATGTTTACGGGCTTTATTACATATGTTCAAAGCTCAGACTTTACATAACAATTAAAATGAGGAACATTTCATATTATGCATCATGTAATCTTGTATTTGTCAGCCTCTGAAATTGAATATACGCACCGTGCTGGGGTTGCAGTGTGAGCAGCAGCATAGGAGCATGAACATAAGAAGAAGAGATTTTAAAATTGTAATGCTGAAGAATTATTGCGAGTGCTAACTTTGCTTCCATCATAACCAAGTTCTGACCAATACAGATTCTTGCTCCTAATCCAAACGGAACAAATGCAGCCATATGCCTTTTGGTATCTGAGAACCTCAGTGGATTGAACTCATTTGCATCCTCCCCCCAAATCTTAACATCATGATGTATGGCTAAAATTGGGATGTATAGCTGTGTTCCTGCAGGAATATTAAGGGCTCCTAGCTTTACATTTTTGCATGTTTTCCTTGTTAGTGATACAACTGGCGGGTATAAGCGAAGAGTTTCGCACAGTATCATATTTACCTGTTGTTAATCAAAGAAGGCGTTTAGAGATAGAAGAATGCCTGAACATTTATGTGTTATGGCATCATCAAAGATAGCAAGAACATAAACACACTTGTATCATGTATCATATATGTGCTATGAGCGGTTGTCTCAATTAATATTTTATTATTTAATATAATTTAAAACTGCTATTGTTCTGAAAATTGATGTTAAATAGTAAATTTTAGCTATTTTCCTTAAAAAATATGACTAAAAGGAACATTCTAGAGTCACATGTTTTATCATTTAGTAATATATATGTTTTTAAATTATTGTTATTCTTTGTATGAATTGAGAGTTTAGTCATGATTTTTTGCATAAAAGTGTGATTAAATAGTTACGGGGATATTTCAGTTGATCATTATAGTATTATATAAACTGATAATTACGCCATAAACATATATTTCATCAAGTTAGTATAAGCTGCTTCCATGATTGCTGCTTTATCACTTTCTCAAGATGGTTATTCTGACTCGTTGCATCATCGGCCTCATTCTAACTATTGGTGACCGGCTTTAGTAATCCTTGTATTTTATTCCTTATTTACCTTTATTTTTTGCAAACTTTGATGCATAAATTTAAGTCTAAGAACATTAAACTGCAGATTATGATGGCCGAATTCGGTGTTCTATTAATTGCAGGATCAAAACCCACTCCAAATCATTACATTAAAATTTTTGTTTTTTTTCAGAATTGTCAATTTCCTTGCCATTGTTTATAATGGTTGTATTTCCAACTTCTCATTATTTTTTGTCGACATTTGCCTTGATCTATCTTTTTCTACATTATTCTTCTGCAAGTATTTTAAATTAAATGCGATTCTAGTTATAAATATAAATTTTCTCAAATTAAAATTAGAAACATCAAATAAAAGCTGAAAACTTACAAGATTAAGCTTGCCCAAGTCCTCAGCCTCAGGAACATGTTGCTGACCACAAATTTTAATGACTTCTTCACGCACTTTTTGCTGCCAATCTGGGTATGATGCTAGCAATATTAGCACCCATGTTAAGAAGTTAGCACCAGTTTCTTTCCCAGCAAAGTAGAATGCTTTACATTCCTCTATGATTTCTTGTGTCTCAATTCTCTCTTCTTGCTTTTGATGTTTTTTTGCACATATCATAAGATTAAGAAAATATCTAGAGTTTTTATCAGTATCTTGGTTTGATTGAACTAGTTTCTTTAATAATGCTTCTATCTCCTTGTCTATACTCCACATTCTTTTATTTGACTCTGTAGGTAAGAATCTGTATCCAGGAAACAGCAGAAATGTTAATAAAAATCCGTAAAAGAATGATAATATTTACAATAATTTATGGAAGATGACAACCAAGTGATTCAGCAAGCTAAAAAGTAGGGTTTCATTGGGCATCACATGTCTTCTACTTTCCTTTTTATAATTCTTGAATAAAATGCATCAATGTGTTAGAATTTAGAAAAATGAGATTAAGAGTTCAATATTATTAAGAGAAACGGAGAAGCGTCCCAAATTGAGCCCAATACATTTGTATTTTAGCGATCTCTCCTCATGTGAGAGTCATCCACTTTGACCATTTTTCCCTCTCCAAAAGAAGTTTTTCAATGTGTTGAAATGGTATGCATGCAAAGCCCATTCAATCATATGGAGATAGCATGGAAGATATCTTCAACTTTAGCCATGGTAGAAAGCCATGGTAACATGGTTGTGCCTGGAGCCGGCGGCCTGCTGTGATTGGCGGTGGCGGGTGGTGGTGGCATTGGTTGGCGGCAACAGGTGATGGTGGCCGACGGCGATAGGCAAACAATGGTGGGTAATAGTCGACAGTGGGTTGGCGATGGAGACGGTGGACGTCGATGGTGGTTAAGCAAGCTTTGGAGGGAAAACAATTCTCCTTCAAAAAATGGCCGGAATAC
Organism: Dendrobium catenatum; assembly: GCF_001605985.2. NCBI lineage: Eukaryota > Viridiplantae > Streptophyta > Magnoliopsida > Asparagales > Orchidaceae > Dendrobium > Dendrobium catenatum. The sequence goes on from NW_021318534.1 coordinate 140,293, forward strand.
ATTGCATTTACTTTACTTCACTTTGGATTTGCTTTTCATCCAACCAAACACCAAATATTCCAAAACCTATGTATTTACTCTACTTTACACTATAAAACATTCAAACCAAATAGCCCGTGAATAGCTATCCTATGTAATCCTATTTGAACCTCAGAGCATTTGTATAAAAAATGTTTAATGTGTTTGTTCCAAGAATTGTTTTTGAAGGATCATGTGATTCAGATTGGAATTCAGCAATTATGAAATAAATTAATGCTTTCAAAAAAAAAAAAAAAAAACTTGGAGTATTATTGATGTAGCAAAGGACAAGAAACCAATTGAATGCAAATTGATGTTTATAGGAAGGTACAAAGCTGATGGCAATGTAGAAAGATATAAAGGAGAATTTGTATCGAAGGAAGGGATTTACTCAGACATATGAGATAGACTACTAAAAAATATTTGCTCTTGTGGTAAAAATCATCTCCATTCGAATAGTTCTATTTATTGTTGTTAACTCCAATTGGCCCTGTCATCAATTTAATGTTAAGTATGTTTTTCTGAATGGATACAAGAAGTCTATAAATTTTCCCATCTGACTTTGAAAAAATCCTTGGAGGAGGTAATGTGTGCAAGCTAAAGAAAACTTTTTATGATCTAAAACATTCCCCTAGAGCCTCGTTTGAACGATTTGGAGATGTGTTTTGGAAACTTGGTTTTATACAAAGGCAAGCTGACCACACATTATTCTTTAAGCATTCGGTTGGAGGAAAAATAACAAACTTAAGCATATATGTTAATGACACAATTATATCTAGAGATGATCATAATAAGATTAGTAATTTGAAGGGGAAGTTTGATGTCAAATTTGTAATCAAGGAGCTAGGAATGCTAAAGTATTTCTTTGGGATGGAGTTTGCGAGATCCAATGATGAAATTTTTCATCAATCAATGCATGTACATCTTTGATTTACTTAAAGAAATTGGGATGACTAGGTATAAGGCTGCAGAGCTTCCCACCAAACAAAACGTAAAATTGAAAAAGAAGTGGTAAATCGTGAATGGATGCTTGACCTATTTGGATTTTATAAAACCAGATATAACATTTACTATAGGTGCAGTGAGCCAATTTATGCATGAATTGGGTTCTACTCATTTTGAAGCAATTTTTATAATTCTAAGATATCCCAAGGGAACTCTAAGAAAATGATTGTTTTGGAAAAATAGAAGCCATCTATAGATAGAAACCTACATAGATGTAGATTGGATAGGTAACATAAATGCCATAAACTCTATCTCTGGGTACTGCACATTTGTAGGAGGAAATCTGTTTTCTTAGAGAAGCAAGAAACAAAGTATAGTTGCAAGGAGCAATGCTAAAGCTGAATTTCAATCTATTGCACGGTGAACACGGATGTTGTGAAGTTTTTTTGGATAAAAAGACCACTGAAAGAACTACAGATTCCCACACAAGTGCTGTTTAAAGCTAATTGTGGTAACAAAGCCACAATTTTCTTAGCCCGTGCCTGGTTTTATATGACAAAACCAAACATGTAGAAGTGGATAAACACTTGATCAAGGAGAAAATTGATTGTAACACACTATGTAAGACTTATATATCTACCAATAGTCAAATTGTTGTTATATTTATCAAAGGGCTTTCTAAATCATGATTTGATGATTTTGTTGACAAGCAATCCATAAGTGACATCTTCATGCCAACTTGAGTGTTTGAAAACATTCAATTGCATTAATTAGTTCCATATTTCCCTACTTAATCACCTCAGAATTCCACGTCATGACCGCTCATGGACATTTCACCGCTCGAACTTTTGCACACCATATTTTTTTATTTATTTTATTTCTCTTTATCTGAAAGATTTATTTCATGTTTCAACATGTCGATTGTAAGGTCTAATATAAGAAGACCGATTCTTGTATATGTAATACAGAACATGAGAGTAATAAAAATCTATTATTTTTCCAATCTTTTACTTCTTTTATCTTCATTTTTAGATGATAAAAATTGACTTTTTTGATTTAGGTAAGTAGCATAAGATGCATTATACTTAATGGTGTAAGAATACACGTATAGCAAATAAGAACAAGTACCTATTGCTAGAAGATATGTTTGATTAACCAGAAGGGGCATTTGTATTTTCTAACATAATTATTAGTTCAAGGTGACAAAGGCGGATGTGGCTGAGACAACATTCAATATTAAGTTAGATCACCATAAGTTTCTCATAGTGCATATTTTGTGATTAATGCGCTGTCAGTGTCCATTTATCTAGATGAATTTTGGTGTTTAAATCATATATGGGCATGTTTGTGCTTATAAGTGATATGTTATATTTTTGAGGATAGAATGAAGATTGTGTTGCTCATCTGAGATTGATATTTTAGACATTTAGGCAAAATGAGCTGTGTGACAAGTTCTCAAAGTGTTAGTTTTGGCTGCGAGTAGTAACATTATTGGATCATGTAAATATGGTATTTATAAATCCTTAGAAGGTGTAGGTTGTGTAAGAGTGGCCAAGACTTACCAATATATTCGAAATACATAGGATCTTTGGTATGGCTGACTGCTATAAGAAGTTTGTGAAGGTTTTCTCTCAATTAATAGCTCTTTTAATTATATTGATATAGAAATAATGCAATTTGAGGGGGGCTAAAATGACTGCACATTAGCCTTGTCTTATAAGCCATTTTCCCTTTTCATTTTGCCTCCATAATTGTATGAAGAGAGGGAGGGAAGAGAGGGAGGGAAAGAGCGAGAGAAGGGAAGGTTTTGGAGATCCTATAGGTGATTTCATGATTCAGGCTCGTTGGGAACTTGCTCTGCTTAAGGCTACTATTACTATTTACTTCAAAAAGTCAATGATAGCTATATTTACTTGATTTCTTGTGTTTTATTTCAATGGATTATATTAACACAAGAATTTGATAATGTATTCAAAACTATCACAGTGTAGGTTTTGATATTTTTTAGTGTAGTTATTATTCACATGTAAATGTGATCGTCCCTGATTTTTCTATGGTATTTTATTTTATTACTAAATCATGCTCTAGGTTGAATATTGTTTTTGAACTATAGGATCTTATTTATTAAAGCCATGGTATTTGATGATGACTATTTATTATTTAGATAAGTTGCAATCAGCTTATAATATATTTATGGTATGCAGTTGTATTATTCATGGTGCTGTTTCTTTAGATTTGTTTTTGCATGCTGTACAATGTTATAACACTGTCATTGTCAGGTATCAAGTCATGGATGAGAAAAGTGAAGGGTTGCGTTAGGTAGTCGACAGTCAGCGTAAAACTTGTCGAATAATTATAACATGAATCCTTTAATATATTGTATTAAAGCTAGGACGTTCTTTAGAAGCGATGCACTGTATGACCTGAATACAGTGAGAAGTGTGCAAGGGTCGCTGCATTGGTGCCTGGATGCAGTGTTAAATTGAAAAGGGTTCCCATATCATGGACGGATGTGGGCAAAGAAGCCAATCCATGAAACTAAAATTATGTTAGAATCGTGGAATGTTAGGATCATGGAATGTAGGTTTCTTTACAGGTAAACTAATGGAATTAATTGATATTATGATTCATAGGAAGATAAATATTCTATGCATCAATGAAACTAAATGGGTGGGAGAGAAGGCTAAGGAGATTGATAGTTTAGGGTTTAAACTTTGATATTCTGATAGGAGTCGTAATAGAAATGATATACATGTGAATAGAGTTTGAAAGATAATGTTATAAAAATTGATAAAATTGGAGATAGAATTATAGCTTCAAAAAATTATTATTGATGATAAGATTATTAATATTATAAGTGCTCATGCTCCTCAAGTAGTTTTGGATATGTGCTTAAAATTAAAATTTTGGAATAACTTTAAGAATTAATGCAAAAGATACTTATTGAAGAAAGAGTTTTTATTAAGGGATATTTAAATGGTCATGTTGGTAGATAGGTAGGGGATTTTAAAAACATTCATGATGACTATGAGTTTAGAGCGACTAATGAAGGTGGTAAGACTATATTAGAATTTGCTCTAGCTTATGTTTTTGTTATTGCTAATACCTTATTTAAGAAAAGAGATGTGCATCTCATTACTTATAAGAATGTATATAATAAAACTCGAATTGATTATTTTCTCGTAAGAAATAAATTGTTTAGATTGCAGAGATTGTAAAGTTATTTTGAGTGAAAGTCTATGTATCAATATCATTTATTAGTTTTGGACTTTAAAATGAAAGGGCATAGTAAGAAAAATATAGTATATCATTGTTCTAAGATTCAATGGTGACATTTAAAGAACTCGAACAAAAATATCTTTAAGAGTAAGTTTTTTGATCTTATAATTTTGTTGGTGCATTAGATGCTAATGTTATGTGGAAAATAGTAGCTTGTAGTATTAAGAATGTTGCAAAGGATGTGTTTGGAATATTAAAAGAAAAAAAGCTTTTAATAGTTAAAATTGTTGGTGGTGGAATCAAAATGTGCAAGAAAAGATAAAAAATAAGAAGCTATGTTATAAAAATTAGTTTAGATGTAAAAATTCTGAAAATTGAAAAATATATAGAGTTTCCCCTGAGGAGTCTAAAAAAGCATTCTGTGAAGACTTTAGCTTTTAATGATTTATATAATATATTAGATACTAAAGAGGCTTGATGTTGTTGTTGTTGTTGTATTAGATACTAAAGAGGGTGAAAGACATGTATAAGCTAGCCAAACAAAAAGGTAGGAGTAGTAAGGATTTAGTTCAAGTGAAGTGCATTAAGGATGAAGATCAAAAAATATTTTTTTTAGAAGAGGATATTCAATAAAGGTGGATGAGATATTTTGCTAATGAAGATTGTGAAAATACGATTGACTTTAGTGACCTTAGCACTCTAAATGAAAATCGAGTTTTTTTTTGTTTTTATCGGCTTATTACTAAAATTAAAGTTAGAGAGGGTTTAAAAAAAATGAAGTGTGGGAAAACTATTAGACTTGATGATATTCCAATAGAGGTGTAGAAATGCTTAGGAGATGAAAGAATTTCTTGGCTTACTAAAATTTTTAATATTATTTTGAAGACTAAAAAGATGCTAGATGTTTGAAGAATGAGTTTGTTGATTCCTATAAAGAATAAAGGTGATGCACAAGATTGTGCAAAATATAGAGGAATTAAGTTGATGTGTCATATTTTAAAACTATGGGAGAGAGTTATGGAGCATAAGTTACGACGTGATATTACTGTTTCTCAAAATCAATTTAGATTCATGCTGGGTAGGTCTACTATGACAGCCATACATTTATTGAGAGATTTAACGGAGAAGTATAGAGAGAAAAAGGAAGATTTTTATATGATGATTATTGACTTAGAGAAAGTATATGATAAAGTTCCAAGAGAAGTGCTATAGGGAGTTCTAAAAAAGAAAGGGATTAATAATGCTTATATTCAAGTCATTAGGGATATGTATGCTGGAGTTGTTACTTGTGTTCAAACACAAGATGGTTTGACCAAGTATTTTCTAATTTCAGTTGGATTTCATCAAGAATCAGCCTTAAGCCCATATCTTTTTGCTTTAGTCATGGATGTTATTACTAGAGATTTGCAAGAGAATGTTCCCTGGTGTATGCTTTTTGCTGATGATATTCTTCTTGTTGATAAAACTAAAGAGGGAGTTGAAGGTAAACTAGAATTATTGAGGTCAACCTTAGAGTTTAAAGGTTTTCGTTTGAGTAGATCTAAAACCGAATACATTGAGTGTAATTTTTGTAGTAATAGATCTAGTGGGGGGTTTGTGACTTTGAGCGATCAAGTCATTAATAAAGAGTACACGTTTTAGATATCTTGGGTTTATTATTCGGAGTGATGGTGAAATAGATGGGGATATTATTAGTAGAATTCAAGTTGGATGGATGAAGTGGAGGAATGCATATGGCTTGTTGTGTGATAGAAAAGTATAACTCAAACTTAATGGAAAATTCTATAAGATGGTGGTTAGATCTGCAATGCTTTATGACACAAAATGTTGGTCTTTAAAAGAGAAGCATAATATTAAGTTAAGTGTTGTAGAGATGATGATGCTCAGGTGGATGAGTGACTTTACTCTTAGAGATAGGCTCCATTACATATAAGATTAGAGAGAGTCGCCTTAGATGGTTTGGTCACATAAAACGGTGGTCTTCCGATGACCCAGTTAGGAGAGTAGATGTATTAGATTTAACCTATGTTAAGAAAGGTAGAGGTAGAACTAAAAAGACTTGGTTAGAAACTATTAGAAATGACCTTTCTTTATTAGAACTAAATGAGAATTTGACTCTTTAACCGAAAACAATAGAGAAAAAAGGTTTCTTGTAGTTGACCCCTCGTAGTGGGATAAAGGCTTTTTGTTGTTGTTGTTGTTGTTGTTGCTGTAGAATGTTATGGTATGACTCTATTTATTTTGGAAGTAGTTTAGTATGATATTGATACTATTTGTATGTTTTTTTTTTTATGCTAATCGTATGTGTTGTTGGAAGTCTATTTTTGTAAGTTCTATTAGTTTATGTTGCATATGTTCATAATGTTTATATTATTGTGATGTTAACATGTGAAATGCGTGACCTATTAGTAGTATTGGTTACACCATATGGATATGGTGGAGTATATGTATAATAACTATACCTATTCCCTTCTTGCGGATAGGCAGACTCGCTAGAATAACAACTATATATGTTCTACTCAAGTACTTGTAATTTTCTCATGTAGCTATCTAGTACTTTCGACCTCGATCACCTATAAGGGGTTTTACCCTTTGCCAAAACTCTATTCCTTTGGATTTTCCTAAAATTTCTCTCTCCTAAGAAGTGATCAACTAGATTCTTGTCAATCTAAGCCACTTTAAGCGAATCTCTGTACCAAAATCAACCCAATAACTTTGAGAATCAAAATTTTCTTAAATAAACATGATTAGAAATAACTTTTTGTTATTACATTTAAATGAGAATTTGACTCTTTATGAGATAAAATGGAAAAAAGGATTCATGTAGTCTACCCCACATAATGGTATAAAGGCTTTATATTGTTGTTGGTGTAAATAAACATGATTAGAATTGATCTTGTATTTTTCTTCTTGGTTTATTTTCTTCTTACTAATAATATATATAAATATTTTGATTTTTTTTTTTGCTTAGAGTGAAGAAATCACATGTGATTTTTACTATCTTTATTATTTCTTTGTGCAATATGTTTAATTTTTTATGAAATGATCTTTTTTGGATTTTTTTGCTACTATGCTATGCAGGCGTACAGCTCTATCTTCTAATTTATTTATACTAGATCTGTTAGGTTTGTTATCAGATCTCCCTGCATAATTTGAGGAAGGTTCACAAGGCGCACATGCTTGGCTAATCTAGCTTCTATCCACTTCTTGATTCACTGAGATTTTCTTATTTGCATGTTTCTATATTCGAGAATCTAAAGAGATTTGTTTTTGTTTTTTTTTTGTTTTTGGATTTCTCTATTGGTGATATGAAACTGCTCCCCTTTAACTTTGTATTCATTTATTGAGGACTTATTTTTTCCTGTCCAATTTGTTATTATACTTATAATTTTATTTGGATTTTCTATTCTTTAACTTGAATTATTAAAAAAAAATTATTACTAAATGCTTATCTAATCTACTACAGCACTTAGTGGCTAAAGGTGGTCATAGGCCTTTCTGGAACTATAAAGCCATATGGTGCCTATCAAGTTCCCAAATCGTTGCATCTTGTCACCAAATTTATTTTTTGAAATATGCTATTAGGACTGAAAATTTTGACCGAATATTCAGCCGAATTAGTGGAGTTATCATGAAATGCTTTTTTTTTTTTTGGCTTTTGACCGAACAACATAAGATGAGGATAAGATAGCACTTTTTATCAATTCTACTGATAATTCACCCAGGTTTCACATCAGCATTATTCCTTTTATTTTCTTTATGAAGTAAAATGTTCACAAAACAAACCCACAAAACAAACCATCTCACTGTGTACTGACATCAAATTTACTTTATAGAGTGCAATCATTTTTCCATGTTCTCCTAAAAATATTACAATATTGTAATAAAGTAGCTAGTCATTTAACTATTCTTAGTAGAATGTATATGGTAACTGAAATTTTGAGTCTGAAATCATATACAAGAAAATATTGTTCAAATGTTCAAGTTATATGATTAGAGACATAATAATATATTTTGTTGTTGAAAATCCTTTTCTGCAATTTATCCTAGGTAACATATGCGTTCAGGTACCAGGTTTGCCTAGATGGTTGGATCCCTCACTCATTCGAGTCATCGGATGAGGCGAGACTCGACTCGCCCCATCGCCCCACTTTATTTTGAGATTAAAGCTAAAAAATAAAAACAAATTTTTGCATATAGAAGTTGTTGCTTAAAGGGTGTAATTGCACAGGATGTCACTGGCTCAATGAAGACTATTTGAGAAGAGATTTCTTTTTCTCAGGTAAGTTTTATATTTTTATTGATTGAACTTATAGTGTGCCCACTAAATTATTTTGTCTTAGATCCTCCCCTGTAGATAAATTGTATCATTATAAATAAGTATAATGCTACCTAAATCCAGGAGTATAATTTTTCAACAGACATGCATGTTATCAAACTTAAATTTTAAATTACATGCATACCATTTTATTTTATGCTATTTACATATCTACCATCTAAAATACTAATATTACATGCCTACCATCCATATAAAACTTTAATATTAAATATACCACTCCTATGTTTCATTCATACAACTCATACCACCCTATAAACTTTAATATTTCATTCCATGCACCCATATTTGTTCTATGGGTGGTAGACATGTAATATTAATGTTTCGGGTGTTAGATATGTAAATAGTGTGAAATAAAGTGGCATGTATGAAAATTCTAGATCTGCCTCTCTTAGCTTCCAATTGATAATATGCATTTCTGTAGATAAATTGCATTATTATGAATTAAGTATGATGTTACCTGAATCCAGGAATATAAACTTGCCGTATAGCATGAGAAACATTAATCTTTTGCTCTTCTTGCAGCAGAAAAATACTCTTTCCTTCATCATAGCTGCTGCCAAAAGCAACCCTGGAGATGACATCTGCTGTGAAATTGTGAAGCTCTTTGTGGACTTCTATTTCAAATGTCGCCTTGCCTTCGTTTTCTTTGTCCCATTTGCTTATCATCCTCAAAGTGCTGGCTACCATTACAGGTACCCACTCCTGCAATGCAATCAAGAGTTTTTTTATATGTTTATTTATCAAGTTGAAATATTGCAAAACGATTTGATATTTGATCGAGTGAGTGATATTGATTGGTATTGTTCAGCCAAGTGTATAAACACTTTCCTTCAATGGAATTCATGAACTACTTGCTATTAGATTTATGAACTAATTGAGTTCAATCATGTTCTGTATTGGCACTTCAAAATATTACTATAAATCTGGTTTGAAGATCATTGAGAAAGTTGTATTTGACTCGAATCGAACTCAGAAAGAAGCTAATGAATTGATTAATGCGGTTAGTCAGGTTTAGGTTGAGGGCTCGATTGTTTGTTTGTTTTTACTACTTTTTTCGTCTGGCAATAGTAAAGTAGAAAAAAATTATCTATTCGATAAAATTATTTTTTCTTAAACACGTTCTGAATACTGTTGTTTTTGTACTGTTTACAAAAGCTTAGATTTATGATATTAATTTCTCCGCTAGAAAACTTAGTTATCTCAAACAATAGTTTTAAAACTATCTTTAAGGAAAGTTATAGAATAATCAAACGAAGCTTGAATTGAGCTTGAATTGGATCAAGCTGGCTTAATATTGGATGAAATGTGTATAAATTCATGTATGATTACAGCTTCGTTTGGAACGGCTTTTTTCATGCTGCTTGAAACGGATTTTTAATAAAAAATTAAATTTTTCTGTCCTAAAACTCGCTTTATGAAACATTAAAAAAGCCGTCCCAAACGAAGTCTACATGTTAAGGTCATTAGTTTATAAGAAAGTTAGCAAAAATCCTTGTTAAGAAGTTAGGCATACAATGCCAGTCTTTTCAAGGAAAAAACAAATGGTCAAAATAGAAGCCTTGAAAGGAGTCAACAAACCTTTTTATAGAATAATGTGTGTCACTGTCAATACTAAAGCAGTAAGTTATTTGACAATTTAGTGTTTAGGAAATAAGATTAGTGGGAGCTTACATTTTTGAAACACTTGGTCCCATATATTCTTCAAATAAGTGGTGCACGTGTTGGGGCCCACTTGTACTATTATATATAAATTTATTATTATTTTTAAAAAATATATATCTAATATTTTATATAATAATTTAACATAATAATTTAAAAAATTAATTATATTTACTTCAAAGTAGTTTTACTCTTTAAAATAGTTTTTTAATACAAAAATTTTAATTTTTATATTAAAAATTTACTTTAAGAAGCAGTAAGAAAGTTATTTTAGCTTATAGAAAAAAAATATGAATATATGTATTAAGTATTAATACTCTATAATTAATGCATCTAATAAGCATTCTCAAGCACTTAAAATTGAAAAGAAATTACTCACTATTACTTTTTTCCATTTGAAGTTACAATAATTTTCTTGATGCTTTTCCAAAATTTAAGCTAATTCATAAGGAATCTAAAGGTTATTCTTTAGGGCACCAATTAATATTCAAGGAAATAACTCAATAGAGCTTCTTATTAAAATCTTTTATAAATAGTGGAAAGTCTTATCATCATTTAGTGTATTTTAAATATATAATTGTTGGTCATAGGTCTCTATACAAAATAGAAGCTTATATATGAATACAAATCTAAATATAAAAATGTTTTAGAACATTAAAATTTAATTAAAAGCTAATTACAATTAATTAATTATTAATTATATAATGGTGGCTCATACTTCATTTTCACGTGACCTATAAATTAATACTTTCATTAGCATAATCATACTTCATTAATTAATTATCTACTAAATGCTCTAAGTGCTTATTTATAATAATTTTTTTTTAATATTTGCTGCGTAAGCATCCACCATTATTCCAACCCCTTTAATTAAACCTATAAGTGTGAAGAATGGAGGTGTAAAGAAACTAAGGTGGAGTCTCGAGCTTATCGATGCAGAAGATTAATGCACTAATGATCTAGCTAAGATACTTTCTTAATTATAATTAAGCATTCCAATGCAGTCCTTAGGATCATAATTAATTATTGATTGATTCTTAATTAAGCAGTAGTAATTAACTATTAAGCACCGTACTAGCAGTGGTAGATGAGTTGATTAATGCTTAAATGAGATCATATGGGATAGCATTACTGTTTATTAAATTATTGATTGTTGACAACTAATGAAGCATATATAGCTTGTAATGCATAATTTGGTCGTGCTAATTATTTTTTAAATTTTTTGTAATGTTTATCTAGTTGACATACTTATGAACAATGTATATTTACATAATCACCCCTAGAAGTTCCAATACTTTTTATTTTCTTGCTTGTCTATTGATCATCTAGTGTCCTAGCTATATGATTAATTAATGTGTCCTAGCTATATGATTAATTAATGTAAGTTAATAATCTCTCTCTCTCTCTGACGGGAAAAACCGTTCAAATTGTTGTGTATTTACTGGTTGTTTGCTGAGTATTCGTAAATACTCAGCAAATGCAAAACAAGTCAGCTATTAATCACTAAATATTCAACAAATACTCAGTAAATATACAACAAATCTGAACTATTCTCTCCGTCCAAACTCCACACGTAATGATTTCTACTCTCTTTGAGTTTTAAATCATGCAAGTAAAAGAACATCCATATATGGAAATAGGTTATTGGACAATTAGGCTATTATTAATGGACAATGCTAGGGTTGATCTTAGTGCATGAGCCAAAAGCAATCAATTTTGAGCATTATATTTTTCAAAATTAAATTTCTTTGCAACACAAAAATTTAAAGTTATGAATTGGTGTTAATTAACCAGCATTTTAAAAACATCATATTATAAAAATATGAGATAAAATTAAATACATGTGATTATGTTTTAATTAATAACCACCTTCTCACAAGAAAGTTCTAAAATGTTTGGCAAACACGTTCGGAGGTGAATTCGGACGCACCATGACACCGAATGCACTGGCCCTCGGTGATGTGGTGCATCCGAATTTGCCTCTGGATGCGTCTAGACACCACACAGAATAATTTTTTTCTTTAAAAGCCCTAAATCATCATAAGAATATTCAATTATAATATTACTTATGAGGGAGAATAAATAAATAAAAATTAAGCCTAATATTTCATAAGGTATATTAATTTTAACGAAAATTTTAAATTTATAAATGAGAAAAAAATAATTTGATATTTTCACGCTAATATATTACTATAATTAAGATTATCAAATCACTTTGAAATTTGCATGAGACGTTGCACGTGACGGCGTCAAAGGGCGTATTAGTCTTGAATTTTGCCTTCGGATTAGCAGACCATCTTAAAGTACTGTGTATAAAATAAAATATGAAATTCTGGAAGGTCAATTGTAATAATAATTTATGATGAATGCTATTAAATTCTAATATTTTTTTAATATTAATTTAATTTATATTATATATCATTAAATATGATATTCTTAAATTTTATTTTTCTTCCATATAATATTCCACATAAATAGTTTATTATGCTTACTAATTAAAATAACATCTCTAATAATAAAATATCTAATTATTTATTTCAATCAAATCTAATCATATGTGAAAAAAATGAGAATATTATAGCCTTTAAACTAAAATAATTCTATTATTTTAAAACAAGAAGATAATTTTATTTATTTAATTAAATAAAATTTTATTTTTTTGCATGCATCTTATCAAATCTATATGAGAGAGAGAGAGAGAATATAAGTATTTAAAAAAAAAGTGCCATAGAGTCTTGATATAAACTTATATCAACGATTAAGATAAATAATAAAAAAAAAGTATTATATTTGATCATAAATTCATGATAACACAACTTTATCCTACAATAAAAAAAATAATAATTTGAATATCATAATGTAACACAAAACAGTTATCTTCTAATTATTTTATAAATATATTATATTTTTAATCAAATATATTTATTTTCCTTTTTCACTCATATCATAACTTTTTAAGGATATTTAGGTCAATTAAGACGAATACACACATTACATCTGCGCGCAATACTCCCAAGACCACTTAGGGTTCATTTGAATCAACTTTCTTAATGCTTTCTAAGGCTTTGTTTGAGACCGCTTTCTTATTGATTCTTAAAGCAGTTTTTTAATATAGAAAAATTAAGTTTTAAACTAGAAAGCTGCTTTAAGAAGCAGTAAGAAGGCCATACAAAATGAAGCCAAAAACAATATTTTAGTTAAAAAATTTTTTAAATTAGAATTTTTTGTACTAAAAAATTGTTTTATAACGAATGCAATGAGAAATCTGTCACAAACGAAATCTTAGTTGAAAGCCAAACCTCCGAACCAAAATATATAGCATAAATTTAGACAATCAAAATTTGATGTATGGATGCATATTGTGAATTACCTTAACACGCTCCATGTTGAAAGCTGGGCTAATAATCCTCCTATGCTTTGCCCACTTTTGTCCCTTCAATCTAAACAAGCCATCTCCAAGCAAACACTTAACAAGAGGAGACTCTTGCATCCTCTCGAACACTCCTGCTCCACTACTTGTATTCAACAGCACCTCCTTCACCATCTCCGGCTCGGCGAAGGCTAGATGCGGCCGAGTGCCGAACCAAAACAGGAAAGTCTTGCCGTGCACGACCGACCATAGCGCGTATCGTGGATCCACCCGCCACAAAATATCGTGGCTGAGTTCCGGCATCGGCCGCGACATGGCCGCTGCGGTCAACTCGCGTATGTCCCTGGCGTTTCCGATGATGGGACGGTATGGCGGGCCGGGGATGCCTTGGCGGCGGAAGTGGAGCTGGGTTCGACGAGGGATCCATAGGATGGTGTGGAAGAGGAGGAGGAAGGTGGTGGTGAGAGGGAGGAGGAAGAGAAGGAGAGGGTGCATGGCCTGGTGTGGTTGCACCGTTGCACTAATATTAGCTTTGGACTAATTATGAGATTCTTATAGTTATCTTTGGGTTGAGATGGCCACTTTATTTCTTGATTGAGCATTTCACTCCTCTTTTCGAGGAGAAATTATTATGTACCGTTGTATATCGGGTGGCGTGACGCATCCTAAATAGTCTTCGAATTGTCCAGTGACTGCACGTAATAATTTTTTTCTTTAGAGAGTGATAATTTGAAGTCGTAGTACACTTTGATCTGGTGGTTGAAAGTTTTGACTATATATTAAGAGATTTTGGTGGGATTCAAAAGTTGCATATATTATGGGTATGAATTTATCTTAATTGACCTAAATATTCCAACAAAAAAATTGAACTCACTTTATCTCTTCAACTTAAAAAAATTTGATTATAATGATTTTATAACTCTTAAAATTATTTTGAAATAAGTATAATAGATGAATAATTTATTAGTTATTTCTTATATTATGTTAATATTAAAATAAATCTAAATACTTTAAATCTCATACCCAAAAA